>NW_015645086.1:2628021-2665409 GCF_001515625.1 Sinocyclocheilus rhinocerous | reverse complement strand
TTTTTTTTTTTTTTTTTTTTTTTTTTTAGCTTTAGTTATAGTTAAATCAACAAACTTATTTAAGATATTTGCCAAGGCAAATGTTTTGATCTAATATTTATATTTTATTTCAGCTTTACTCCAATCAACAACAAAAAATGTTTTCTATAGTTTTAGTTTAAGTTAACAATAACAACACTGGTATTTTGACTTATTATATAATCCACACCAACCAAACATGACACCATTTAGTAAAAATGAACTAGGAAGCAGCAAATTGCAAAAAGAAAGAATGAGAAAAGTCAAGAAACTAGCAATTCTTCCCCAGAGAATACAAGCAGGCATTTTTGTGCACTGTGGTCAGTGCATTGTGGAAAACATTTCCCACATAATTCATTTAAACTGCTAACATGATTTGTAATTAATAAAAGGTCTGAACTGAGAAGTGTAATTCAGTTTTGCCAGCTCACACACACATACACACACACTCTGTCACACAGCAGCTGATGTCTGTTGTGTTTGTGAGCGAGGAGAAGGATTTCGAAGAGGACAGCCCTGAGGGAGGGTGTTGGCTGGAGGAAACAGGAGATTGTATTGTGTAAGTGCGAGCGTGTTTGTTTGGTCCTCGTGGAGTTTGTGTGCTAATTGGTTTCAGAGAGAGGACACCGACTCATTGGTTCAGAAGATGGATGCAAAGAACAGAGACTGAAAGACAGCAAAAGTGAGAGAAAGAAAGTAGTATGACTTTATTCCATCAGGAAGTAAAAAAAAAAAGTTGACATGAGCTCTCTCACACTTTACTTTTATCTTCTTTTGCTTTTATTTTCTGTATTACATTATTTCTGTTTCCTTGCTCTAATTAATCTTCCCCAAAAATTAAATAAGCTGCGTCTTTTTAGAATAAATTTGTAAAAAGTAACCGCATCTTCAGCTAATATGACAAAAGTCAACAACTCCAAATAGATTTTTTAAAACATTTTCTAAAGAACATGAGAGTGGTGCTTGCCTGTGCACAAATCTCTATGATATTGTGGTCTCTAGATATGGCTTACAATGTAAAACCCAGTGCACACTAGGGCTGTGTATCACCAGCAAAGTCACGATACGATATGCATCACGATACAGAGGCCACGATACGATACGCATCACGATACAGGACTGCACTGAATTTCACCTCAGCAAAATTTAGAAAAACAGCTGTTTATTAAACGCTGCTTACTATAGTGCCATTTCTAACTAATTCATTATTTTTTGTAGAAACCTCACACTTTTCTTCTCAATTTTAAACGTTGTAAAATTTTAAACAAATTAAGCGCGGTCCACTGCTGCACACGTGCCACAATATCGATACAGGGCTAGCTGTATCGATGCTCGTATCGTCAAATCTCTGTGACGATACATCGTCGTATAGATATTTTGAACACAGCACTAGTGCACACTGTATGATTGTCCACAATTTTGCACATTTCTGGGATCCTAAAGGATTTCTGTTGTTTAGGATCTTTGATTGCCTAGTGGGACATGTTCACAGATGGCGAATTAAAGGCCTCTGTGATGAATCTTAGCCCGTGACAAAGTTCTTGCAGTGTCAGAAAATTTGGGTCGCAGTCCTACAGTGTGACATCTCTTACTGCTCATGAGAAAGGACTCTCGAACTGTTGTACTATGAGTGTCACGTCACTCATAGAGTGCCAATCACATAGTTTCTCATTAAATTACATAATATTTGTCCCAAATTGATGTTAATATACATAATGACTTCACCCAGGCGTTTTTCAGTAGTATGTTTGTCTTTCTGCGCCGCCTTGTACTTGAGAAATACAGAATACAGAATGAAGTGTCCAGTGTGTGACCAGCTGTCAATGGTGAATCGTAGCTTAAATATGGGAAATTTTCTCATTTTATTGTTGAAAATGTGTCCCATAGATGATAATGTGAAACTGATCAGATTTATATTTAAGGTCCGTCTCACTAGTCTCCACCGAGAGTGTATTCATGACCTAGTCCTATGGTCACAAAGTCTGTCACAATTAAATACTAGACAGGAAGAGAAAGGAGGTTCCCCAAAGTAAACCTACACATTGTACTGTGGGAATTCTTCTGGCTGGAGGTGATCGGAACCAGGACAAATGGCAGGATTTTTTAAATTATCATTTTAAACAAAGTTGGACTCAATGGACTCTAAATCTGTGCTTCTCAACCTTTTTGACTCAAGCCAATTATCTGTGCATGTAACAACATGAAAAACTGGGTGGAACAGACATGTGTTGATGCTGGTGCTTCTCTAACATCATTATCTCAGAATAAAACAGGCTAAGAATAAAATCTGTACCGGACAACCAATATTTAGACACCCATGACTCACATGCCAGAGTCTTGACCTACTCACTCACCAGTTTCCTCTTGTGGAGAAAACAATTATTAAAAATGATTTAAAAATGTGAAAAAAACATATTACAGAGAGATTGTAAACCCAAAATGGGAATTCTGTCATTATTTACTCATACTTATGTTGTTCATATTGCTGAATAGAAGAACTGGATCAGTCCAATTCATGATAGAATTCTTTAGACTGGTTTTGTGAACCAGATCAAAATTCATTCACTGACTCAACCCTTATGCAAAGAAAATATATTTCCTTATATAGTAATGATCAATATATTAAATTATTTAATGTACAGTCTTAATAATATACAGTATAATATAGTATAGTATAGTATAGTAATTAATAATATACAGAAAAATATATTGTGTTGTGTTAATACCGTATTGGCCCGAATATAAGACGACCCTGATTATAAGACGACCCCCCTTTTTCCAGATGTACCTTTTGGAAAAAGGCTTTTTAAAAACCAAATCTTGTTTTTTCTCAGTAAAACACATTTTGTCTTCAATTATTTTCATATTGTATATTTTTCCTATTTTAATTTTTGTTTTGAAAGTATGGTAAAAACTGGTAAAATGTACCAACAATCACATTTAAAAAATATACACTTTCTGATATACCATTAAAAAAAAAAACAGGTAGCCCATCTGAATTAGGACATTTAGGCTATCCATCTAATAGTAGCCTACCAAAATCTTATTAACAGTAGAAGTTAAATCTTACTGTAGTCTTAAAATCACAAAGGGAGTTTGGTCCCATCAGGCTAACATGACAGTCACGACTCGTGCAGCTGTAAGGTTTTCTTTTTCTTTTGTTTTTACTCGCGATCTTTACAACACGCATTACATTACGTATTTCATGGCACACTCGTTTTATGCGTATTTGGTGCCACCTATTGTTGTGCAGCTATAAGGTTCCAAGAAAAAAAACATTGTCTTATATTCGGGACAATACGGTATTATTACAATTTATACAAGAGTTCTTTCTGTTCTCGAATCTGATTGGCTGAGAGCCTTTAGTTTTGTAGTTAGTATAAAACTATTTTGGTTAGTATAAAACTATTTTGGCCCTCAGCCAAAATAGTTTTGGCTGAGGGCAAAATCTCATCACGTTATATTTTATATAACTTTAATGCTATGTATCAGAGCGCTGCCTTTGTACTTTTGACTGAATTGCTTAACTTTTATGATGGCTGTTGTTTTTTAAATATTATTCAATAAATAATATTTCATATACATATATTAGTAGTATTTAGTATTGGGGAAACAGTGTGTATGTTCGTGATGGTGATTTTAGTGAATTATTCCGCCATTAGATGGCGACAAGAGACTGTTTTACGAGTCAGCGTAAAGACTTTTATATTGAAAGATTGAAACACAAGGAAGTTCTTTTTACTTTCAACAAACAGCTTGTAAGATGCAGTCAACAAATGCACTGAGCAGCACTGTCATCGGAAATCACCCTTAACAGATGAAAGGACAGTACAACAAAGATATGGCTTTCCTCAGCGGACATTCAAACTAATGTTTTATTGTGAATATGAGATTGAGCTGAAGAATGAATGCTGTATCAGATGCAGGTAAATCACACTCGCTCAGTCATTTGAATCTGTGGCGGAAGGAAGTAGTTCCGCACAAAAGAGGGTTTTTAATGACACTCCGTTGTTGTCTCTTTTTATTTACACACTTGTGCCATCGAACCGTTGTATAAACACAATATCACACTCATATCCGTGCAATATGGCTGTATATCAGCATGCTGTGATTACCTATGGCCGAATCACAGCCGTGCTGATATACAGCCATATTGCACTGTATATTGCTCATATAATGAATACATCATAATTGCTACTTTTCATATTGAAAAATATGACAATATATTATACCGTAATGTATGTTTATATTCAGTAATATACTTCATAATTAGGGGTGCGATATCACGATTTTTAAATCGTGAACGATTAAAATGTCTCCATGATCTGCTTTTGAATAAATATTGTAGTATTGTGCTACAGCGCACATTATATCATTTGCAGTTTTGGTGCCTCGGTCTCAGTATACTGTACAACGTGACATACATTCACATCAAATGCTAACTCAGCGGTAGAGTTCTCATGTTGTCCCAAACCTGTATTAATTTCTTTCTTGTGCTGAACACAAAGGAAGATAATTTGAAGAATGTGGGTATCCAAACAGTTGCTGGTCCCCATTGACTTTGATAGTAGGAAATAAAATACTATAGAAGCCACTGGGGACCAACAACTGTTTGGTTTTGGTTTGCAAAATAGTAAAACCAACAAAGAATCATGATAAAATCGTGAAATAAAAATGTAGTGCAGTTTTTGTCTTCTGCAGAATTTATACTATTATACTACAGTATTTTTTAAAATATAAGCACTACTTTTCCATATATGGAGTTGTATTATTTAAAGGGGTCCTATTATGCTCTTTTACAAAGTCTTGATTTTGTTTTGGGGGTGTACTAGAACATGCTCTCATGCTTGGTGGTTCGAAAAACGCATTCTTTTTCACATAATTTACTAATTAGCCGCTTTGTGAATTCCCAAACCCCGGAAACCAACGCTGTAGTCCAAACGAGCCGTTCGTTGTAGTTCTTGAAAAGGGATTTTTAAAAAACGAAATATCTCCCTTTGGAGTGGACTTTGAGATTTGTAAATTTCTAGATATTTTTTATGCCCAAACATACACACTACACAGACTAAAATTAAAAAAGTGAAAAAGCATAATAGGACCCCTTTAATATATTGCATTATATTTTCCAGCATATTTCAATATACTTTTGTTTCATAAGGCAAAAGAATGATTTGCTCATGAAATGTAAGACATTGCCACTTTTCTTATGGACTTTGACTTATAAATGATTATAACGACAGAATTTTTATTTTTAGGTGAACGGTCACATAAAAAAAAAAAAAAGACTAATGCAATAAAGTAAAACGCACATATGTATAGAGCAAACAAAGCAGCAAACAAGGCGTGAAAAGCCTTGAAACCACATTTCTGAGTCAGCAGCCCAGAATCCAAACAACCCTTCTGCATCAATGTACTACAATTAATCTGTACGAGAGCGAGTAAGCGAAAGCGTGTGCACAGCTTAAAAATAGATTTACGACTGTATGAATTGTTCTATAAATAGGACCTATCTATCTATTGCGTGGTATTAACAACAGCCAGTTGTAATTCTTGTGGTCAGTTTTAACTCCTCTCGGAATGCGGGGACATCTGCAAACCAACATTAAGTCTCAGATCACGCAGATTACTGAGGGCAGGCATACTCAGGCACACACCAGCAGAACCAGCAGGGATGGTGTGCTGGTTTAATGAGTCACAGAGGAAAGGGGAAATGCCTGGATGCAGTGTCCACACTGCAGGATAAATTGGCCTGTATAACACTGCAGCTTTATGAGAAATCTACACAGATCCGCTTCAGCCTTTTAGAGATAAGAGCATGTGTCATTAGCGCTCGCTCTTCCTAAAAAAATTGCTGAGAACAAAGGTCATGTTCAAAGGATTTATGAAGGAACAAGGTGGTAGTTTCAAATGTACATGACACATTTTATTGGGAATTTGAAAAAAAAAAAAATAAATAAATAAATAAATAAATATTGTAAAACAAAATACAGGTTTTTAAATAAAAAGTATTTTGAAAATTAAGTGGGTGATTTTCTTTGATAAATCCTGATGCTAGTTAGCAAACAAGTCGTTTTGATTGATTTATACTGTATTTTTACACAGTGTGAAAGATTGTTGTATTGTCCACAAAGGAAAATTTTTTATGAAGAACCTCGATTCATCATAATTTCTGCCTTTTTTAAAATATCTGATTATATTATAAATACAATTCAGTTAAATATTCAACCCAGTCTCACTGAAAAACATTTCATACTTTTGTAAGAAGCGTGTGATTTGTAAAAAAAATAAAAAATAAAAAAAAATAAAAAATTTAACCTTAACCCCTAAGCATAACTCTCAGTGGGGCATAAGTAGGTCATATGAATATGAATAAAATAGATTGCAAAAATTCATACACATACATAAATTCGTTACGGATTGTAAAGAGACTGTTTAACTATCATAAACATACAGCATACTTCCTATTCATTCTCCAATGAAAAATTTGTCTCATCTGAATTAGGAGGTAAATATAACTCAAGATTGAGCACCGTTTACAAACAAAAACAGTCTAAACAAATATGTTGTTGGATTTTGATGTGAGAGGACAACAGGGGAAGCAATATTATGGATGATGGACTTGCGTGTGTGTTTAACTCGTGTTTAACTTTAGCCGGACGTAATGGTTTGAAGTTACAAACATATCAATGATGGATTTGTTTCTTACAAACACGCAGCTTTTCACTTCACCAGACATTAACTGATGGACTGGAGCGGTGTGGATTACTTGTGGATTATTGTGATGTTTTTATCAGCTTTTTGGACTCTCATTCTGACGGCACCCATTCACTGCAGAGGATCCATTGGTGAGCAAGTGATGCAATGCTACATTTCTCCAAATCTTGGATGACCTGAGAGTGAGTATATTTTCAGTAGATTTTTGGGTAAACTATTCCTTTAAATAGAAAAGGGCAGCCTGGACATTCATTAAAATGTCTTCTTTTGTGTTCCGCAGAAGGTCATACGGGTTTTAAACAACATGAAAGTAGATAAATTATGACAAAATGTTCATTGGGTGAACCATGTCCTTAAAAATTACAGACTGCTCATCTAATCTACTTAAAGTTTATCTTGAAATTTCTCATGTTTGTCCTCCGTTAAAATTAATAAAAAATATGAAAAGTGTTCTGGTACTCATGGAGTCTAAACATTACATGGTCAACTAGACAGAATATTGACGCCTTAAAAAAAACCATAACCAACAGCGCTTTTGACAAGGCCAATGCATATCAAAACCTAAAGGGATTATAGTGAGTAAAACACATTAAGATGTAGTGATTAGCACAGAAAATAATTGACTCTTTACCTCAGAAAAACAAACAAAAGAGCTTGTTTACAGAAATGACTCACTCCATTATTATTGCCCCATAGACTATTGTAAGTTCATGGCTGTCAGCACAGATCTAGTTTGTTTTTATAAACATAGGGCTAAGTTTAAATTATTTTCTGTGTTAATCAATTGAGCTGAACCAAAACTATTCTTTTTACATTCCATGACCCGCAGTTTAATAATTGTGGTCTCTGCTTAATGTCTTGATAATAATATCCAAGACCAACTTGCCCAGAAATACATAGTTTAAAAGGAAGGGGAGTCATTTTAATATGTGTTGACTTAATCAAATGTTAAGGCTTCTGATAAACGGCACAGACGTACTGCAAACATTGAAGACTAATGCAAATAATCCAGCTAGTATACTACATAGTGTTCCATTGCGCCAAGGATTCCTCACTGAGATCCGCTAACTCTTTAATTAAAAGATGGAAATGTGTTGTAAGCAACCCGTTCCTTCCTGCATTAATGGGGCCAAGCGTTCTGCTTTGTCTTCCTGATTGTTTATAATGAAATGACCTCCTGTTCCCATTCTCTCCCACTACTTTGTACAGTAGAAATAAATAGTTTCACAATGCACTATGGTCATACAGTGACCCGCAGGTCAAGACCTCACCCTCCTTCCCTTCATACACACCGACCTCCTCCTGTCCCCCAAAACTCCTCACACACACAAATACACACACACACACACACACACACACACACCCTGGAGAAAAGTACAAAGGGTCCCTTGTGTAGGAGCACAGAGGCCTGGGAGACAGCGCTTAACATGATGCTGATATTTTCATGGGAGGAGTGCAAGGAGAGAAAAGGATCTCCTCTGCTGGGGCGGCTCATTCAACCACGCTGTCTGACCTTCATCCTACCCCCGACTCCTTGGCTTGACTCACAACAACACACTGCAATCACAGATAGCACAGCCAAAGCCTGGCACAGCGCTATCCAACATGCTAGCACTACACAGGCCGTACAGATGATACATGCTAATACTAACAAATACAGAACACACAAGAGCACCAAAGGCCTGTTCACACCAAATTTATAGAATTTTTTTGCTGTAAGCCAGTTTGCTAATTTCCACCACTTTGCTTATATGAGATGACACACCCTCCATGTAAAACCCTGCCCTCCAAAGACATCTCAGCCAACCGGATGTCAGCAAAATGATTCACAAGCAAAAAGCATTTTTGGGCGGAGACTAGGGCTGTGCAATTTGGGGGAAAATATCAAATTGCAATTTTTTTGACAGATATTGCGATTGCGATTTGATTTGCGATTTTAAATTTGCAAAGTCAAGCTTCAGCTCAATATTGCCAATAATGTGCAGCACAGTATGGGTATCATTACCCTGCTGAAAAAAAACAATAGAAACCATCACAGAAATTCTTATAGTTTCCATTAAACCATTACAAAATTCCTTTTTGTTTTGGGCATTATTCCAATAGGAATTACTGTTGTTCTATTGGTTGCCATCTGCCAGATTACATCCCACCAATAGAATCCATCAAATAGACACCATTATAGTTTACATTAAAACCAATACAATTCCCATTATAACCCTGAAATCCATTACGTTTTTTATTGTGCTTTGGGAGGGGTTCTATTGTTTTTTTTTTTCAGCAGGCAAGATTATAAAAGATTATAATGGTTTAAATGGTGAGTGTAATATCGCGTCCATATCGCAGGCTTTGCGATTAGGAAATCGCAACGTCTCAAATCGCGATTTCGATTCGATTTCGATTAATCGCACAGCCCTAGCGGAGACCCTAAAACGTCTTTTTTTGGGGTGGTAAATTGCTAATATTTTCAGTAGTGATGCACTGAAATATTGGCAAACAATAAGTTTTGGTTGAAATGGCAAAAAAATACATTTGAAATTTTTTAGACAAAATGGTTTTGGAGGGCCCTCAAGTTATCCTAGGTAAATATGACTTTCTTCTTTTAGATAAATACAAATGGAGTTATATTAAAAAATGTCCAGGCTCTCCAAGCTTTATAATGGCAGTGAATGGGTGTCGAGATTTTTAAGTCCAATAAAGTGCATCCATCCATCATAAAAAGGGCTCCACATGGCTCCGGGGGGTTAATAAAGGCCTTCTGAAGTGAAGCGATGAGTTTATGTAAGAAAAATATCCATATTTAAAACTTTATAAACTATAATATCTAGCTTCCGCTGACTGTCGTACGCGTGTTCACAAGAGAGTGTCGTTCCAGCGGCTGACGTAGGACAGGCGTAGCGTAAGCTCCGGTGAGAATATGCTAGTCTCGCGAGAACCTCTCCTCTTGGCTTATATCAAAATCCTCTGACATTTTTCTTTACAAATACTCATTTTGTACTTCTAATTCGTACTCCGCGTTAGTCACTTCTCACCGGAGCTTATGTTATGCCTACATCCTCCACCGGAACACCACTCTCTTGTGATCGCGCGTACGACAATCTCGACACCCATTCACTGCCATTATAAAGCTTAGAAGAGCCAGGACATTTTTTAATGTAACTCCGATTGTATTCATCTGAAAGAAGAAAGTCATATACACCTAGGATGGCTTGAGGGTGAGTAAATCATGGGATCATTTTTGGGTGAACTATTCCTTTAAATGTGGTGTGACAGATCACTGTAGCACCTCAGCTCAAGCGGCAAGTGAACCGAACATCTCTTTCTATTTATTACTAGTTATAGCACAAAAATAAACAAGAATGAACATCAGAAGGTGTGTTGATAGAAACTGTACAACTTATTGAAATCTATCATGTCTCTAGTAAACACTCACCGTTTCAACCACAAAAAGGCATCAATAAAACAGCTCTGTAAACAGTGTGTCACATAATGTTACAATTACCTCAGGAAAACAATTCAATATACACAGCTGTCAGTCAATGAGAAAAAAATCTAGAGACGAGTTTTCTTTTTGCCAGATTCCAATAATCTATCAATTCCAAAATCTATTGAACGCCTTGTCAATTGACGATGTTCAAATATCTTAGTGAATTTTGAGTGCATATTGTGGAAAATTAGTGTTTAATTTCAGCAATTCTATATACATCTCATCTGCTGTCATCCACATTATATCAGTCATCAGTAATCCTTGGCTGCGTTTCCCAAAAGCTTCAAAAGTCGAGTAGATATTACAAACCATTGGCACCAACGGTCTCTACGATCTACTTAAACTTCCAATACTTTGGGAAACACATTTGTGGTCTCACTCTGTACATATTGAAAAACCCTATTTGTTTATTCTACATTCTTCTAAAATGACTTTTACAGCCATTGATCATCCACAGATTGTTAACCAAGTTGAGTCAATACCGTGAAAGCAGAACCATTTATAGGCGAGTGCGTTCACATGATGTTGGCCAGTCACGCTGACTGCTGCCATGCCCTATCTCAGCTTTGACAGAATCCATTCACTAAATGAATGTCTATCTCAGCAACAGGTTACCAATTAACTAATAAAATAACACACCACATTGACAAGAAATCATTATTAGTAGACAAAAACAAAAGGGTATTCAAAAGTATGCAAAGCCAAATGGCAACTGTGACTAATAGATAGTGCCACCAACTCCAAAGGAAGAAAAACGTCCATGCTAGAGGTGCCTCTCAATCATGCTAATGCAGTAAAGACACTAACAGTAACTCAAACAAACTCACGAATGTCAGCGCTGTGGGTGGAAGTGTACATACGATCAGGTGACTGATTACCACGGTGGAATTCAATTCTGAGTGTTTGCATAATTGACGCTCTGCAGATTAGCATGTCTTTACACTTAAACACATCCAGGACAAAGGCAGTAGATACAGACATGAGAACAGAAGCATAAGTCTAGACAGATGGAAGTAGTCAAACCTCATTAAACAAATAAACCCTAAATAACTAATACGGTTATCTTTGTTGAAACAATGAAAGTGCTGTGTAAACTTACATATACACATAACGTACATTTGCTGTGCTTCAAAATCTTTCAAGTTAACACAACTGTTTTCCTCTGGGGATTAGTACAGACATCATTTAGGATGGCAATTATTTAAGAATACGCATATCCCTACATATTTCGTATTTAGATATTTTTAAAAGCAACTAGCAACTAGTAAACTAATAGTCAACTAATCAGTCTTGGGGTCAATGACAAGTATGATTGTCCATGATAAAGAAAAGGAAAAACTAGTTAAATCTAGTTTGAACACACATGTGCAAAGTTCAAGTTCTGTTGGCTTTATGTGGATTTTTTAAACCATCGTCAAGAAAAGATTTTCAAAAAATGTTTTTAAATATATTTATTTTAAATGTGTATTAGCCTATTGTAGCTTAAAAAGTGTCTTTACATATCTATTGAGAACTAATTCATAAATATTAAGTTTCTGGGGAGATCCACAACATTACATTTTAAAACCTGAGCCTTTTCATTAAAAAAAAATTTATTATCTAATATTTTGAGGACCTACTGACCTTGACGGACAGTCATGAGAGTCTGAAGCGTTCTTTTTTTATGATATAATTTCCGGTTTTGTTTTTCATCTGCAAGATTCAGAATGTTGCCTGTACCAAGTGGCTTTAATTTAAAAAATAATTAATTGAAAAATTAATATAAGACTAATAATATAAATAATAATATATTACTTAATAGGATTTTATTTTAAATGTTCTTTTCTTTTAATGAGGCTTCATTATGATATCAGGATATTTTTCATTTAAATTCAGAAACTTCAGAAAGTCATTGTGATGCATTTTAATGCATTTATAAATAAATTACTAAAAAGATGATGTCATTTACCCCTTAATTGGAAGCCCTAAACAATTCACATTTCTTAGCTTTTACATAAATAGTCTTCTTGAAAGCAACAGAATGGAACAGAAATCAGTAGATCCCACTTCTTTCAAAGTTGGACTATTTTTAACTTGAAAAAGCTAATTTTTTATGGGATGCTCAAAAACCGTACAAGACATGATGCAACAGCCAAAGACATGCATCTGCATTTTCATGACTCTAGCAATGATGCTTTAAATGGGATGAATTTAAAGATACAACTTTTCAAAGGAAGTACTTTTTCAATCTAGCCATTCTCAATTCCCAACCCTAGTCATCATACTCAAATATAATCAAGGAACAGATAAACGTCAAATCTGAAGTTTAGCTGGGATAAAGTGACCTACCTGTTTCCAGAGGAACTCATCATCCTGATTGATCCTCCACGTAGTGAGGAGGTGTATGGAGGACAGCACTCCTCCGCTGAGCACTGCCGCCCTCATCCGCACGGGCAGCAGCGTGTAGATGATGTAGATGAAGAACACGGACCACCAGATCCCCTCGGAGGCGCTGCGGGGGGCCACCATCAGCACCCCGAACACCTGCACCACGATTAGCACTCCAATCACAAGGTAGCTGACCATCCACATGTAGTCCTGGTGGAACCCATTTCGGTTGCACACCACCATTAGCGCCAAGAACAGGGCCATGGCCACAGAGAGCACGGAGGCATAGACCACATCAGGAAGTCCGTGAATGCAGTGGAAGGTGAGCATGACCCCACAAACGATCACCAAGACGCCCATCAGCATCGTAAGCGAGCTCTGGTTGAGCCTAAAGAAGTAGCGCTGGTAGAGACGCTCCAGTTTGCGTGACTGGAACTTCTTGGATTGGAACACGCGAACCACCCGCTGCCAGCAGTCTGCCGCCGTCACCGACCCCGAGCCGCTGGCAGAGTCATCGCTGGAGCTGTCGCAACCCAAGCCGCCCCCTTTCCTCCCCTTGACCTCGCCGTCCTCGAAACCCAGGTCCACAGATTTAAGCCCCACCCCCTCCCCCCCCATTTTCCCGTAGTGGTCTTCCTGCCATCCGCAGCGCACGCCGAAGTTGCTCCCAGCCGTACCTCCTCCTCCTGACCGAGTGGCCTGAGCGTGGGGCGGCTGGGGAGGAGGCTCCATGGCTTCCACGTCCCGCAGGCAGCTCATGTAGCGTGGGTTGCAGAGAGAGGAGCCAACCTTGCGCTTGGACTTCTTGCCATTGCGCTCGCCCCACGCGGTCTTACGGTCATCCACTCTGGCTACTAGGAAGCCGTTGATCCAGGACATTCTGTAGGAAACCCAGAGTTGTCATGACAGTGTATGATGGCACTCTACCATGTTTACGTGGGTCAATGACAAAAAAAAATGTAGTTTAATGTTGGTTTAATATGGTTGGTTTAAAATGACATCTATGAAATATTTCAGTCAGGATTCAGGCCTCATCATAGCACAGAAACTGCGCTCGTTAAAATAAAAAATGACCTACTTCTAGCTTCTGACCAAGGATGTGTCTCAATACTAGTTTTACTTGATCTTAGTGCTTCATTCGACACTATAGACCATGACATACTCTTAGGCCGACTACAATATTACACTGGTATTCAGGGACAGGCATTACAGTGGTTTAGATCGTACTTCGCAGACCGTTACCATTTTGTCTACTTAAATTGTGAAAAGTTGTGAAGAGTTAACATCAGTAAATTATGGGGTGCCACAAGGATCCGTGTTGGGCACCATGTTATTTTCAATATAAATGCTGCCACTTGGTAACATTATTAGAAAACATGGAATTAGTTTCCACTTCTATGCCGATGATACTCAGTTATATATTTCATCACGACCAGATGAAATTTCTAAACTATCCAAGTTGACAAAATGCGTTAAAGATATAAACATTGGATGACCAGTAATTTTATCCTATTAAATTCAGACAAGACTGAGGTATTACTTATTGGACCAAAAACCTGCACACAGAATCTCTTAGAATACAACTAGAAGGATGTACTGTTATGTCATCATCTTCAGTTAAAGACCTGGGTGTTATATTAGACAGCAACTTATCTTTCGAAAATCACATTTCATATGTTACAAAAACAGCCTTCTTCCACCTCAGAAACATTGCTAAGCTATGGAACTTGTTATCTGTTTCTGACGCAGAAAAGCTAGTTCATGCATTCATGACCTCTCGACTAGATTACTGTAATGCACTACTAGCTGGTTGTCCTGCATTTTCAATAAACAAGCTACAGTTAGTCTAAAATGCAGCTGCTAGAGTTCTTACCAGGTCAAAAAAATATGATCATATTACCCCAATTTTATCATCTCTACACTGGTTACCTATTAAGTTCCTTATAGATTCCAAAATATTGCTACTGACTTCACAACTGTGAGCAGCAAATCAGCATATTAGACACTGAAGAATGGAGTAATGATGCTGAAAATTCAACATCACATGAATAAATTACATTTTAAAATATACTCAAATAGAAAACAGCGATTTCAAATTGTAAAATACTTCACTATAATACTGTTTTTACTGTATTTTTAATCAGATAAATGCAGCTTTGATGAGCATAAGAGACTTCCAAAAATACTAAAAAAAAGCGTATGAACTGCTATTTTAATGTATTTTTTAATAAAAAATTAACAGATGACGTCATTGACTCATGCACATAGCGGAATGTATGGATGAAATTATGCATATTTTGTGGAACTCTTTACCTGTGTGGGTTCTGGTGTGCGCCCCAGCCCTGATCTTGTTGTCCAAGACACTCATTTAGAGCGGTGGATGAGCGAAAGCAAAAATGTAGAGTTCTGATAAGTGAGTGATGGTGATCACGGAGTCCAGTTTTGTTTAGTTACTGAAGACTGGCCTGGTGGATCTGAAGATCTGATACTTTGTTCAACTGTATCTTCATAACGTCTGGATCTGTTGACGATAAACCATCAATAGAAACAATGTAAGATGAATAGAATCCATGAATAGAATCGATCCATCTAATGAACTGAATAATTTAAAACTCATGCTTTTTACATGCTTTCACATAGTCTAAAATTCCCTTCCTCTGACACGTAAACTATTTAACAGGCTGAAATTACACAGCACATAAACGAAGCAATAAAAACATCTCTACAACAAATATGGAAAGCACCGGGTTAATTTCCCTAAACTGTCACTGTATTTCTGATCAACTAGAGCAGTGTTCCTCAAATCTTACCCTGGAGGGCCAATGCACTGCAAAGTTTAGCTCCAAACCTGATCAAACTCACCTACCTGTGATTTTCTAATGATCCTGAAGACATTGTGATTAGCATGCTCAGGTGTGTTTGATTAGGGTTAGAGCTAAACTCTGCAGGAAAGTGGCTTTCGTGGACCAGATTTGAGGATCGCTGAACTAGAGGCAGCTGTTAAATCAATATATGTATTACTTCCTTACCAGCAATGATTATTAACAATATGCCGAAGCAAACAAGTTAAGAAGGTTCAGAAACAGTAACATTAGATGTCAGTTTCACATTTAATCTTTGCCATTTTCAGATATTCTGAGCTCTAAATGTTATTCTAGCATGGCAGTGAGTCACAAGGCTGGAAGGACTAGAGATTCTGCTAAAGATTCGACCGGAGATGGATGAGAAAGAGAGTCAAGACATCAGCAAGATCAAATGACAAACTCTGAATCAATTCAAAATGAGGACATTTGCAGGAATGAGTATAAGTGAGATAAATGCCTTTAAATAGTACATTGTAATAGGGCTGGGTGATAATTCGATAACGATAATTATCGCGATATAATTTTCCTCGATAAGACGATATGAAGAATTCGATAAATGTTCGATATAATGTTTATGCGCCAAAAGCGGAACGAAACAGCGCGACTCATTTGAATCGTGCCACACGGACCGTTTATCCGCTCGGATCAAAGTTCAAACTGCCGCCGGCGCGAGCTCACTAGAGCAGATGTGTTTACTCGGTCACGCGAGCATTAAGCAGCGCTGTGAGATCCAGTGTGAAGCGCTTGAATTCATCGATGAACACAAATGACTCGGTGAGTTAAACTAGTTTAAAGCCAAACAGGAGAAACACTGTGTGCAACGAGACATTCATAAGACTTTTCAATCTACAAATCACCATCATTTACCATGGATTTACTGTAGTAACACTCACTGCACCATGGTATTGTGGCAGAAATTTGGGATATTCACACTGAATTTTATTAAAAGAATAATGGTATATACTGGTAGCATGTATTTGTGATTAAGCTATAGCATGTGTGCATTTATACTGAATGTTTTTAGACTACTGTTTTTCATACAAATAGGCTACCTAAAAACCATATAGTTATATTTTTACCATGGTATTGAGGTGCTATATGTGTGGTTTTAACTGCGTTTAACATGATTTAAATGTATGCTACTATGGGAGACCAATGCTTAATTTAAAAAATAAATAAAAACTTGGTCAGAATAACTTTAACCATATAAAACTGAGGTTGCTACAATTTTTACAGATGTTAATGATTTTGATAATGAACAAAAATGTACCTCTGCGTCCTAACTCAAGCTACTATCAAATGAGCATTTCTAAGAGACAAAAAGTGATATTATTAATATTATCAGGCAACCCAAACCTGTTTCTTGATTTGAAACAATATCACTCATTAGAACATGCAGAAACTAAGAAATACATTTTTCTATTTAGATATTTATTTTGTTAAGGAAAATTAATGTACTGGTTTCTACAACTTTCACTTTGGAGCAAAAATCTGGCTTTAAACTTGAAAGAAATAAAGATTTTACATTTACCGTGATAATTATTGATATCGACTGATATGAAAAAAATTATCGTGATAATTTTTTGGGCCATATCACCCAGCCCTACATTGTAATAATCTAAATATATTCTTTTCAAATTGTATGTCTCTATTTCACCATTATCATTTTTAATACTTGTAAAACACAAACAAAAATCACAATAAGCACTACATTTTCATAGCACAGAAAGGTCCCTTTCTTTTAATTCCCCTTCATTTTTTTAACCTTATTGATTGTTTTGTGTATTTTATGTACTCTAAGTACTTTATATGCATTCTCAATATTGTAAATCTTAAGAATCATGCAAATAAAGCTTTATTGACTCCAACGCTGCATATAAAAAGTATCACTGCATAAGCAGATATTATTACACTGCTCTCTGGAACACTTCATTTGCATTGGACAAATATTTCCAAGTACTGACAGTTGTCCAGAGCAACGCTGTATAACTGACTGCTTAACATTAACTTATGACTTCGCATTAATCCACGCTGCCTAATTGTTCAAAGACTTTGGACTCACATTTTTTAGTATTGCATATTAAATTTAGAGGACTAGACATATTGCAGGATATGCCACTTTCGATCAATGATAATTGTTTTTTTAATCTGAAAGCAACAGTCCCTGTATATCCTGCCTAATCAGACAATGACAGATCATCAGAGGTAAGAAGTGATCATCTTAAACGGATCCACCAGCTGTCAATCACTCATTCCTAGCAGCAAATAGAGCATATTTGTCTCGCATATCTGGACCAGCTGGTGATGTTGAACAGTACTAATGGAGAAACAGGAATTTGTTAGTTTCTGTCTTCATCCCTTCACTGGCATTTATTCACATGTATTGGGCATTTTGACTGATGGGAAGTCTGACTCATTGAATCGGCTCTTCTGAACAGTTAATTTCTATCAGACTCAAAAAAGGATGCAGTTGTTCTTTACATTATGACAAAAGCATATTTTAATATGCGTGTTGATAAAACTGTAAACCAAGTCATAAACCTATTTCCAGTAGCATTTATGCCTATTATGGCTATGTACATTTTTCAATGCGTTTCCACTGTTAATAACATTGTAAATCTAGCATTTTCTAAATCTGTATGTACAGTATCTCACAGAAGTGAGTACACCCCGTGGTTTAGACATTAATGGCTGTGTGTTGAGTTATTTTGAGGGGACAACAAATTTACACTGTTATACAAGCTGTACACTCACTACTTTACATTGTAGCAAAGTGTCATTTCTTCAGTGTTGTCACATGAAAAGATATAATAAAATATTTACAAAAATGTGAGGGGTGTACTCACTTCTGTGAGATACTGTACATTTACCAAACTGGTGTTTCTAACAGCTGAGGGAATGGCAGCAAAGTTGACATTTCTCTCTTCTGATCAGTACAAACAATCTGTCGAAATTTTTTCCTCTTTTGTAAAGTCATAGTCATGCTATTGCTAATTTTTCTTTTGCTATTGGAGCAAATGGGAACGCAAGAAAAAAATGCTTATATGTGTTGTAGTTTCCATTTAGCTACTATTAAGGTAACCCATGACTTCCACTTCTGAGAAAACCAGAAATATGAAAAGGGTCCAATAAGGTAACTTACATTTTACCCCCACTGGTTCTCGGCTCAATAGAAATACGATAGAAAGTATGATAGAAATAGTAAGAGTAGTGCTAGCATGCTATGTCTAATTCAGCCAGATCACTCGAGAACCGCTTTGGAACGATTCAGTTCGATTTATGAACGAATCACTCGGTTCTGAGAACCGATTCATTGATAAACTCCAAGTCAAAACCGAACATCGCGCGCTCATTTTGACGACAGAACGCACTAATGCACAGAACAACACATATGAACTCTTATGACCAATCTAATCTGAGTCATATTCAGAATCTATTCTGAGGCCATACTGAAGAATGGCACTGCACAAATATGTGGTTGTAGCTGTAACGTGCATCCTCGCTGGCGCTGGTATCGTGTTGTATTCCCTCCGGGACATTTGCACGACATTTCAACAGCCGCGCACTGATGTTACATAATGCAAATATAGAGATCGCAGTGTCGCATCAGTCTCAACACTATTTGTTATTCATCTAAATCCCCGGTTCCTCTCATGGAAGACAGCTGCATCAATCACATTGTGCTTCCATTTAAAAACAGAAAATAAAAACGCCTATTTACGCAAGACAGCATCGACGCGCGTGCATATAAACATCAACGATCGCCATAACATATGCAAGCTGCATAATTTCAGCGCTTCATCGATGGCTCAAGTTGCCAGAAGAACTATGCAGCATTTCTCCGATAGGCCGTTTGGAGATGTTTCGTTACATAACACTGAGTGTGTGTGTGTGTGCCATATTCGCAGCAGTGACCGTGTCGAGGCTTACAGTAACAGTGTGCGGATACTTGTGCAACACAGCATGTCACACCCGACCGCCAAGTGTGGGCTATACAGCCCCGTCCTTCACCCATAGAGCAGAATTATAGCGCACTACAGGCCGTGCACACGTCCACTCGGTCCATATCTGCGGTGGACATGTTATAGGCATCATAACGTGCGAAACATTCCAACGCATCAGTCTTCGTCGCCTTGTTTCAACGCATCAGTCTTCGTCGCCTTGTTTTACAGAGGCAAACACGCACAACTCAAACATCAGATGAACATAAAGCCTTATGCCTCAAGCCTCACGCATGACATCTATGTAGACCGGCAGCTTTGCACATTATTTCACATTTTTTGGAGGGACCGTTCGACCTTTAGGGCAACATCAGCAGTGTGAGCTAAGACAGGCATTGCATTGGGACGTTTAATCTTGAATATATCGCTGGTGTGAATGGAGAGAGGGGTGTTGCATTTGGCCGTTGCTTATTTGCCATGTCAAAACTCAGAGCTAATGCTGCATTAAAGCCGTGTACACGCACGCATCCGACTCTTCCAAACGTCCCCTGTACAAGGCAAACGCTTGTATAACGTATGTCCATCAGAAACCACACTAGCAAGCAGCCCTACATAAAACATGACTGATCACCCTAGAAAAAGATCTGACTCACCGAGCGCGCGCGGTCCTCCGGTAGCTCCGTGTCCTTGTTATCGGCAGGGCGATGTGTTTTTTGCGGGCATCGAGGACGAGGGGACAGAGGGCCACAGAAGGTGAAGCTCTGCCTCGCTTGTGCTCCCGTCGTTTCCCAGCCTCTCCCCCTTCACACAGACGCGGTGCCAGTCTCGGTCTCCACGCGTCTCAACACTCCCCCTAAAGGCCTGCGAACAAGCAGCTCCTCACTGCCAGCTGCTTTCACCTGTCCTCCTCCTCCTCCTCCTCCTCCTCTGCTCTCATATGGAGACAGATCCACAGACTTGGACGTGCAGCATAACAGCAGACGCTCAAACAGGTGACATCTATCTATCTATCTATCTATCTATCGTTGTGGCCAAAATATTTGGACACTTATCCCACCATTATATTACATAGCCACATGTTAAAACCAATGGCATTTATTTGAAAGCCACATACCACAAGCACACTCTTCAAGCAGAACCTTTAAAAAAAAATTGTTTTACATTATTAAAGATATAGGCTAGTGATCAAAATGAGGCAGTTGGAGCAAGTGGTGCATGTGCTTTGTTACTGTGATGCATTTGGGATTTTTCCCCACATATTACATTATCACTCACTAACCCTTAATGGATAGTTTACCATCAAATAAACTATCATATTAACATCATATAAATTACAATGGAAATCAATGGGCTACAATGTTGGTTTCCCACCATGCAAAATATCACCAAGAAGAAAGAAAGAAAGTCATCCAGGTTTGGAACGACATGAAGGTGAAAGAAAAAAATGATGAAAATGGTGAAAACTTTTCATTTTTTGATGAAGTAACCCTTCAAACCATAACATAAGATTTACTTAATATTTAATACAGATATATCAAAGTTAAGATAAATGGAAATATAGATAATATAAAATATACATTCCTGACAGAAGAATGTTCATTAATCAAATAGAATTTATTAAAATAAAAGTTTATATATACAGTATATATATATATATATATATATATAGTATATATAAACTTTTATTTTAATAAATTCTATTTGATTAATGAACATTCTTCTGTCAGGAATGTATATTTTATATTATCTATATTTCCATTTATCTTAACTTTGATATATCTGTATTAAATATTAAGTAAATCTTATGTTATGGTTTGAAGGGTTACTTCATCAAAAAATGAAAAGTTTTCACCATTTTCATCATTTTTTTCTTTCACCTTCATGTCGTTCCAAACCTGGATGACTTTCTTTCTTTCTTCTTGGTGATATTTTGCATGGTGGGAAACCAACATTGTAGCCCATTGATTTCCATTGTAATTTATATGATGTTAATATGATAGTTTATTTGATGGTAAATATTTTTAATGTTAACTTTACCACATATTATAAGTACTACAGTTCAAAACAGTTTGGGGTCAGTATTTTATATATATATATATATACAATTTAAAAAATATATTTCTACAGTGTGCCTACTTTTTGTCAATACCTTCCAATATTTATGTAAACATTTTGTAAAAGTTGGCTTTCAAATGAGTGCAAAAACATCTCACAGACTTTAGTGAGTTATATACAGTTTTATCATAATTTTTATTAAAAACTGTATATAACTTGCACCACTTGTCACATCGACTCCCAACACTGGCTACATGATTTTAGTGTCTATATTTATTATTATTTATACACGCTCCTGATATGTCCAGTCACACATCCTGAAAAAGTAACAGTTTTGGATTTTTAGTTCATATATCATTTTATTTATTAGTCTTATTAGTTGCTACCGTAATCAGAAAAGCAAAATGGCTCCTGCATTTAATACAATATTTTATAGTGAGCTGCCAACACTGTAAGATTTCCTGTCTGACAGTGGTGACATTTTATAGCATGCATATCAGCCAGAGTTCCTCTATAACATATCAGATAACAAAGATAAAGACTGGAAGTCAGTCGCCCTCACTATTGTCTGCTGCACCCACATTGATGGTGCTTTCCATGAAGTGTACATTTAAAGAAAATATTGCTGGATAGAAAAGCAAGAGGAAACTGTGGCAGTATGGGTTATCAGATATCAACTTGCAAATCTGTGGTAAGTGTTTGCCACAGTTGAGTTTAGGCATTCCTGTGTGCTATAATAAGAGGTTTAGGTGGCACTCCATAGAAACACCCAACCCAAACCCCAGACCCATATTACATGCCCTGCCAAGTGACAAAGGCCATTATTTAGTTTTAGAACCAGTTTCTAAAAACAAACAAATAAACCCTAACGGAGCTCTATCAGATCAACAAAACACAATATAATGCTTTTGAATACTTCACTTCAGACTATTTCTTTTCTGTGTCCTTAACTGTACATTTTCTAAACCATTGAATCTTTTTCCACATATTACATTGATTGTTTTCTTATCACTTATGGTAACTTATAGGTTTACGGTATATACTGTTCAAAAGTTTGGTGTCAGTATTTTTTTTTTAAATAAAATTATTATTTTTGAATTCGGCAAGGATTTGATATATGATTTCTGAAGGATCATGTGACAATGAAGACTGGAGTAATGATGCTGAAAATTCAGCACTGCATCACAGAAATTTTTTACATTTTAAAATATATTCAAACAGAAAACAGTTATTTTAAATTGTAATATTACTTCACAATATTACTGTTTTTACTGAACGGTAGTGTAAATTATTTCTCAGAATTATGACTTGCTCTTATCATTCTAAGAAAGTGATGTCATATCATTATGTTGTCGACAACAACAACTGCAGGCCAAACTGCTGCAAACTCAAATGCACCATACTGAATTATGCAATTATACGACGTCTCATAAAAACACATTTAAGGTAAACCATTTGCAATTTACTCATTCAACAAGTGCCCTATATACAACTTGTTTTTATGATGCACTGCAAGAATGTACTGGACACTGAATTCTAGTGAACTTCTAGTGAACAAATTTCCAGCTGTACTTCGCTTTGTAGTTATGCAAAGTGCTAGAGAGCCAAATGGTTGTGTAAATGAACTTGCTTTAGACAACAGCAGACAACAGCAACAATAGCAACTTCTAGTGAACAAATTTCCAGCTGTACTTCGCTTTGTAGTTATGCAAAGTGCTAGAGAGCCAAATGGTTGTGTAAATGAACTGCACTGAGTACAGGGCAGACAACAGCAACAATAGCATATAGGGCTGCGCAGAGTAATTACTGTGCGAGGCAGCAAACACACATGAATAGAGTTAGCATAAACGTGAATCAGTCATTTGAATAGACACGGAACAAGCCAAGACAAATACAGGTAGTAAGTATACTAAAGACTACCTAGTGAAGCCAAACCTGTTTCATTTTAACAGCACACCCACCACTTATGAAGTGCAGAAGGATATGTGTCTTGCAAGCATTAAATGACGTTGATTAAATCATCTAAACACACTAAGACACAAACATGAGCGGCCTGCTTTTCATTTACACAAAAGCTTGAAATTATTTCCGTCTGCTGTGTTTACACGATTGTAATTCAGTGCCGCTGTACACTGCTTGTTGCTTTGCTGTTCTGTAGTGACGGCAGTACAGTACAGGACTATTTGTCTAATGTTCAGCTAACAAATAGGTCTGGATAGACTGCCAGATCTTTGCCCTTCATAGGTTCCTCATTGCCGTAAGGTAGGGCTGTGCTCTCTGGGGAAGCAGCGTTGCTATTTGAACCAGTGCTGTCGTTTGTTTGATTCAGCCGCCTTGGGCAACTTGTGTATCGGATATCTGTAATAGTGAAACTTTAACATAATATACCTTTAACAGCTCTTCTGCTATCAGAAGGCCATGCTGGCGAGTATAGAACTGTACTAATTAACCCTTTAAAGCCTACTTTATCATATTTGATCAAATGCACATTTCTAAGGCCTCTAAACTATCAGCATGACCAAAACTTTGCTGGAAAAACCAGTTGTACACAATCTAGTATGTCTTCTGTCTTCTGATTGATAGTTTATATGTTTTAGCAAGTACAAAGCCTTTTAGTATCTTTCTTCAGGTTGTGGTTCACGTCTTTTTGCTGCGAAATCTTTACTGATTTTTATAAATTAAATATAAGAATAACTTGATGAATACTTGAAATGGACTGAAGCAACTTAGGATTACTTGATTATCCATAAATAATTTTTTGACGCATTGTGTTAAAAGCATCAAACATATCATCATTGTACTGCATTGCATTATGTGTTTTGCCCCCACAATAAAAACCATAGAGCTTTAATCATATAAATTGAGCACTTAAATATATGTAATTGGGAGGTATAGAGGGACACTGATATCATGTATTTTCATGTATTTTATTTAAATGAAAGTATTCTGTTATATTGTTATAAATCTCATTACATACACATTTCAACTTACTTACTGACCATATAAATAATATCTGCATCAATTGCATATTTTCAGTTCAGTTTGGGCCTCTGAATAAAACTGAGGTGGTTTTTCATACACTGAAAAAAAAAGCTCTAAATGAACTGGTTTTACATGAAAAAAAAAAAATGAAAAAAACACCTAAATACAATAATTTATACCAAAAAAACTATTATTTATTTTGTAATGTATTTTTATTTTATTTTATTCATGGGTTAAATCAGGTAAAGTTTGCTCTTTAAGGTTACAGTTACAGGTTACTGATTTTTACAGTGTACTATGAGCCATAAAAGCCTGTTGTGTCTATTATGATACTCACCAAAACCCATCTTCTTCTTCTTCTTTTTTTTTAGATTTTATTAATGTTTTATCTAAAGTTTCAACTTTTCCATTTCAAGCCAATTTCTTTATTTGTTTATATGTCAGGGCCCAGGCTTTGTAGGGTTAAGTATACAGCCACACATCAGCTCTTGTCTTATATGACATACCTGCATACTATTATAAGCAACGTATTACAAAACAGTTGTGCCAATTAGAGGGGTGTTTATGTTTAAGGCATGGCAGTAGAAACCATATGCATGACAATCATTTCAATCAAAACAAACAACACAAATAAAGCTCTTTATCACCTGTAATTACACAGAGACAGCGCCCTGCTGTTTCATAGTGAAATTAGGGTCCAGCTGTCAGCAGTGCATCACTTGTCACATCGACTCCCAACACTGGCCGCATGATTTTAGCGTCTGACGATTAGTGGCTGCCAGAGAAGTTTACATGCACGTGATTGACAGCCCGATTGCTTCAGCATGACGGCGTAAACAGGAAGGAAGAGCCTTTGGACAAGCACAAAACACAAGACACTTTGGATCACAACTCCAGTTACACCAATCACTGGCAGAATATTAGCCTACTACTCTTAATATTTCAACCATATCACTATATTTTCAGCCACTGTCTTATATGTGGAAATGAGGAGGTTGAAATACCTGTAGTTTAGAGGAAGTGATTTTATTCCTAATATTCAGAATAACAGCATGTGTCACGCTGAGGTGCTATTTAATAAGCTCACGATGACGAAGAGTAATCCACAGTCTTTTAATAATTAATCCACAAGGAACACAGGAGATAACTGAAACCAACATAGAACAACATATTATAGACACAAACATAAATGCAAACCAAGACGGACAGAGACTAGAAGGAACTAAGAGTAGTTAAACACTGGGACTACCGAGATAATTAAAACACAGGGGAACAGAATGACATTGTCACGAATCCGGTCTATGAACTTCCGTTCACTCACCACCAGAGGTCACCCGCTCACTACATGGACTCTCACACTACACAGACTGTTACACTATACCCTGGACTACATTTCCCATCATCCATTGCACTGATTGCACACAGCTGTAACCAATCACACGCTCACCTGAAAGCTACCAATAACACACACTATATAAATCAGTCTCACACCACCATTCAACGCCGAGTATTGTTTAGCATTTATCACTCTTCTAGCGGTAGCTACTTTACGGAGCCAGTTCCCGGTCTAGTTCATAGTTCATAGTTAAGTCTAGTCTTGCCTTGCCTGTTTTCCTGTGTGAAGGTCTTTGCCTGTGTATTACGGATTACACCTTTTGTCAAGCCCTCTGGATTCTGTTCGCCTATCGAAGACCCACGCTTGTCCTAGGATTACTCTTTGTCTTGCCTGTGTTGTACCTGTTTGCCATTGCTTGACCCATGCTTGTTATATGACCTCACGTCTTGGAAATAAAGCCTTGCATATGGATCCGCACGTCTCACGTCTCGTTAGCCCCGTTACAGACATAATTGAGACAACTAAGCAAAACTAGGTCAAAGGAAAACTAACACAGAAAACAACAGACAACGTGACTCATGGGTATATTTTATACTACAGTTTAATAAACAAGAAGTTAATCTGGTGTGTAACTAATATTTTGGACACAATATCGCTAATTCCTACGGAGCCCTGCACATGGCATGCAGGAAAAAAATAGTAGGCTAAATCGTGTGCACGATTTACTATTTCGTTCCTTCGATTTATAAATTGTGCACTCGATTTACTAATTCGTTCCCTCGATTTGCTAAATCGTGCGCACAATTGACTAATTCGTTCTCGATTTATAAATCGTGCGCACGATTTAGCAAATCGAGGGAACGAATTAGCAAATCGATGGAACAAAATAGTAATCGTGTGCATGTTTTAGTACGTTGAGGGAACAAATTAGTAAATCGTGCGCACGATTTATTTATTTTTTCTTGCATGTCATGTGCGGGGCTCCATAAGTTCCAAATGAAGCCAAAGCAGAATTAACTGCTGAGAAGCAAACAAGTGTCTCGTTCCTGAATGAATCAGTGTTTTTGAACGAATCAGTTGAATGACTGATTAGTAGTAGGTCATCCAGGTAATATTCACTTACTGTTTTATGAATACTGTTAATTCTGACATTTTTGGCGTACTGTTTCTCACATACTATATTGTAGGGAAGTATTCAATTTCGTGCTCAGCGACAGTCCGTCTGGAATATACAAACACAGACAAAGCATCCAAAAGTCCCAGAATGCAACTCAGCCAATTAAATTTGAAGACTGAACTAACTGTGCTCTGAACACACTTGTAGTATTAAAATCATAGCCATTCTGTCAAGATTTTTAGTAGGACTATAATTACTTTTTAATTACATTTTTGCTACGTTTATTATTATTATTGTTATTATCAGAGCTGGGTAGATTACTAACAAATTGTAATCCGTTACTTATTCCAATTTGCATGTTTAAAAATTGTAGTTAGTAACGTAATCCATTACATTACACATTTTGGGTAATATAATCAGACTACTTTTTGATTACAATACTTTTAGATTACTTTTGACCAAACTTGTTTATCACATTGATTTAAATAGGATAATCTTGTACCATATTGATATAAAAACGCAAAGAAAAATAAAATATATTCCATTCGTTTTTATTAACAACATGAACTGCATTAAACATGATTACATCAAGGTTTCCCAAACCGGGGTTTGTGAAGGAACTGCAGGGGTTTATGAGTTTAATGAAAAGCAAATCATTAATTATATAATAAAAAAGTACAATTAAAATAAATAATTTAAAAATAACATAAATCAAAATAAAACACTTACTAAAAAATGTAATATTTTATTTGTTTACCTGCATGTCATGTGACCATTAACGAACGTCAGAGAACGTCTCCGGTTACTATCGTAACCTCGGTTCCCTGAGAGCGGGAATGAGACATCACGGAGACATTTCTCCGTTATGGGAACTCCTTCCCTTCCAACCTTTCCTGAAGTCCTATTGGCTCACGCTAGTCCAAATGACTGGCCAATTGTCGCGAAGTATGCAAAACGCATGCAAATACTGATGCGCTCAAGAGGTAGTATAAAAGGCGGTGCACGCGACAATTACGTCAGAATCTGATACTGAACGTCGCTTAGCTGGTCGAGCAGCGAACACGGCGACCTCCGTGATGTCTCGTTCCCGCTCTCAGGGAACCGAGGTTACGAGACTGAACGTCCAACTTGTAAAACCTGGCGAAGTTATTCTGAGAAGACCAGCCAGCTGCAAAGCATATATCCTGAATAGACATACCTCTCGACCACGACCAGGAGGAGGCGATAGCTCTTGTTGAGTGGGCCCTAATGTGCAAAGGACATTCCAAACATTGGCTCGTATAACAGCCGTGTAAGCATCCACAATCCAGTGGGAAAGCCTCCTTTTTGACATGGCCAGGCCCTTGGCACAACCACCGTAGTGCCTACCGATCGATTGCCCGCCCAGCGGGGAACGAAACGAGGCAATAGCGGCCAGTGTTGATGGTAGACATCCACTATCAAGCCTGTACTGTAGAAAACGCAGAACATCCGACACGGAGCAAGCAGCCGGGTTGATATGAACATCACGGCACCACAAACACTCCCTATTTTAGAGCATAGAAATGTTTCTTGGAGGGCGCCCGTGCCTCCGAGAGCGTATCAAGCACACGAGAATGCAGGGCCACCAGCAGCTTTGTCAGGTCCGGGAACCAAGGCTGGTTCGGTTAGTTCGGGGTGACGAATGTCACCGAAGCCTCCTCCTCCCTGATCTTGCAAATCACCAGCTGCATTATCTTGATCGGAGGAACGCATACAGCCTGGCTGCTGGCCAGTGCGATGTCAGAGCGTCCCCTTCCAGCGGAGAGTGAGACAGGGAGAAGAACAGCGGGCAGTGCGCATTCTCGCTCGTGGCGAACAGATCGACCTCCGCTCTCCCGTAGCGGGCCCAAATCATCCGAAACGACTCGGGGTGCAACCTCCACTCTCGAGGAATCCCTTTCCTCGAAAGCATGTCCGCCCCGCGATTCAGGAGACCGGGTATGTGTGCTGCTTTGATGGAGAGAAAGTGACGGTCCGCCCATAGCAGGAGATTCGCTGCCTGCTTGTACCGAGCCTTGGATCGTACGCCCCCTTGGTGATTTATGTACGACACCACAGACGTTGTCGGTGCGAATCAGTACATGTCACTGTTCCAGCCGCGGCCGTAAATCCTTTAGAGCTAAGAACACTGCTTCCAGCTCCAAGCAGTTTATGTGCCACCGGCTCTGAGGTTCTGACCACAGCCCTGAAGCCGGCATGCCCTCGCACACTGCTCCCCATCCACGAGTCGACGCATCCGTCGTGACCAGGACACGTGACATCATCAAGCCCAGGGGAACCCCCCGGCTGAGGAGATCTTTGCGCCATAGCCTCAGGGCTTCGATGCAGCTGTGGGAGACCGCGATGCGCAAATGGTCCGAAGTCCACGCCGTCCAAGGGGCTCGAGATTTCAGCCATAACTGCAGCGGGCGCATGTGTAGTAAACCCAGATGACATACTGATGCCGCTGCCATGAGTCCCAGCAGCCTCTGACATTACTTCAAGTGATCAGAGCTGCCCAGTCTGAAATGGTGCAGGGAAGACAAAATGGCCGCCGAGCGCTCCCGAGAGAGGCGAGCGCGCATCTCCACCGAGTCGAAGCACACTCTCGGATACGTCATAGACTGACTCGGGGCGAGAATGCTCTTACGCACATTCACACATAGCCCCAAGAACTCCAAGTGACGAAACAGTTTGTCTATATGGCTGTCTATAGTGTGTCCCGTGACTGAGCTAAGATCAGCCAGTCATCCAAATAATTGAGAACGCGCATCCCGCTCGCTCTGAGGGGGGCGAGAGCTACGTCCATGCACTTCGAAAAAATGCGCAGGGCCAAAGCCAGCCCAAACGGGAGAACAGAGTACTGGTACGCTGTGCCTCGAAAGCAAATCTCAGAAAGCGTCTGTGATCCGCTGCTATCTGAATGTGAAAGTACGCGTCCTTTAAATTCACGGACGCAACCAGTACCCGGGGCGAATTCGCGCCAGGATCTGTTTTATCATCCTGAACGCACGCTTTCAGAGTGCTCTGTTGATGGGCCTGAGATCTAGAATCGGGCGGAGTCCTGCAATCTCTCTTGGGCACCATAAAATGGTGGTTGTAAAACCCGCTCTCCAGCTCGCTCGGAGGGACTCGTTCTACCGCTCCTTTTTCGAGCAGGTTGCATACCTCTTGTCTCAGAACCAGGGCATTTCGAGGCAATGTTAGAGACTTCGGGGTGGTCTGTGTCGGAATTCAAGGGCGTACCCACGCTCTATCACACCGAGTAACCAGCGCGAGATTCCCGGAATAGTTTTCCACGCGCTCAGGAACTGACATAGCGTCTTTAGCTTTTGGCTTGGTCGTTGGATGCGCCGGCGAGTGCTGCGTGGCTATAACATGTGTGAGCAGCGGCTCTGCACCGCTCTGAGGCGGGGCGAGCGGCGCTATATTGACTGAGTGAGGAGGAAAGAGCTCTTTTGTGCACATCTATGCATTTTTTTTTTTTTTTTATGATCCAACACACACATCTAACACAAATTTGGCCGCTTTACTGCTGGTGAGTGGGTAAGCGACTGAAGCGCTTGTCGCCGCACTGAAGTGGAGGCTGCATATCGCCCTGAATGAGTGAGAGAGCGGAGTCTTGGTGTCCCTGCACTGCGATGAGCCATGCGCCAAAGAAGACCTCAATCTCGCGGTCTGCTGCTGGAAAGCGCGCCTCGGCATAACGTGCCTCATAGCTTTGCATGGCATTTTAACCGGTGTGGGCGGCGGCATCTGCGCCTGTCACTACAGACTGTGAATGGCTATACGACCTAGTTGAACACCACTTCGTAGGGGCGTGAACAACTGACGTAATAGTCCAGCGAAATCTGGAAGGCTGATAAGACGCGTGCCTGGGCATCAGGTGACTCCTCGCCTTCGCGTGCTTTTCCGCACAGTCGCATCAGGTGACTCCTTGCCTTCGCGCTTAATGTTATCTGCACTCGGCTCTCCGCTCCGCCATGGAAGGGGGACGTGAGAAGCCGGGCCGATGTCCTGCAGGACATTTTGTCGGCATGAACTCATCACCAGAGTCCTTATGGTCCGCCACTGATAGAGGGCAGACGGACTCATCTGGCATCTGAAGAAAAATGTTATACTCACCTGAACGCTGCAGAGGAGCGGCAATCCAGGCACTGCCCTCTGATGAGCGAACCTTAAGTGAGCTGTAATAGTTTATAAGCCATATTCTTAGGTTATTCAGCAAAGTGAAGGAGAAGATTCTGACGTAATTGTCGCGTGCACCGCCTTTTATACTGCCTCTCGAGCGCGTCAGTATTTGCATGCGATTTGCATACTTTGCGACAATTGGCCAGTCATTTGGACTGGCGTGAGCCAATAGGACTTCAGGAAAGGTTGGAAGGGAAGGAGTTCCCATAACGGAGAAATGTCTACGTGATGTCCCGTGAAAGCTCGAGAGGGAACCGAGAACATGCAAAAATTATACTTAATTATTAACTTATTACCTTAAAATCTGAGGGGGTACTTCAAGTAAATATATTAGGTGACTGCTGACAAAAAGTTTGTGAATCCCTGAATTACATGTAAATAAGAAATAATGTGAATTTGTGCATTTTAACGTGTTTGAAAGACAAACGCCTTCTAAAGACACAGTAATACAAACAACCCACTGAATGATTATTTTAAAAAATCATTTGTTGAAATGCTGAGAAAACACTTCTTAAAACTGAAATGATTTCTGTAAATCCAGTGCTCAAATGCTGTGTGGCCACTCAATTTTCTGTGTGATTATATAGCCACCTGACTAGTGACTGGTGTTTGTGTGAATGTCCACAAAACTGGAAGACTTTATGGATGTATATAGGCAGAAAGGAAAACTTAAAAGATGAAAAATAAGAATTAGGGAGAATCAATTAAATTATGAATAATTTATTGCTATTTTGTGATTAATATGTAATCATGTAATCAATAAAAAAAGTAACTGTAGTCTGATTCAGGGTATTTTAAAATGTTACTACCCAGCTCTGATTATTATTATTTATTTTTATTTAAGTTTATTAGTTTATTGTTTTGAGACCAGCTTTCCTGTCCATGGTGGGCTTTTGGGGGGGATTTTAAAGGTGCTCTTGGATCAGTGCTTCAGATCCTCTGTCATACTGTAAATGAGACAGCAGCTTTCAACACTTAAGAGGGTGTGAGTATATGTGCGTTTATGATGAAAAACCACACCTTAGAGTTTCCACTGAGCCACATTCCTTTTCTCTTCCAAGCTGTAATGATACATTTCCCTTTACATTTTTGAAAGTACTTCCTAGTTTGGACACATAAAACTAGCTAAAGATGCCATATAAAACCAAAGCACACATGCTAAATGTACGATTTTACAGTTATAGGTGATTGTAATATTAATAGATATAATTATAAATATAGTGAAGTCACAATATAATTAACTATTACAATCAAAAGAAATAATGTATTACAAGGGAAAACACACTTGACATCATATAAGGTATAAGGCATATATGATCCAAAGTGCCAGAAGAGGGCATTTGTAGTTTACTTTTTCATAAAGACAAAGTAAGCTTTAGTGTCAACTATAAGTTAAATAGTTAGATATTGATGATATTGTTTTTTTAATTTTCTTTTTTTCATTGAACTTAAAAAAATGACAGATTTAGAAAAAATCATTAAAAAAAATTGTTGATAGTGCACTTTTCATTAGAAGGAACTAAGATCCCGCCCCTGTTAATATACCCAATGACATTGAGTTACAAGTTCACATGATTTATTTATTTATAAAGATTTAAAAAATAAATATTATTTATGTCAAGATGGTAACCATGTCTTGAACATTGGGGGGGGACCAATTGTTTGTAAATATTTTGTTAAGTAAAATAAATAAATAAAACAAATAAAATAAAATAAATAAAATAAAATAAATAAATAAAACAAATAAAATAAATAAATAAATAAAAAGGTGAAGGAAATTCCAGGTGAAATTCTAGTTGGGAAGTGATCATTTTCGGTTATTAATAAATAATATTTTAAAATATGCCCACAAAATAATATTTTAAAATATGCCCATAAAAAAATATTATTTGTATGCCTAATATGTCGAAAAAGCAAAACGTTTCTTGCCACGTCACATTCTGTTAGGAATTACATATATATATATATATATATATATATGTAAATATATATATGTAAATTATACTTTTAATTGTAAATGATAGTTTTCTGATTGGCTAAATTGCGCGAACCGCTTTCTTTCTTGCTATTTACAGGCTAGGGCTGTCAAAGAAACAAGTGTTATTTATGCAGAACTGTTTTGGTGATATCTCCAGTAGCCCCTCACTGCAGAACACAAGATCTAGGGGGTGGAGATTGGTAGGTTTAGGGGTGGAGATGGGTGGGTTTAGGGATCAGGGTGTGGAGACGGTTAGATTTAGGAATATTTAAGGTGGGAGGAGTTGGATCTGGATCCAACCTCGCCCCTGGATCTTGTGTTCTGCAGTGAGGACCATCTCACCTGAGTTGTTGTGATGTAAACCACTGCAATTTATGTACTTAATTGAGAAATCTGAGATATGCACAACGTTTAGTATATAGAAATTAACTGTATTACAATGTAGCTGATAAGATCTTAAAATATTCTTTGATTCGTTTATCTAACGACTTTTGGATGGGAAATTTGCATTGCTTAAAGACTAATTTCCATGCATGTTATTACTGTACAAGAAAGGCAAATATTGCATGCTCTGGAGAGAGAGAGAGAGTGAGTGAGAGAGAGAGAGAGAGAGAACGCAGCACACTGTAGCTCGAGACACATCATCATTACAAAAGGCGCACGCACAAGAAACAGCCCCTTTGCGTTTGTACACCTGTATTGCGATCTCCATTTATAATAACCTGCGCGAGGGAATATATCTTAGGATCTCTGCGTACGCAGCTCAAACAAAGGCTTTACTGTTCAAGCGTGATACCCTCTTCTTCCTCGGCAGGCATATGTATTTGGCATCGCCGTTTCTTCCAGTAAGCACCAATGCATGCATGCACCCGCCTCCCTGCGCTCTCAAATAGATGGTGCAAGTAAAGATGTCCAAATCTTCCGCAGACCCTCTGTCTGGTGTAGAAAGCGCTTCTCAGTCGCACTATTTTCAGGTAAGATTTTTTGGGGATTTGAATATGATCTCATAAATGGTTAATTTCCTGCTACTTGTTGTTGAGCAGTCGTGCGTCGAAGCGCTTCATATATCCGCAGAGCGCTACAGCTACACAATCTGCCCGTGTAATATCGCGCTTTTAATCAGTCACGCGCTGTTTTTAATGAGCGGAGGCGAGATGTTGATAAGATGTTTTGATGCTCCTCCACCATCCGCGAAACTCCCAATTCCTGTTTTTCCTCCGCCCTGAGATTTCCCACCGCAACCAAGGCCTCGTCCTTCAGGCCGGGAATCTGTAGACACAGTGTTCATTTATCAGTCTAAACACTTGTTTTCTTTGTGTGATTAGTGCGGATAAACGGCTTTAAAATCTCTCAAAATTCCCTTATGGTGAGCCCTCACTAGTCATGGGTCTCACCTGTAGCCAACTAAAGTCTCATGGCCACCTGCCCTATCCCTGACTGAAATACCAGAATATAAACTAGTATCTGTGTTTTTGACGATGGTAGCTGGTTTCTAACCGGTCTGAGTTGGCTATTAGTTGTCCAAAATGGCCATTAGCTGGTAGACCATCATGGACCAGCAACAAACCGGATATTAGCTAGTCATACCAGTTTAAGTTGGTCAAGAGGATTTTGGGGAAATGGTGTCGTCAGCTAAAAATCAGCTTGTGTCAATTAATGACCATCTTAGACCATGTTTACAAAACACAACTATTATCATAAACTGGATTTTCCACAAAGTGCGTCTTATTTATAAGGCATCTTGTGTCTGATGTTACTGTAACCGGGTGACTGTTTGTTTTGATGTGGTCGTCTCCATATAGCTACCACGAAAGTTACCGAAGCGCAAAGGTCGTTTTAAACGCTCAGATGGCAGCACCTCCTCTGACACCACCTCCAGCTTCATCAAACGACAGGTAAGACTCCGCATGATCAGTCGTCGCATCCATATCGTTAATCATACTGATGCTACATACTGTTTCTGTCATTAAGTTTTCATGTGGGATTGTTTGAGTAGTTACTCTTTGTTTATCCATTATTTAGTAGTTGTAGAGGTTGTGTAGTTTGACCAGGTGATGTGGTTCTCTAGAGGATGAAATCAGCAGGTGTCTTATCAATCCTTTTCACATTTCCGGGGTCCTCAGAAGCGGAATCGTCATAGTTGGGTGAACTTCTATAGTGGTGAATGGAAACTACAATAAATATATTTTTTTGCATCTTCATTTGCCCCAATAGCAAAAGCAAATATCCACGATAAGCATTCTATGACTTTACAAGAGAGAAAAAAAAAATATTGAGAGATTTATGTTGCTCAGAAGAGAGACAGATGTCAAATTTCCATCACTCCCTCAGCCATTGTATTAAAAACACTGTAATTTAATGCCAAGGTAGAAAAACACAAAGTGGTATAAATTTACAATACAAAAATTAAAATGTAAAAAACTTTGCTAGATTTACGACATGTTTTGACGACGTGAGTCTTCTTATCTTTTGTACATCAAATAATATTTTTTTATTTATTTAATTAAAAATTATTTTTCTATTCTTTACATGTTAGAAACTATATCACAATTTTATTGTGTAATATATTATATAATTTGTAATGTTTCATAATATATTGTAATATTAAAACATACAGTAATGCTTATAATAAAATCAATAAAGAGGCATTTTTCATAATACTTTTAATATACCTTTGAATACATTGATATGATATATATATATATATATACACGTATATTAAACATTATGTAATGTAATATGTACCATATATACATATATATATGGATGGATGTATATTAAATGCCATGTTTAACTCATTTACTGTAGCATTAGTTTATCACATGTAATCAACTCTACAAGGTTTTAGTTTTAGTTGTAAATATATATAAATATATTATAATAAATAATATATAATATAAAATAATTCAATTCAGATGTTGATACTTGATCAAAATACACTACTTCGTTTAGAATGTTTTCTTGAGCATTTTCAGAAACATTCAGTTGGCATTCAAGTATGGTGTATTTGTGGTGTATTTCACCTTAAAACCAATAAAAACCAAACTTCATTGTTCAGATGTTATGAAAAGTTGTTGCCAGGTTACATAATTTTAAAACCGTTAAATTTCCACACTCTGAAAAACTATTGCCAGTTGACTGCTGGCTGTTGCTGTTATAAGTTTCACAAGACGTCTTTGTAAAAGTCTCTTGTATCTGGGTGACTATAAGTGTCCTTGGATTTCATTTTAATGTATTCAGTTTTGACATATCTAAAAAGCTTGGGTAATGTGTTCTGTGTAATCATGCAGCCTACCCTAATGTCACCGTCTCCTTTGTGCTGTAATCCAAGACGTGGCCGCTAGATGGAGGCAGCACCATTACTCTCCTGCAGCATCTTCATGTGTTATTTAAGAGAATCTTTTGAAAACACCAAAAGGAAAAAATAGGTTATGACAAGCACACTGAATTTCTCCATGGCACACCCTCATTACATCAATTAATTTCCTCTGTAATGAGTGACCCAAATTCTTTGGTTTGTTCTGCGCACACCATATAAACTCATTCGTCTGTGAAATGTGACACCCTTAGATACCTACTCCAGATTCATCTGTGCAGAAGCAAAGACAAGTTTACAGACAAGGTGTTTAAAGGGTATTAACAGGGACATTGACTATCTAGGCGTCCGTCTGCCATGCAGCGTTTAATGTGTTAACAGAGAGTTTGTGTGTGTGTGTGTGTGTGTGTCTTAAAAATGGCTGTCCACCAACGTTTACCATCCAACCTGACAGAACTGGAGAGGATCTGCAAGGAGGAATGGCAGAGGATCCCCAAATCCATGTGTGAAAAACTTGTTGCATCTTTCCCAAAGACTCATGGCTGTATTAGATCAAAAGGGTGCTTCTACTAAATACTGAGCATTTTTCAGTTTTTCTTTTTTAATAAATCTGCAAAGATGTCAACAATTCTGTGTTTTTCTGTCAATATGGGGTGCTGTGTGTACATTAATGAGGAAAAAAAAATTTACTTAAATGATTTTAGCAAATGGCTGCAATATAACAAAGAGTGAAAAATTTAAGGGGGTCTGAATACTTTCCGTACCCACTGTATATATATATATATATATATATTAAAAAAAATGGACCTAAATTTTGAATGGTAGTGTAATTGAACTATTGTCTCGAACGTCGGACACTAGTAAAACTTCTACTATTATAATGTAATATTGATTAACATTTTAATTATATCTATATTATATTACTATTATAGAATTAAATATTTATTAATTAAAGCATTTTTATTTTTGTAATTCTGTTTGATGCAGAAATGATGGTGGTAAGATTATTTAATGTTTTTTTTTTT
>NW_015645086.1:2620749-2627911 GCF_001515625.1 Sinocyclocheilus rhinocerous | reverse complement strand
AATAAGTCTCTTAAAAAAATACAGGATATACACTAATATTGTGAAAAATTATTACAATTTAAAACAACTGTTTTCTACTTTAATATATTTTAAAATGTAAGTAAATGTGAATTTTCAGCATCATTACTCCAGTCTTCAGTGTCACATGATCCTTCAGAAATCATTCTAATATACTGATTTACTGCAATAAATATTTTGTATCGATTTGTTTTAATTTGATCTTTTCAATAAATTAAATGTCTACTTGCTCAATAAAGAATATTAATTTCTTAAAAATGAAAAACTGACCTTACTTATGAATGGCAGTATACTTTAAATGTCTGGGCTGTCAGACACTGGTAAAACTTATACTATTATATAATGTAATATTTATGAAAATTTTAATCTATAAAATATCACTATTATTGAATTCGATATTTATTAATTAAACTTTTTATTTCGCAATTCTTTTGGCAGAAATGACACGCTGTGTCTTAATAATAAACATATGATGTTTAAAGCAAGAAAAGCATGGCATTTCTCTGTTTAAGCAATCTCTGTTTTTAGGAGCTTATAATACAAGGGTTCGGTTCTCTTGTGTTTTTATTTATTTTGTACATTTTCGACTGGAGCCGTTTGTGGACCTGTAGCTGTCGCTTTGTCTTTGTTTCCTTGCGCTGACTTACAGAAATCTTTGCTCTGACTCGGGTGGGGTTGTCTTGCTGGATTGTGACTAGGGCTGGGTATCGTTCAAAAATTTTCGATATCGATACCGATACCTTGACTTCGATACCGGTTCCTGAACGATACTTTTTTCGATACCAATTTTATGAAATCAATTTTAACAAGATTACATTATCTAACAAAAAAACTTTGGTTTTATTTTTCAGCTTGTTGATGTTTATACAAACTCAAAGACTCATCTCCTGAGCCACTGCACAAAAGAACAAAATGTAACCAACACAATAAATCAGTGCAAAATAGTTTTAATAAAGCTCAAATAGTCTTCAGTTTACACATCTGTTAGGCTACATTTACACTAGTTAGTGTTCGTTTTAAAACGCATAGCTCAGACAGAATCATGAGTGTGTGTGTGTGTGTCTGTGTGTGTGTGTGTGTGTGTGTGTGTGTGTGCGTCTGTGTGTGTGTGTGTGTCTGTGTCTGTGTGTGTGTGTGTGTGTCTGTGTGTGTGTGTGTGTGTGTGGAAAGAAGAGACGGCATATTGAGCGGGTTGTTAATTTTCATGACCAGGAGGTCGTGGCAGTTTCACTGTTCTCCCAGAAATATCACAGTCCCTAAAATATTAAAATATTAAAATATTAATGGAGCTCATTTGGAGTGGAGCCTGCTGGTGAATGTTAAATCTTCACGCTCTGTCTATGTTCATAAAAACTGTGCTGTGATGGCGTACCTGAAAATAAGCATCTGTGACGTACATCATGGAATCCTTACATACATAAGACAGTGGTAAATGTACTGTAAAGGGATGGTTTACAGGAGGCGGTGCTGTGTTGTGAATATAGTCATGGCTAAAAGGCAGAAGTATGAAACACAACGGATTATGGTAAAATGGGTTGCAATTGCTATAGTTCACATTTACACTACCGTTTAAGTTTGGTAAGATTATTAAATGTTTTTGAAAGAAGTCTATTATGCTCACCAAGGCTGTATTTATTTGATTAAAAATCCAGTCTTCAGTGTCATATGATCCTTATTCTAATATGCTGATTTAATGATCAAGAAACAGTTCTTATTATCTTTTTATGATGGAAACATCTGTCCTGCTTAATATAATTGCATTTTTGAGGAGTCTTCGATTAATATAAAGTAAACAAACAAACAAAACAGCATTTATTTTACCTAAATATTTGTATCAATTTAGTTGATCTTTTAAGTCAATTAAATTTGTCATTACTGAATAATATATATATACAGTGGGTACGGAAAGTATTCAGACCCCCTTAAATTTTTCACTCTTTGTTATATTGCAGCCATTTGCTAAAATCATTTAAGTTAATTTTTTTTCCTCATTAATGTACACACAGCACCCCATATTGACAGAAAAACACAGAATTGTTGACATCTTTGCAGATTTATTAAAAAAGAAAAACTGAAAAATGCTCAGTATTTAGTAGAAGCACCCATTTGATCTAATACAGCCATGAGTCTTTTTGGGAAAGATGCAACAAGGTTATATCCACTGGATTTGGGGATCCTCTGCCATTCCTCCTTGCAAATCCTCTCCAGTTCTGTCAGGTTGGACGGTAAACGTTGGTGGACAGCCATTTTTAGGTCTCTCCAGAGATGCTCAATTGGGTTTAAGTCAGGGCTCTGGCCGGGCCATTCAAGAACAGTCACAGAGTTGTTGTGAAGCCACTCCTTCGTTATTTTAGCTGTGTGCTTAGGGTCATTGTCTTGTTGGAAGGTAAACCTTAGTTCCAGTCTGAGGTCCTGAGCACTCTGGAGAAGGTTTTCGCCCAGGATATCCCTGTACTTGGCCGCATTCATCTTTCCCTCGATTGCAACCAGTCGTCCTGTCCCTGCAGCTGAAAAACACCCCCACAGCATGATGCTGCCACCACCATGCTTCACTGTTGGGACAGGTGATGAGCAGTGCCTGGTTTTCTCCACACATACCGCTTAGAATTAAGGCCAAAAAGTTCTATCTTGGTCTCATCAGACCAGAGAATCTTATTCTCTCTCTCTCTCTCTCACACACTTTCTGGTTTGCTTGCATTGGATCTCTCACACACTTTCTGGTTTTCTCTCTCTCTCTCTCTCACACACTTTCTGGTTTGCTTGCATTGGATCTCTCACACACTTTCTGGTTTGCTTGCATTGGATCAATTCTGTGCATCGTATCATTCCTCCTCTCTCTCTTCATCCACTCTGTAAAGAAAAAGTAAAAAGATAAGTCTTAAGGCAGCAGACCAAAACATGAGGAATATTACTGCAGTATATATCAATGTACCAGTATTACAGGATTATTGTAGCATGGTAGCACCACAGTGATTTGGTGTGAAGGAGGACTCTTGATGTGAAGGCTTGCATCCATAGGTCCTCCAGCCCCTCCCACTCCAGAGCACTTCAGGACACTCTGAGACGAGAAGGCATTGAGTGTGCTGCTGTGCTTCTCATTGTCTTTCTGACACCTTGCTAAACAGACATTCATTGCATAACAAACTCTCAAGTACTCTCAGGTGTCCCAGTTTGGACACACAAGAGTGGAAATCAGGTTTTTTTTTGTGGTACCGTTAAATACAAATCATAGAAATGTGACGCTAGATTTCTACTGTCCCACTTTAATATGTGAATTCAAAATATGAAGTACAGAAGATGATGATCCGGCATGGGAAAATAACATAAGTCTGATCACTTAGGAAAGGAAGAGCACACCTCTCTGAAACTACCTGCATGTTTTGAGATTCTATTCATGTAGCACATAGTATAGTATAGCAATAGTAATAATTAATCGTGAATAATATAGTGATGACCACCCATTGTGAAAATGAACGATTTAGCATACTTTTAGACTTTTTCAGACACTTAATTGCATGTTAATTGCAATTAAATGAAAATGTATTAGAGTTTAAATTGATATTAAATGCTGTTAGCTGAATTTTAGAGTGCCTTTTTGACCCGCTAAAGTAGGACTTTAAGTACGTCTTTATATGTAATTTCATAATTAATTCTATTGTCTTTGAAATATGGTTAAAAGTGTACTGCTGAATGTACTCACAAACATTTATGATAAACTAAAATATACTTTAATATCATTTCTATTTAAAATTGTACATCATGTATTTATAATATACTGGCAATTACTATGATTAATGATACAGTTAGTAAATTTAAAATACATATGTGACCCTGGACCACAAAACCAGACATAAGGGTAAATTTTTTGAAATTGAGATTTATACATCATCTGAAAGCCGAATAAATAAGCTTTCCATTGATGTATGGTTTGTTAGTATAAGACGATATTTGGCCGAGATACAACTATTTGAAAATCTGGAATCTGAGGGTGAACAAAATCAAAATATTGAGAAAATCTCTTTTAAAGTTGTCCAAATGAAGTTCTTAGCAATACATGTTACTAATCAAAAATTAAGTTTTGATATATTTACGGTAAGAAATTTACAAAATATCTTCATGGAACATGATCTTTACTTAATATCCTAATGATTTTTGGCATAAAAGAAAAATTGATAATTTTGACCCATACAATGTATTTTTGGCTATTGCTACAAATATACCCCAGCGACTTAAGACTGGTTTTATGGTCACATATGGAATAACGCTGCAGTTAAAATTATAATCAAGTACTTTACTTGTGCTTTAGTATGACAGTCAACACATCAAAATAAGTGTACTTCTTTAAAATGCAACAAAAGATTACTAAATAACAAAGATTTAAAATGTACTTTAAAGTAAAACATTTAATTTGAAATTATTACAAAGCGCACTTCTTAAAAGTGTACTTCGAAGCATAGTCATGAAAGTGAACTCTCTTTTAGTACACTTAAGTGGCCATTTATTACATTATTATTAAAGGGGTCATATGATGCGATTTCAATTTTTGCGTTTCAAAAAGGCGGGGCATAGAGGAGAAACAATAATGTACAGTATGTGGAAAATGTGTTTTTTTTACTTTAAACTGCATAAACACATTTCATTACACCAAATACACAAAATAATGTTCTTTTTAGCAGCATCATATGACCCCTTTAAGTACGGTTTATAAAAATATACTTTATTTGAAGAATACTGCAAGTGCACATCCAATAGAGTTAAACACATTTATTTTTCACAAGAGGAACACTTGTGGAAAAAGAAAAGGGGTTTTTATCTTTTAAGGAAAAAAAAGTTTTTAAATTTTATTATTTATTTTTTTTTACTTATAGTTGCTGCATGATCATTGGCTTGATCCAGAATAGGTGGATCTAGCCTAGTATACTATAAACACACGTGAGAGAGCAGGTTGATGTTGTGATGTCATTAGCATGAATAAGGGGGCGGGATCTGTGATGTGAGATGGCGATGAAGGTCAGAGAAACTGATTTTTAGTGAGTCTGTACATACAGCAGAGCAGCACATGCATGGGACGGAGCTGCTGATGGAAAAACATGAATTCATAGACAACACTTACAACATACACCAGTCAAGGTAAATGCTTTGCTTTGTTTTGCTCTTGAATCATCAAATCAGGTGATCTGATTACTATTAATTACAGTCTGGCTATTCACTGTTAATTTAATAATTTAAAAGGTGTTTTGTTATGGATGTTGTTATGAATAGTATTGATCAGTGTTCTTTTTTAAGTGTGCTTGCTGTCATTTTAATTTATGTGTGCATATATCAAAGTAACTTGCATGGTATTATTGCATATTAAAGGCTTTGTTTTATGAATAGGATATTTGCGACTTGTTTCCAGTTTGACTAGATCAAATTCATATTTCTTAGGCAAGCAAACTTTTCTCTTTAGGATCCTTAATCCAGGGCATAAGAAGGTCCAAAAGTAACTTTATGGCACACCTGCATAAATATTGCTCATCAGCAACGAAAGTGTATTTTGTATTCATTTTTTTGAATGCAATTATATATTATTATATTATATTTGACTGTATTTTTTATACACATATTATTTGACTATTTGTTTTTGTCTTGTCTTGGTTGAAGTGAAAGTATGGCTGTGTTATTTTAAGATCAGTGAGATACTAATATATCATTTTTGTTAATTTGTTTAATAGATTTTACTTTTATATTTTCAGCTTTTATGTACATTTTAGTTAATGTTTTAGAATTTTTTTTGTGTTTTTGTCTTTTTTTTATATATATGTCTGTATAGTTTTGATTAATTTTTATTTTAGTTTTAGTTATTTTAGTATGTTAAGTTAAACTAAATGAAAATAAGAAATGTCAGTTTTTTTTCCAAGCAATGGAAATGTTTTTATGGTTTTATTTTTATTTTTAAAGTTACCTGCTAACTAGCTAGTTTTGTTTTCTCTCCAAAGCCAAAGCTTGGTTAGTGTAAAGTTTGGACTAAGCCTGTGTCTGTCCAGATGTAGTTCTGCTGACTAATAATCAGACGGGAATAGGCTAAATTTAGGCTGAAGAACCATCTTTATGTCTGACAGACACAAAGACTTACAGCATCTCCTGAACACAAACACACACTCACACAAATCCCTCCTCCTGCTCACTATTGAGAGCAAATACTGGTGGTGGTTGTGTTTTTTCAGTGCTTTCCACATAGAATCAGACTGAAATGTGAAGGAAGGCTGGGGTATTATTGCAGGGTGTGTAGCACCGAGAGCGGTGTTGAAATCCATCGCATTAATAATGGATGGGAAATGGCCGCTCTGACAGTTCACAAACGACCATAACATCATTAAGGATCACTTAGCAGGAGCACTTTCCCCGCTTGTGCCACACACAGGCCATAAACACAGGGAGGGGTAATGTGTAGATATATGAGTGCTTCATTCCTGTGTCTGCCTCCTGCTCTCCTTAGTAAACCAAGAGTTTGTCCCATGCATGTTTCTGGCAGTGTATGCAGTCCACAACAACTCCATAGCCCTTTGGCACCACATGTTTTTCTTTTTTTGCTGCCATACTCCACAAATACAGTATACTTTGGTGTGCTATAACTGTCTTCAAGCTTTAGAGGCATACATTCCATGTTGTTTTGTTGTGAGAACTATTATCCACCATACAGTTAACCTAGCATGAAAAATAGCTAGTTTAAACACATCAATTGTCTGTATGCCCACGATAAAATGGTGATTTTTTTGGCAAACTTCTTAACTCCATCCAAAATTTAGGTTGGAAATCAAATTGATGTTCAGTTAATTGCAGTATACCATAATTTTGAATGATTGTTTTTAATTTGCAAAACTATAATATTTATACTATATGTATAACCCTTCTACGGCATAATTTCACTGCATTACAAAGATGTAACATTCGGGTCAGGGGTTTGGCCAAATCTTACTATAACCAATATATAATGTGTAATATTAATAGTAATGCTGCCCTAACAAGCATCAAAATCTGCAGTGAGCTGAGGTGATGTTACTAAGATCATTTGCTCTCACTTGGCCTCTCACTTACATCTCCACTGCAGAGCTGCCTACAGATGGTGTGTGTGTGTGTGTGTGTGTGTGTGTGTGTGTGTGTG
>NW_015645086.1:2589106-2620715 GCF_001515625.1 Sinocyclocheilus rhinocerous | reverse complement strand
TATTATATTATATTATATTATATTATATTATATTATTATATTATAAAGATTTAAGGGCCATTCACACCATGGCCAATAACTATAACTACAAACTTTTAATAGTCTTTCTAATTGTATGTGAATAGTGAAGTCCAAATGACAGCTATAATGATAATGACACAAAGGAACAATACATTTGGAAGGAATCACTTTCAAAACAATTTTTTTTCCAGCTGATTAATTTGAAAAAACACTGACAGCCAATCAGAATCCACCGACTTTAAAGAGCTCATGCATTTAAAGCAACAGACAACAAAACTGCAGAGTGTGTTAATATTGTCTGTTAGTGGACGCTAATATAGTCATTTTTCTTGGTATGAATCTTGAATATATCTTGAAATTTTTTTTTTTAGCCATAAATCTAACAACAAGCAGTGAAGTGTGTTGTTTAAACCCATTTTAACATATGAACCAAGTGAGACACTAGATGGCCCTTAGTTGGAAAATATTACTCAGCTACATTTGTATTTGAGATACAGTTGTTGTTTGGGTTGCATGTGAGCATCTCAAGAGACGTGTCTTTTTTCATGGGACTTTTGTTCACGCTGGTCTGTCTCTCTTCCCATATCTCTCTCTCTCTCTCTCTTTTTCCCCTGTGTCTTCCTCTCCTCCCTCCCATGTGTACTGCTCGCTTTGTTTGAGGCTGTTATTTGGAGCTGACAGAATTAGGGCTGAGTTTCAAATATAGGAGGAAGCATCGCCATGGCCTCACCGACCAGAAGAACGTCTCCCACCAGCCCAGAACTTCCATTCATTCTCTCCTCTGTTTTTTCTTCAACTACATCGATTTCAGCGACCACCTTCATCATTCCACCCACGGCAATGTGGTTTTACTCACAGAGGCATTTGCTTATCTTTACACTATTATGCCTCGTGACCCTCGTCTATGTCTTATTATTCCCTTTTATTTCCGCCTGCCTCACAACAAGGTGGTATTGTTTAATAACCTCAGGCGTATCTTGATGTTAAAATTATGAATGTGTCTGATGGATAAATGATATCCATGATGCAGTGAAGAACGAATCTATGAAGATTACGCACGGAGAGGGAGATGATCTATGAGCTGTTAGGGGAAAGGAGAAGGGTTCAAATCCATTTTAACATATGAACCAAGTGAGACATTTAGATGGAAAATATTACTCATCTTAATTTGTATTTAAGATACAGTTGTTGTTTGGGTTGTATGTGAGCGTCTCAAGAGACTTGTCCTTTTTTCATGGGACTTTTGTGCACGTTGGTCTGTCTCTCTTTCCATACCTGTCTCTCTCTCTCTCTCTTTTTCCCTGTGTCTTCCTCTCCTCCCTCCCATGTGTACCACTCGCTTTGTTTGAGGCTGTTATTTGGAGCTGACAGAATCAGGGCTGAGTTTCAAATATTGGAGGAAGCATCGCCATGGCCTCACCAACCAGAAGAACGTCTCTCACCAGCCCAGAACTTCCATTCATTTCCTCCTCTATTTTTTTTACAGCTACATCGATTTCAGCGACCACCTTCATCATTCCACCCACGGCAATGTAATTTTACGCACTGAGGCATTTGCTTATCTTTACACTATTATGCCTTGTCTATGTCTTATTATTTCCGCCTGCCTCACAACGAGGTGGTGTTGTTTGATAACCTTGGGCGTATCTTGATGTTAAAATATGAAGGTGTCTGATGGATAAATGATATCCATGGTGCAGTGAATCTATGAAGATTACGCACAGAGAGGGAGATGATCTATGTGCTGTAAGGGGAAAGGAGAAGCCGTGGGGTGGGGGGGAGGATTGTGTGCTATATTTGGTGTTGCAGTGAAAGCGAGAGTGGGTGTGAACCAACTTCATCTGCCATCAGAGACTCGCTAAGAAAGGGGGTGAGGGGTAAACATCTGCACACAGCTGTGTTGGGGCTTTGGACACAGTCGGAAAAAGAGGGTGTGGATGTGGGCTTTTGTTAGGAAGCAAATCAAATTCCATCCTTTTCCAAAACGATGGTGATGTCATAATGGTAGCAGACGAGTATGATGATGATTCAACAACGAGAAGTTATTGAATCTATGCATCAGAGAAATAAGCGAGCAGCCATCCTTAGAATATTGTGTTTGAACTTGCATTTTTTGTCATTTCCATTTCTATGGCATCGCTGTTGAAGAGTAATTAGCTGGTGAAGTGGATTTACACATTGCTAGGGATATAACGATCCACTTCACTCGCGTTGCGATATGATCCACAATACTGATTTCCTCACTTTTTTTTTTTTTAACAAAATGAGATTTAAGACAAATTAGTGACGTGACATGTGACCAAGGTGACCCATACTCGGAATTAGTGCTCTGCATTTATCCCATCCAAAGTGCACACACACAGCTGTGAACACACACCCGGAGCAGTGGGCAGCCATTTTTTTGCTGCGGCGCCCGGGGAGCAGTTGGGGGTTCGGTGCCAGTTGGGGGTTCAAGGGCACCTCAGTCGTGGTATTGAAGGTGGGAGAGAGCGCTGTACATTCACTCCCCCCACCTACAATCCCTGCCGGTATGAGACTCGAACCCACAACCTTTGGGTTACGGGTCCGACTCTCTAACCATTAGGCCACGACTTCCCCCACTTTCATTATAATGTGAAATTGAAATATGTCAAATAACAAAACTAAATTGAAATTTTACAACAAATCTCAAATCAAATAAATAAATAATACAAATAAAAGAAATCTCTTAACCTATAAGGAAAATACAAACTTTGGCTTTGCCTGTGGTCTTTTCATTTAAAATTAGAGGCAACCACTGCATATTAATCACGATCCAAAAAAAGAGGCTGCATACAATGAGCAGTTTTTGATTTAAATTAGATTTTATAATTTCGAAATTTGAAGCAAAAACAGAATGATCTGACTTTAGCTTTGTGAAACTATACTACGTAAAACATCTGAATGAAAGAGAAGCAGCAGATGGGCTGAATGAGATGGAAATTCAAATTTTTTCCATTTTGCAACGCCTCCAGGCAGCTCATCCAAGATCTAAATGAATGGGGGAGTCCTGAAATCTCAAAAACTTCTCTCTGAACACGCATTTAAATTACATATTTCAAATCAGCAACAAAATCTGAAGTGACCTGTCCCATTACTTTTGTTGCTTAAGCTCTAATTACGTTTAACAACATGTTTTTTGCAGTTTGCTCCAGCTATTGCATGTGTGCAAAGATTGGCAATTATTTCACGAAACCAACCTCCTTTACGGCTGTTTCAATGATAACCAGAGGACGCTGTTACAAACACTGGAAGAACAGTAGCTGCGTCCCAAATGACACACTATACACTATGCAATATATAGGTTATGTCATTCATAATCGGAGTCTGATTGCCCCTCCCCCTTCGATACGTAATTAAAGCTGTGACAGTTAAGTGCATGAAGTGTCCAACATTCCACACTTCGTTTTTTTTTCAGTTATTTAAGTGCATGATCCGTGTATTTAAAGTGCACTTTTTCTTTTTGGAATTTTCTTTGTGAATGCACTCCTCGCACTATTTATACTACTAAATGTCATAGAATAGTGCATAAATGCGCAATTTGGGATGCACCTAGAGACAGAACCGGAGCAAAGACCGGAGGACGACACTGGAAGGACTCGATATGTGATGGGCTGTGATGTGGATGTTCTTTGCATTATGACTGATAATAAATAGTTCTTGTCACGTCGTGCAAAATATTTAATAAAACTGCTGAGCACTTTTTTCTGCTTATTTTGTAGCTTACATAACCAATGTAAATACATTTATTATTGCATTTATTATTAAATGTATTAATTGTTATTTTAAGCGAAGACCATTACTTTATGAGTCACCATATTAAATGTTACATGCAGTTAGAACACATCACAACAAGGCAACATTTTGTGCATACCTTTAAATGAATGTCATGTTTTACAAATATTGAGTTTCTTACACTTCACCGGTGAATGCAATCTGGTATTTCTCCTATCAAAATCAGTGCAGGCACACAGTAGTCGCCAAACAGGGACTGTCGTAAAGAACAAGCAAATCTGTACAGAGCCCCTCCTTCAAAGAACCACCAGTCTGTAAAGACTGACGATTGGCTATTTTGACTGGAAGGCGGGAAGGCCATATTGAGCGTTGCACTTTTCCCCATTCATAGTAATACGAGTGGACCATCTTTGTATATCTATAATCTTTGGCTGCGCTTATGAACACTTATACTTTAATATGCATTATACCATGGTCTGTCTGAATACTCTATTCTGATTGGCTGGCAGGTATGCATTAAAATCGTTTAATGCACAGCTAGCTGTGCATTATCTCTTACTTATACAGAGGCAAGATGAAAAGAAAATAGCATCTAAATTTTTCTGAAGAGTCAGTTCCCCTCAGAGATACATATAAACTCCCACCCCCAACTGTATCGCGATTCATTTAACATCTCAACCGACTTGAATCGTCACATATTTATATAGATTTTCAACCGGCTTGAGGTGCATCGATACATCCATACTTATTGTAGAGTTAACGAAAGTTATCATGAGCACTGTAATGTTTGAAGCGTATGTCATAACAAATGTCAGTAGACCGGGAAGATTTTAAAACCAACGGATCTTTCATTAATTCGTAAGATCTTACCTTCATGCTGTAGGAAATACAAAACCGGAAGACAGAAGACAACAAATGCAGCGATGAAAAGGGGCGGAGCTACATAAGGTCTATATTGCAAAGAATTATTGCTCTTTATTATTTGAACAAACCCCTAACACTAATAAGCAACCACATAAGTCACTCTTAACACCCAGGCAAACAGTGTGCTAAACACTTAGAACACTCAGCAACCAGTTAACAGTGTGCTACAGTCGTGTATGCTGTGTTCTGATTAGCTAACTTTCTATCCTAAGTATTCAAAATTAGAATTAGTGTGTCCCAATCGTATTATGTTGAAATGAGTATCCCAAAGGTACCTGGATGGTCTACATATCAGTGTGCTAAAAGAACACTCAGGACACTGTAACAAACACATAGCAATGTGCTAAAATAATCCGCACATTCTAGCAACCACATAGCAATGTGCTGAACAAAAACAAAGAATATCTCTTTGGATTTGAGACTTTAGTCTTTGCAACTTTACAGATCTTCTTTATGCACCAAGAGCTTGTAACACTCCAAAGAGAAAGGAAAAATTTAAATCGCATCATATGACCCCTTTAATCTCAGAACTGAATACACACTACAGATTGAAATGTACAAACACGTGGCATATTTTCTTTGTTTTGCTTTTCTGTGAGCTAGCCAATATATCTCCATTAAATCAATATCTTTCACCAATAAGAGAATAGCATAGTGGTTCTCGAAATGCTCAATTATGTTTTTGTTATGAGGAAGATTAATTATGTTGGAGGAATGCTATACAGAAACAGTGGCGATGACACGCCGCTCACAATGAAAGAGCTGATTCTGCAAAAACAAGCCTTCTGTTCAGAGCCGGAGAGAGTTAAATATGCTAGAGTCTGCACTTTCTCGCCTTTTTTCTTCTTTCATCGGCTGTCGTGAATACAGTCGATAAGGGTGTGAGTGTGTGTGTGTGTGTGTGTGTGTGTGTGCTTTACCTCATACCTCGTCAATATAGTATTGTTCAAACAAAATGTTAGAACACTGTGTAGATGGCACTGATTTTCACTGGCATGCTTTATGGAGGAGTGCATTTTTGGAGATTTCCACTCAGCTAAATATTACAAATAGATAAAGTGTATATATATATGATTAAACAACGTGACCAATGGATAGTGCACATTTTCTTTTTTATTTTAAATATTTTACATATGCATTCATATATTCATTTCAGAAATTGTATAAACCTTTATCTTTTTTGCTATTATTAAATTTTATTATGTACAGTAGGGTCAGAAAGTCTGAAACCACTAATGTAAACGTTTCTGTTTGGCTTTTTCTTATTTCATTTTATTTACAAATTGTATATTGTCACTCTATAATGATCAAAAGAGCATTTTACAGTACTTCAATGGAGGCAAGAACACCTGACCTGACAAAGGAGCCACATGGTCAATATTACAAATTTACTTATTTAATTAGTAATATAAAAAATAATATAAATAGAATATAATTCTAGAATATGCAGCATATAATTACAGGTATCTTATTATAATCTGTAATATTATATCTTATATGATTCTTATTCATGGCATAGTGGTGAATACAGCTGAAAAAGTTGTTGGTGGTGGTGGTGATGCTAGTACAGTGTTTTCTTAAGCTTCCTTATTTCCGTCCACAGTGAGATTCAGTCATTTTTCTCCCAAAGCATTCTGCATGCTGCAGCTTGGCTAGTCCCGAGGTGCTCATTTTCATCCCTTCCTCCATTTTTCCTTCTTCTAACAGCTTGTACTACCCGCTTGCAGAGTTCCACACACTCTCTCTCTCTTTCTCCGTCTCTCTTGCTCGCTCTCTCTGTTTCTCGTCTTCTCCCTCGCTGCTGTGAGGTTCTGAGGGCAGTCATGACTGCTCTGTTTTGGGTGCTGAATCTCGGTGTTGTTTTTGACTGGCATTGAGCGCCGGTTGATCGTTCTCGGACCAGGAACAATCTTCAGAGTGGCCCAGGAAAGGGCCACCAACCAAAGGACTATGCTTTGAGGGTACTGCGGTCACTCTTGAGCTCAGAGAGAATGAGATAGCGTTACAAACAACCCATTAACCATTCTCCTGAAGAAGGTAGGTGGAATTTACCTGGTTATGAATTTGCGGACAGTGAGTCTGAATTTCAGGGAGAGGTTGTTTTTATTGTTTTGTATGATTAATAGGTATTGTAAGGTTTGTGAGGGTGTTGGTCTGGATGCACAAATTTTAGAACTGGATTACACTTTGTTATCATCATTGTTAGGGAAAATGTTGGCATTGCTTTGAAATGCAAATTCCGCTGTTATTGGTATATTTGGGTGTTTTTTTTTTGTTTCATTATTTAGAGTCGAATCATTGTTCTGAGCGTTACATGACTGCCTCGGGCTCATCGCACTAGTGCTGTAGTAATCTGTCAGCTTACAGGCCGTACAGATGAAATCTGAGTGTTACGATCACTATGCCACAGATCACAGTTATATTTTATGAATTATCAACATTTGTAGTGTACAGGTTCCATTTTTACCCCTGTGGAATCTACGTTTCTTTGAATTGTTTGAAGCTGCCTCTGCCTGTCATTGGAAAAGCATTTGATGACTTACTGACCATAAGCATTTCAGCTCCAGTGTTGCTCCAGTCGTTGTACAGGAAAAAGAACAGTGTTTTAAGCTTTTTACACATCTCTAATGAGGAACATATACGGCAACAAGAGTTTTATCTACATTTAACATTTTTTCTCTCATTGTGCACTAAAATACAAATAGTCATTGACCCTTATGACTGGTTTTGTGGTCCAGGGTCACATACTGTATAATGCTGTAAATCACACAGTGTTTACATATAATAAATATACACTCACCAGCCACTTTATTAGGTATACCTTGATAGTACCGGGTTGGAACCCCTTTTGCCATCAGAACTGCCTTAATTCATGAACATTCAAACATGTCACATTCAGTCACTTAAATCAACTTTCTTCCCAATTCTGATGCTCGGTTTGACCTTCAGCAGATTGTCTTGATCAAATCGACATGCCTAAAGGCCAAAGTATACTTCGGTTTTTACGATGGTCCACGTATAGTGTGCATGATGCAAATTTTGTCACCAGAAGAGTACATGCGTACGCGCACCATCCGATTTTTGTAGAAGATGCACTGATACAAAATTTCTCAGCCGATACCGATAGCTGATTATTCAGAATGATATCTGCCGATACTGATAGTTTAGTTTTCTAACGGAAAAAAATCGCTCCCAACTAATGCTGTAAATATCAGCAACCTTAGTTTAAAAGAGTACAAAGACATTTTTATCGGTCATATCTTCTGGAGAAAAACAGAGCAGACACTGGACAAAGATGAAGCTTTCTAGAGCATATGTGTCGACCACCTGTGTTCGCGTACACCTCAAATGGACTATACTTTGAAAGGCTACGCGTACGATTGTGTGCATATGCTTGGCCTTAAGTGCATTGAAGTGCCGACATCAGATTGGCTGATTAGATTTTTAACAAGCAGTTGAAAAGATGTACCTAATAATGTGGCCGGTGTGTGTACATTTCAATAGAGTATCTACTGTACATTCATTTAGCAGACACTTTTTTAGCAGTATAGTGTTAATCTACAATTTAGTATCTGCTTTACAACTTGTTTATTTATAAAGGTTTATTTTAAAGGATTATTTATATGTTGTTGTGCACATAGATGGTTTTATTATGTGTGGACTGAGCTCTTAGGTTCTCATTAATTTACAAATAATTATAAGTACCACATAAACGAGCACTTATGCCAAAAATGTGCTTTACATATAAAGTAGAACGTGTCATACATATTGTTTAACTTCATGTTTAAGTGTTTCTAGAAACACAATAATTGCTTATCAGTTTGCTATTTACATGTCTGCATGTTTCTTGTGCCACTTCTTTATTGTAAACTTCTGCCCATTTTCTAGAATCCAAAAGAGTTTTGTTTAAATGGTTTATTATTTTATTTTTAATGAATTCTGTCTTCCTGTAGCTATGTTTTGTGGTGATTGATGAGTGTTATGTCTAGCTAAGCTATGTTTACACTTTGTTTACACTCCTCCACATGTTTACACATTTCCTGTGCTTTTTCATTTCTCCGTTATTGGCAAACGTTCTCGGCTTGCCTTGTTCCTGCAGGGTTCAGCCGATTCATACACGAGCAGACCTTCGGATTCCGACCTGTCAGCGGAGGAGGACCGCGAGGCGTATCGGCGTGAAGCCGAACGCCAGGCCCAGCTGCAGCTCGAGAGAGCCAAGGTTCCTCAAGCTCTTCTTTAATGAGCTTTTTCTATTTTTTTGCATAGTGGGCAACAACAAAGTGTCAGTCTGCATGTAGCTTTAGAAATGTGTTGGGACGGGATCATCCATACAAATGTGCTTAGAGTAAACATTTTATAAGCATTTAGATCAATATTGTAAACTTTAAGAGGATCATTTCATCGTTTCTTGATAGTTGCTTATGTTGAAGTACTCGTTGCTGCAGGCAAAAAATTATAATTGTAAAAATGCAAATGATGTTATTAACGTTGATTTCCCTGGCAGTCCAAACCTGTAGCGTTCGCAGTGAAGACGAATGTGAATTATTGCGGGGCTCTAGATGAGGACTGTCCTGTTCAGGGTGCTGCCATAAACTTTGAAGCCAAAGACTTTCTGCACATTAAAGAGGTGAGTTGCATGTACAATACATGCAGACAAATGTGTAAAAGGTTTTGCAGGTCAGTCCTTCTTGCTAACAGTGCCCATAATAATGCATCATAATAGTGCTGAGCATGTTTTTCCTTGTGTTTGTGTTGCAGAAGTACAATAATGACTGGTGGATTGGAAGGCTGGTGAAAGAGGGGGCAGACATCAGCTTCATTCCCAGCCCCCTCCGACTGGAGGCCATGAGACTGAAACAGGAGCAGAAACAACAGAGGTCTCTCTTTCTCAAGACTGTGAACAGTTGCATCTATTTCAGAAGTTTAATCCATGAAAACATTTGATTACATATGGACACGTTTGCAGGTCCATTAAATTATATTAACAGATAGAACTTTTGATTTTAGTAGTTTATTAGTAAATATTGCAGTTTACATTAACTAAGATTAATACATGCTTTAGAGGTATTGGTCATTGTTAATTCATGTTAACTAATTTTGTTAGCTACTGCTAAAAAAATAGTTCACCCAAAAATGGAAATTTGCTGAAAATTCAGGCCATCCCAGATGTAGATGAGTTTGTTTCTTCATCAGAATAGATTTGGAGAAATGTAGCATTACATCACTTGTTCACCAATGGATCCTCTGCAGTGAATGGGTGCCGTCAGAATGAGAGTCCAAACAGCTGATAAAAACATCACAATAATCCACAAGTAATCCACACCACTCCAGTCCATCAGTCCATCAGTTAATGTCATGTGAAGTGAAAAGCTGCATGTTTGTAACAAATCCATCATTAAGGTGTTTTGACTTTAAACCATTGCTTTTGGACAAAATATGGGTCCATAATCCATAATAACACTTCCTCCAGTGGAAAAAGTCCATCCTCTGTTGTCGTCTCACATCAAAACCCACAGGCATATTTGTTTAAAACTGTTTTGGGCTGTTTCCGCTTGTAACTGGTGCTTGATCTGTGCATATTTCTCGCCTGATTTAGACGAGACAACCTTTTCAGAAAACATTATTATGAATAGAGGGCTAATATTTTAGACGTAAAGGTTTGAAGTTAAAAACATCTTAATGATGGATTTGTTTCTTACAAACATGCAGTTTTTCGCTTCACAAGACATTAACTGATGGACTGGAGCGGTGTGGATTACTTGTGGATTATTGTGATGTTTTTATCAGCTGTTTGGACTCTCATTCTGACGGCACCCATTCACTGCAGAGGATCCATTGGTGAGCAAGTGATGCAATGCTACATTTTTCCAAATCTGTTCTGATGAAGAAACAAACTCGTATTTCATTTTTGGGAAACTATTCCTCAAATGGAACCTTGTTGTAAGGTGTTACCGAATTTATTTAATGTTTTTCTTAATCCTCTTATTATTTAAGCTATATCTTTTGTTGCACACATATCAAGTTGTCTCATATAAAATCTAACCACCTACCAAATCTGATGATTGAGTCCCTTTATCCTTATAGGAAAGCAAAGTGTCCAGTGGTTGCACATGTCAGAATTATACATGCAGTGGGTCGTGTATTGTTCCAGTACTGCTTTTTGCATACTATGCAGCTGGGAATTGAGATTGTCCAACTACAGATGCCAAAATATGTCTCAATGATAATATTTTAATGAAGCTGACAATTCTGGTAATGTCCAGAATAGCTTACCAGCTCTGTAAAGGCATTTGCTGTTGCTCTGTGATGGTGATAATGTTTGTCTTTCTCCGCAGGAAAAGCGGTAACTCCTCCTCAGGCCTGGGCGACATGGTATCAGGAGGTTGGAGATCCACGCCGCCATCTGCAGGTGAGAGTAAGTATGACAGGGCCTGGGTGCCATGCTGCTTTGCAGGGGGGGGGTGTGGCTGGGAATGCTGCCCCAAATGAGCAAAATATCAGTAGGGCTGAAGATCAGTGAGTTTATTCTTCCCTTGCTTTTGTTCTTATTCTTTGCTCCTCTTCTTAACGTAATGCATGTTCTGTCGCAGGTTAAGCTTCCACTGTCAAATACAATAGAATAACCCAGTAAAACACCAGTAAAAGTTCAGAATAGAGTAAATATTAGAAATGTTGCTTCTAAAATCTTCTGAATGCTGATTCTGATGTGTTCTCTTGTTTTCAAAAGCCAAACAGAAGCTAAAGCAGGTAGGTGTGTTGATATGGATTTGTGTTAGATATCTTATAACAATCTCTCCTTGAGATTGGTCAGATTTGAGAAAATAATTTATTGAGGTGCTTATAGCTTATAGCCTTTGGCATCTCTGCCCAAAAAAAGACACAAAACTGCTAAAAAAAAATACTACTGTGTTTGGGTTTGGTATGATTTTTTAAATGTTGTTTTATGTTATGTTTTATGCTCACCAAGGCTGCATTTTTTTAAATTAAAAATATAGTAAACAGTAATATTGTGAAATATTATTACAATTTTAAACTGTTTTCTATTTAAATATATATTTATAATTGCAATTTATTCCTGTGATGCAAAGCTGAATTTTCAGCATCATTACACCAGTCTTCAGTGTCACATGATCCTTCAGAAATCACTCTAATATGCTGATGTGATGATCAAGAAACATTTTCTTGAAAACTCTTGTGCTGCTTACATTTTTGTGGAAAATGTGATACATTTTTTTTAACTTTTGATCAATTTAATGCATCCTTGCTGTATAAAAGTACGTCTTCTTACTGGCCCCAAACCTTTGAACAGTATTGTATGCCAGAACAAGGCCTCTATTTATTTGAATGACTGTTAAGACTTTTTTAGAGTACCGTGCATAAAATATCCGTAAATTAGATGTCTTAAAGTCTGCATGAAATCATAATGTACACTATTTACTTTGTTAGCGCACATTGCTAGTCTTGAGGTGAACAATTAATCTGTGCAATTCAATCCACTGAAAAAAAATTGCCTTGCTAATCAAAATCTGAACATTTGCTTCCGCTCTGGAATGGCGTTCCTTCTCTGATGACGTCAGTTTAATGGCTTGGGTAGAATATCCTTAGACATGACACTCCAACCGTTAGGAAAGGATATGCGCTAAAATAAAACCCTGCCCTATATTCAATATTCCATTTCAGTTGGAAATATGTCACAATACTGAAGTAAAGTCAGCAGCAACTTCTGGTTCACGCAGACTTTAAGAAATCGCACTTGTTTCTGTGACAGCTCTAGATGCTGTAAACAATAAGACAATGTCTGGCAACGTCTGATGCATCTCAGAAAATATAGCAGTTTGTACCACGAATGTTGCCAGTCTGTGCTGATACATTACGGAAACCGTTCCTAATCCAGGTTTGTAGTTGTAGTTAATGCTGTAGTTCTATATAACATTGCCACTCTTGTCTTTCTCACTTAGACTGAACACATTCCTCCATATGATGTGGTGCCGTCCATGAGGCCTGTGGTTCTGGTTGGACCTTCACTGAAGGGCTACGAGGTGAGCACTAAACATTATACAGCCTTCTGAATTGGTCTTTTAAATTCGTTGTCTCATGTGTCGTGACTGTCAACAGGTGACAGATATGATGCAGAAAGCCCTGTTTGACTTTCTCAAACATCGCTTTGATGGACGGTGAGTTTTAAAAGACATCTTGGCACATTTTTGGTCTGTATACGACGTATAAGAATATTTTGTCAACTTTTACTCATTCTTACGTCTTTATGGTGACAGTATTTGTCAAGTTCATAAAAATAGTCTCTACAACTCATGTGATTGTACTTCATTTATTTGAAAGCCATACAATAGTTTTGAGCAAGGGATCTTTCTTTCACATCATTAAGTGCACTAATGTATTGTTATGCGGACAGGATTTCTATAACCAGAGTGACCGCTGACCTTTCTTTGGCTAAGAGATCGGTTCTCAACAAGAGACCCATCATGGAGAGGTCTAACACACGAACCAGTTTGGGTGAGAGCATCACAAACTAAAGATGTGCTATAATGTACACCCTTCAGTGCTCACCAATAAAGATGGCTCAAGGCCAGAACGTCATGTGCCCATGTGTTGATATTGCATACTCAATTGGTTTTATGCGATGTACCGATCACTGTTGTCGCAAATTCTGTAAAAAACTGTAAGAATGAAAACGGCATCTGGCAGATTAAGTTAAAAATTGTTCAAACTAGCAGACAAAATCTGTATCGTTGAGCTCTGTCGTTACATTAGAGCTTTTGAGCATTTTCTCCCTTTTTTGTTCTTGGGCTTAATGTTTTATGGGCGCTATTTGTCTGTTTGCCCACTCAGCGGAGGTACAGAGTGAGATCGAGAGAATATTTGAGCTGGCCAAAACCCTTCAGCTGGTGGTTCTAGATGCGGACACCATTAACCATCCAGCACAGCTAGCTAAAACCTCGTTAGCTCCTATTATTGTGTACGTCAAAGTCACCTCTCCAAAGGTAAGTCTGATGATCACATGTACACTGTTTAAAGGAATATGCTGAAAATATATTTTAAAAATAGCTTCCGCTCTGTCAACAGCAAAATACACTGAACACAATTATAAACTATATTAATAAATTATATAAATTTTTATAAAAAAAAAAAAAGTGTTTTTGCCCCCATTTTTCATGAGCTGAACTCAAAGATCTAAGACTTTTTCTATGTACACAAAAGGCCTATTTCTCTCAAATATTGTTCACAAATCTGTCTAAATCTGTGTTAGTGAGCACTTCTCCTTTGCCGAGATAATCCATCCACCTCACAGGTGTGGCATATCAAGATGCTGATTAGACAGCATGATTATTGCACAGGTGTGCCTTAGGCTCACATTTTAGAGTGGCCTTTTATTGTGGCCAGTCTAAGGCACACCTGTGCAATAATCATGTTGTCTAATCAGCATCTTGATATGCCTCACCTGTGAGGTGGATGGATTATCTTGGCAAAGGAGAAGTGCTCACTAACACAGATTTAGACAGATTTGTGAACAATATTTGAGAGAAATAGGCCTTTTGTGTACATAGAAAAAGTCTTAGATCTTTGAGTTCAGCTCATGAAAAATGGGGGCAAAAACAAAAGTGTTGCGTTTATAATTTTGTTCAGTGTAGATACTTCATTGTCAAAACTAACCCAGTTTCTTTGATTTCTCTTTGTTATTGGCAGGTCCTACAGAGATTGATAAAGTCGAGGGGTAAATCACAGAGCAAACACCTCAATGTTCAGATGATGGCAGCAGATAAACTGACTCAATGTCCTCCTGTAAGTTCTTGAAGTTTAACACAAACACACATGCATCATTTAGAGAGGTGTTTTACAACACTGTAGATTCAACATTACTGTTAGTATGGTAATGTTGTCAGGATCCATTTTTCATAGATAATAGTTTTGGATTTTTACAATATTTCCTTCCCCTACAAAAGAAGGAGATAGGCTGAAGTTTTTAGGGCTGGCAAAGTATTGCATTATATACCGAAAAAGGTAGCAAAAAATAATTTTCCACAAAATTATTGACTCCCCCTAATTTTGGTCCAAATCCTCATTTTGTTCTCTGGAACACAAAAGATATTTTGAGAAACCATAACGATTGCTCTTTTCCGTGCAATTACAAGAAATAGGGACTGGAGCTTTCAAGTTTTAAGGACACAAAAGCACCATAAAAGTATAAGCAATGTCTGATTCTTGAGTCTTTTTCAGGGGTGTTTGTAATGAATTGGTTCATTTCTGAATGTTCTTTCACGTAGCCTCACAAATAAGAGCTAGGGTGGATGTTACTATTTTCATAACTTTTGTTTCTCATGCAAAGCTATTGCATTGTTTCAGGACACTTGTTGACTTTTATGGTGCTTTTGCTTCCTTTTTGAAGCCTGAAAGTACCCATTCATTGCAATTGCATGGAAATTGGAGCTACACAAGGGTGCATAAATGACAACAGTATTTAATTGTTTTGATGAAATATTCAAAATCTATAACATAATTTAGCTGTTGTCCTCTATATAAATAAATATATATATATATATATAAATAGACCTGATTAGTTTTGCAAGGATTGCAAGTATGAGAACTGCAGGTTTTAAGGGCATTTCATTTAGGGCACATCTGTTTGACTAAATTGTCTTTTTATTGTGTGTTATTTGGAAATGAAGGTAAATTCTAGTCTCACATTGTTAGTGATCGGGTGTAATTTTAAATGTTTGTTCTTCATTCTCACTTGATTGACTGGCCTTGCTACAGTTCTAGTGCTGTAGATGCTTGCTTTTTCAAACCACATTCTGACAAAAATCATGTTGCATGTTGTTCCATAGAGCCATTATCCTACCTGTCGCTCAACGTCATCTCGCATCACCTGACCACCATCATAAGATATTTTATATAATATCTTCTAATTCCATCCCCCGCATGTCATCTTCTCCTCCACCCTGTCTCCCCATCAGGAGATGTTTGATGTCATTTTGGATGAGAACCAGCTGGAGGATGCCTGTGAGCACCTCGCTGAATATCTGGAGGTCTACTGGCGTGCCACTCATCTGCCCGGCACCACCCCTCTCAACCAATTGGAGCAAAATCTGATGACCCCACCCTCAGCAATCTCCAGTCTACAGGTAAGGTGGCTTTGTGTGAATGGGCGGAAACATTTAAAGAGTTTCAATATGTGACCCTGGACCACAAAACCAGTGTCAAATACCCCAGCGACTTAAGACTGCTTTTGTGGTTCAGGGTCACATATAAAGATATGTAGGAGAGCTATATGTTAATTTTCATGTGCCTTTGACTCTCAGGATAATCAAAGTAAGTTTACACAAAGGGATTGCAAAACTAGTGTAATGGCACATCTTTAAGAAAACTTAACACATTAAATCACAATATTCACAATACCCAGCAAATATATGATAAATATTCAGTGTATTGGCTTTATTATTTAAAAATGCAATGACTACATTTTTAAAAAGGAACAAGTTAGTTAGACTAGAGGCCACCAGACTTAGTATGTGTCCTCATCGATCAGCCAGGAAAGAGTCCAGAGACTGTGCTAAACATAATCATCTAGAATATAGATGGTATTTGTATCAGGTTTGAGAAACATATCTTATATTTGTGATGTATAAATCCTTGTATGTATCCACCTTATTTAAGATCCTATCTAATTTATACAGCTGACCTCGAAAGTCAGAAAGTTGCAATTTCACAGAAAATGGTTTCAGGTCACAACTGATTTTCACTGGTATATGGGACACAGTTTGTAAGATAGACAGGCACTGTGGAACTTATTTGTAAATTAAAAAATGCAAAATAAAGGTATTGGCACTAGAGTTCTCAGACTTTTGGAACCCCCTGTATATTTAAAACGTGTGACTCCATTATACTCTTCTGCGTTAAGTAATAACTGGTCAATCCTATATTGCGTTTAACAAAACAGATGTGTAATTTTAAAACTGATAATAATTGTTCTTTTTGACAACAGGAAAGTGGTCATTAAATGTTTGTCTGTTCTGTCCTTTCCTCTACTCCATATTTTCACTCTGTCTTTTAGTTGTCTTGGGTCCACAGATGCTTGTAATACTGATATGTTGCAAGTCTCAATCTGTCTGTTCTGTGTCTCATTCATGCCTGACATCTTTGCAGTTCTCTGAAACACAGGAATTAATTGAATGAACGCTTACAAACCTGCGGTGAGTAGGTGGGATGGTCAGTCTACCTTTCCCCACCCTGATACTTCTTTACATCCTCCAATTCCTTCAACACCTCCAAATGGAAATGGCCATCTGGTATCCCCCACTGGAAAAAAAATCATATATCCAAATATATGATTTTGTTATGCTGTTGTTGGTGAGGCATGTAGCTCATTCATAGTTTTTATGTGGCAACAGCATTAGCCCAGTGGGAGTAATACAAAAGCTTTGTTTAAAATTATACAGGCCTTAAAATTACTTTTAATGTTAAGAAAACTCCTCCAAAAGCACATTCAAATGTCCTTTTCAGTATATAGTCAGTGTGTCTTACGGTGATGATACACGGGGCAACTTTTTGGGCAATGTTGCCATCAACGGGCAACCAGGTGAGACACAGGGCACACGACCCATTTAAAGTACCCAGATAGAAATTTGTTGCCCATTCTCAATGGGAAAGTGCCCAAGCTACATCACTCAGCAACACTGCTCAAAAAGTTGCCCCGTGTATCATCACCTTTAAGGTGTAGGCAATGTTTCTGAAGGTGTAGGCGGCATTTCTAGCAGTGTAGGTATTACATCTTTAAGATGTAGGTAGCATTTGTAAAGATGTAGGCAGCATGTCTTTAAAGGGATAGTTCACCCCCCAAAAAATTTACCCCATGATTTACTCACCCTCAAGCCATCCTAGGTGTATATGACTTTCTTCTTTCAGACGAATCCAATCAGAGTTATATTTAAAAAACACCCTGGCTCTTCCAAGCTTTATAATGGCAGTGAATGGGTGTTATTTTTCAATAGTCCAATGAAGCGCATCCACCCATCATAAAAAGTGTCCCACACGGCTCCGGAGGTTAGGGTTAGGGTTACCTAACCATTTGTAAGGGTGTAGGCGGCACATCTCAAGGTGTAGGACAGGGATCTCCAACCCTGCTCCTGGAGAGCTACCATCCAGCAGACTTCAGTACCAGCCCTGTTCAGCACACCTGCCTATAATTATCAAGTAACCCTGAACAACTTAATTAGCTGGTTCAGGTGTGTTTGATTGGGGTTGGAGCTGAAATTAGCAAGACGGTAGCTCTCTAGGAGCAGGGTTGGAGACCCCTGGTGTAGGCAACATTTCTAAAAGTTGAGGCTGAATTTCTAAAGGTGTAGGCAGCATTCCTATGGGTTGGAGGTTAGAAATTAATTGGGTTAAATTCAGGGCAATAGCCACATGCTTTCTGGCACTTCCATTTCACTCCTTTTTGAAACTTTTTCTGTCAAATGATGTAAACCTCAATATGGCAGTGCAAACTTTCCATTTGACAAGGCCTACTTTTTCTATGATTTCTATCGTGTTATGCACTTACCCCTCTACACTTTTCGCTTAATTTGCTGGTATTAGAGCGAGCTGCACACACAGTCATCTCAGACTGCTCTGTTTATGCACCTTGCTGATTGATATTAACACCGTAGAACCTTCATAAGTTGAGTTCACAAAGCAGATACAGCTGCCTGTTTTCCTGTGTTATAAAGAAATGCGTTGATTTTATGACTTTGGAAAAGAGGCTGTATCTGACCACACAGACTGATGCTTTGTGAATGTGACAACCCTTCTAACTTCCCTTTGAATGCAACCTCCTTGTTTCTGAAACTAACCTGAATCTTTTTGCTCCAGAGGAAAATGCGTAGCAATCTATAATGCACAGCAGTTTGATCTTAGACCTAGAACCCAAAGGCTTTGTTCAGACAGGCAGCAAAAATTAGATTCTTGCCACATGTGGCTCAAATCCATTCAGTCTGGACAGCATAAGCACTTCTGACAACCCCAATCCAAAACACATTCATCGATTATGACAGCTTGGACAGTCAGTCTTTAAGATCGGATTAAAAAAACAAATCCGATTTGTGTGCAGTATGAACAAAGCCATAGTAACCAGTCACTTTAAATTTCCTCATTGGTGAAACTTGACTCCTAAAACTTCTCTCCACCTCTCTGCACATTACGTGTTTTATATTTGTGTGTTTTTTGTCTTTACGGGATCTTCTAAATGAGTCATTTTTCTTTGGAGTGAAACAGAAAGAGGAAACGTGTGACCTCAGAATGGTTCAGAGTTGTCATCTTTCTCTTTCTGTCTCAGAACCAGCAGCTGTCGCCTGCCGGGGGTGGAGGGGGAGTGGAGGAGGAGGAGCAGGGGGAGCAGGACAGCCTCATGCCTTCCGACGAGGCCAGTGACTCTCGCTCCCTCCGCCAAGGCGGCTCTAGCTCCCTGCACCCCCCGGAGGATGAGGAAGAGAAGGAGGAGGAAGATGAGGAGGAGGAGGAGGAAGATGATTACGAACCCCACCTCCACCCTCACCCGTACCGGGACGTGTACCCGCCCAACCGTAACCACCCTGGTGGCATCCACAGCGCTAACGGACTCGAGTCACAGGACCGACTCTTGCAGCAGCGAGACTCGCAGGACGGACACAACCAACGAAACAACCGCCAGCGCACGAGAGCCTGGCCAAGAGACAACTACTGAGCGCCTGTCTGGAGGAGAGGGTTGGGTCATGAATTGGGGTGAGGGGTGATGGGAATTGGTGAGGAACTGGAAAGGCACAGTGTGTGTGTGTGTGTTTGAGCGTGTTTGTGGATAAAGTTGCCCATGGTTGACGAAAAGATCCTGTTTGTTTTCGAAGCTCATGTGGTCGTTATTGTTTGAGGCATTGCACTACATTTGCTTTTAAAAGACAGGGCAGCTTTTCTCCTTTAAGATCACATGCATGTTCATATCGAAACAATATTTGAGCTTCCTCTGGAAACCCTAACCCCACATGAGTCAAAAATTACTTTATTATTTTGCGTATCATACGCTCTCCCTGAACCTAATGAGCACAGAAGGCATTATGGGAAAAGAAAAAGCACTTTTATAGCATGGGATGTGAGTCACAATGAAAGATATTGTAGCATTTTGTTGCATCTTACTTTAATGGCTTCTTTTTTGCTAGAGCTCTTGTAAATGTGAATATTACTCACTTTTTTTGGTTCAAGCCCTCAGTCATGGTGTTGCCTGGTTGGAGCCCATATGCACTTGTCTTATTATGAGTTGTTTATTGGTTCTCTGGACATCATTCAGGCAACTCACGTCATTTTCACGGTCACGTTCACAGATGTAGCACACATTGCCATTTGCAAAGCACCATGTAAATGCGGTATATGTAGGAAAGTGTTTGCACATGAGGTGAATTCCAACTCCAGAATGGAGAGCAGCAGTCGATCTTCCTGCATTTCTGTACTGCCTCATAAAGAAAGAACCTAATTAGGTCAGTGTCACTGAAAGTTTCTCTTTCTGGGAAATGAGAAGGACTGAAAACTGAAGTTATGTTATGTTTTCATATAGTAGATCAGTGCCCATATATTGGATTTTTATAGAAGTAGATGAAGCTCATCAGTTTTGATGTCCATTTTGTGATAGTCATGTTGTTCCTCTGTGACCTAAACGAGTAGAAAGTTGGGCTAGGTTCATATATTTTACACATTTGCAAGTAATTTATTGGTTGATCTTATCAGATACAGCATAAGGAGAAAGCCCACTAATAGAAAAATGAATGATGAGAAATCATAACACTCAAAATGGCGTCTGTAGGACAGGAAGTCCCGCCTTTCAAAAGAGCCAATCGCCTTAAGGCATCCTGGTCTGTTTTTGAACTTGCTTGCATATTAGCTAGACTAATCTGATTTATAAAGCTAAAGAAGCTACATTTAGATTTTTGTATCATTGTTTCTGGGTGATTTTAACATTTTTGAAAGGTTGGCAAACAGTTTTGGCAATCTCCATATTAAAGTAGAGAGGAGTTGTACTTGCATGACTGGAAACTAGCATTACCAAAATGGCCACTAAATAAACTGCCTCAGGAGGAATTTGTCTTTAACAAGAAGAATGTGGCTCTAACAAGTGAGTGATCTTCCTCCGTCCTCTGTTTCTCACACTCTTTCCTCTCCGAGGCTTTGGGCATCTAAGGGGGTGGTTACCGTGGCCTACTTTAAAACATAGCGTCACATCTTGCTTTGGCGACACGTTGACTGCTAGCTAGTTTAATGACCTTATTGGTGATTACATAAGCATATATCAGCCAGGTTGTGCTACGACTAAATCCTAGAAAGTTTGTCCCTTTTCTCATTACCTTGACTCTAGACTCGGATGTTACCTATAGCAGCTTAGGCTAAGGTTTATCCAGTGTAGGACCATTCAAACTGGCCTTAATACTTACCTGTATATCTTTACCACTGCATGTCTCAAATACAATTATTTAGGACTATTTGCACATTAGGGTTGGAACAGGAACTTTAGAAAACTTTAAGTATATTAGAGTAGAAAAATCTACTCAGTTTGTCTTTTTTTAAATTTAAAATCTGCAACGGAATATTATCAACGCATCTAAGAATAGCTAGTGTGTATATATATATCGAATGAAATTTCACCAGAAAATATAATTCTTTAGAGCATTACTTTACTTTGTATTTATGGATCTGTATGGTTTTTAAGAAATGTTGCAATGTTTACAAAGTCAAGATTGCTCTCACTCAGAGATCGTTGACATGAGACACACTGAAATATAAGTAACGTTAGTTGTTGTACGGTTATGTAAAGTCACATAAAGTTGCAGTACACTCTAATGTAGCGCTGTAGTTATTGATTTGGTTCTTTTGCAAGAAAATGTACAATTAAAACATCTTTAGTATTATTAATTGTTGTGATGGCCTCTAGATTTCAGTGCATATCCAAAAATCGCCATCCAGAAAGAGAAATCCTTATTTCTCTTAAGAACTACTCTTTCCAATTTAATGCAATGTTTATACATAGGACATGTATTTAAGTATGATTTCACGTAGACTACACAGTTCCTTCAAAACTTGCACAGAGACTTGAGTGAATGTATAGTTGCATGCCTTAACAACCTCTAGTCCTACGCACTAATGTATTGTCCTCCAGAGGGATGGTGCTAAATTGACTGTCCCTCAATTGATTGTGTTGTATTGATTGTACTGGATCTGAACACTCCCAGAATGCACTTTCGGAAACATCCTCCCTCCTATTAGATTGTAAAGACTTATCGACCAAAATTGATGTCTGATATGAAGATTGAGCCATCAATGTGCCCAGCGTAGTATTAGGACAACATCACTAACATAGTATGTTAGCATCTTAGCTTAATTCTGGAGAGGGTTTATGTATACCTGAAATACACTGAAATTCAAACAGGGAAAACAAAACTTACTAGTGGCTACTACATTACACGTGACGTGGTGAATGCTAAGGCTTGAAACATATTGTACACAAGTATGTGAATGCAAGTGTTTCAAGCTACATCATTGTTTCAAAATGTGTCCGACCACAATTCTCTTCAAACTCTTGCTCCACCATGACAGTCGTTGATGTAAAGAAGAAAACTTACCCTAGAAGAAGATGCAGTTTATGCTAATGCACACTGTAGTGCCCCAGCATATGCTGGTTAGGTATGTTTTGACGCTGGGATGCTGGTTTAAGCTGGTGCTTTGCTGGTTTATGCTGGTCCTTTTGCTGGTTTATGCTGGTCCTTTGCCAGCACATGACCAGCATAAAACAGCAAAAGGACCAGCATAAACCAGCAAAGGACCAGCTTAAACCAGCATCCCAGCGTCAAAACATACCTAACCAGCATATGCTTGTTTTTTCAACAGGGTTGTGAGAATGTAATACCAATTACATAGTTATAAGCATTTGTGTTTGCATACTATGAGTATGCAGACTATGTTTCAGAACCAAAAGAGCCTTTCCATGTCAGATTGAAGATTCCCCGCTCTTGCCTTTCTAACGTAAGTTCAAATTGATGTAGATTGTGTCATGGCTCTGGACACTGCGTTTACAGCACCAATCTTGAAGTAAAACTTTGCATTGGCCATTTAGAGGGTCATGAGAAATGTACATGTTCTGGGGTGTGGAAGTCAGGGTAAAAGTCCACTAACAAATGCCTTGACCAATCCTCTTGACCAGTCCTTTAGTGTACTGCATCTTTATTTGCTATCAACATGTCTCACTTTAATCTATTGTTCTATATTTTAAAAGAGAAAAAAGAAAGAAAATCAGAGCATGACTGAAAAAAAATTCTATGCAAGTGTTGCATGTGACCTGATCGTTTCTTTAGATTGTTTCTGATCTACTTTAGTACTGCATTGATTCTTGTTGTAAGTATTATTCTATTTAGTAAGAAAATTCACCCTCTTTTATACTGAGCACAGACAAGGGGCTTCTGCCGCAAAGTTCATTTTCTTTGAATAGCTCATTTTCAATCTCATGGGCTTCAATTTATTGTTATTTTTTATGTTAACGCTGAACCATAGCACATATTTGGATTGATGTAATAAAGGAATGTTCCAGGTTCAAGCTGTAATGAAAGAATCGGACAAACACAGAATCTGATCACAAGAAAGTCATAAGACTTATATAATAATTAGACGGATTAGATACAATTGTTTAGTAACCTTGTCTATATTAAGTTATATCTAATCTTTCGACTCCTCTCATGATCATGAAAAGTGGTAACACATAATCAGAAGTACATTCCCATTAAGTTTTTGTAAGAATTGGTATAAGCACTTAAACAAAACCACAAGCTGCACATTTCAGCTTTTAAACCCTCCAGAATGTTTTGTCCCATAGACTTCCATTGTAAGTGCATTACTGTACATGTGATTTGAAAGAGACGAGTCCAAATTGTTCTATTGTGTCAACAGAGCTCAACTTTTTAACTTGGAACATTCCTTTAAATAGCATTGATCAGATACTTTTATGTAAGTCAAGAACTTGCATTGTTGTAGCTGATATTAGGACTGAGAAAAGAGATTATTTATATGATCCACAATGCACAATGTAAAAGAGCATGTGTACTGTGTGATAAACTGTATGAGGTTCTGTCATAGTATGATCTAAAAACCAGATTTGCAAGTCTTAATACATGTAAATGTACATGATACAGTTTTTTCCCTTCTGTTATGGCATCACATCGTTTTCTAGAGGACCAATACAGAATCCATAACAAACACTGATTTATTTTTATTTTTCTTCTTTCTGGTGTATTAAGAAGCACAATTTTTACAATGGGTATAATTTGAGTCCTTTGTCTTCAATTCTGTATGCAATACAAACATGGAAAGAAAACGCCTTAGAACATTAACACTTCCTCTTCTGTGTAAGTAGAGAAAATATATTGCACTATTTTTTGTTATTTTTTGATGTCTGCTTTGTAATGCAATAAATGCACTAGGTAGAACAATAATTGCAATGGACACTTAATTGGTCCTCAGGCGTTGATGTAGGTACACACTTTCTCTCTCTCGCCCCTTTCATCTTTCTGACAACACGAAAAACAAAATCCTGCCTGATGCTGTATATGCTTTCTATTTAAAGAAAATGCCACTAGTTATAATAAAAAACAAAACATTTTATGTACTTTTAACACTCCAGTCGTGTCTCAATTGTTTAATCATTGCTCGCATTTGATTACAAGTGAGTTTTTTTGTTCTGTTTTTCTTTCTTTTTCATTTAGATATATATGCCAAAGAATTCATCACTGCTGTCAATAATATTCAATATTCAACGTCTTAATACACATTATTTGCCTTTTAAAGTGCTGATATCATAATCTTTCAACAAAATATGTAACTCATCCCCAAAATCTCAATTTTACACCCTTCACCTTCAAATACTAATGTGTTTTTTGAACCTTAAACCGCATAAACACATTTCATTACACCAAATACACCAAATAATGTTCTTTTTAGCAACATCATATGACCCCTTTAAGGTCGATTCAGTAGCTAAGTTATCAAGCTAGCATTAGCATCGCTGTTCTTGGTGTGTTATAAGTACCGATATCACAATGTTGTTAGAAGCTGCCATCTATTGACGTGGATGAGCATGATCGTCTCAGGAGTTTTATGTAAATCAGATATTAATGAGATTAGAGAGATACAATACAATAATTAATTAACTTCCGCCAAACGAAGCAACCTGGTCATCAAATCTTTCCACCTCGTGTTTGCCGAGCCGATGTTTGCGCTCGTTTTTTGCCTTTTGTCAGTCTTTCTGGCGTCAGATTTTTTGCTTCGACGGTCGTACATGTACTGACTGACTGGTCGTCTCCGCTGGTAAATCACAATAAGCGTTTAATTGTCTATTTTCCGCTCTTCACATCACCAAACACATAAACATAAAAAAACACATTTTATAGGAAACTATTGAGAGTACAGCCTTCAACTCATGCGAGTGTACAGCATTCAGATGGCTCTTCACAAAAACACAGTTCATTTCTTAATTTGTAAAATTAACACCAAAGTGCTGAACGCACCTTTAAGTCCACTTTTCACTGTCCTGTCCTGATCTGCAATCAATTCTTAATGGATCAAATCAAGCACTGCCCTCCTTTTTTTCAGTAAAATACACAAATTCAAAATAGAATTTACTTCAGTTTCATGTTGGCTTAGTGACATATTTTTAAAATGTCTTATTTTTTGGCAGGGTAACTTTAGTGACTGCAGGACAGATAATCATTAAAGATTTTTACAGATAGATCTGCAATCAAGCACTCCTATAAAAAAAAAAATAATCAAATGAATTTCAAACGAGTTTAGTCAGTCTAAAGGACTTTATTATTTATGCATGAACAGTTTTACTCATCCTTTGACTAAAATGGAGTATCTACAAGATGCATTCATGAATTGGTATTTTTACACAATTTAAAAATCAAACAATTATTACATGAAATGTGTAAAAAAGAAAAGATGTGTGCGGTTCTACAATGTTATGTTTGACTAACTGTCCATCTTAGGATGTCAAGTGATGACTTCTCTCTGCTACAGCTTTCTACACTTGTCATTGGTTTATCTGCCAGAAAACTGATCCCCTGGCAAAGAATCTGGTTATAAGAAACAGCACAGGACGTACAACAGAAAACGAACAACATCTGTAAATGGTTCAGCTCAGGCAAAGATGGTCTCCTCTCTCCTCTTCTTGGTAAGGATGGTGCCAGGCTTGTGCTGGGCATCTGGGTGATTGGCCAGCTCGGGCGGGCAGGTAGACACGGGACTTTCTAAGATGGCCTGTTTCAGGTCGTAGAACACAGAACAGTCTTCTTTGGTCAGGAAGGTCATCGCCATACCACTCTTTCCAGCACGACCCGTTCGGCCAATACGATGGATATAGTCTTGAGAAAAGAAACCGTTAAAAATTAATCCTCAAAATAGGCATGGGAAACAGGAAGTCCCCTGATATAACCATTTGAGAGTTCTAAAAAGCAAAGGTTAAAAGTGACGAAGATGATGTTGGACTCACCCTCGATGTTCTTAGCCATGTCGTAGTTGAGGACCATGGAGACGTCCTGGATGTCGATACCTCTGCCTGCCACATCTGTGGCCACCAGGATGTCCTTAGCTCCAGCCTTTAGGTTGGACAGAGCGAACTCTCTCTGTTCCTGACCTTTACCGCCGTGAAGAGTACAAGCATTGTACTGCAGGACAGAGGAAAAAAAAGATTGAGAGTTACTGACTGAAAGTGAGTTCTAGTAAGCATCACAGACATTAATAAACACTGTGCACTCACTCCAATCTTCTCCAAAGACTTAGCCAGCACATCACAACCCTTCTTCTGGTTAACGAAGATGATGATGGGCGGCTCAAAGCCACTTGCCAAAACATCCAGCAGCTTCTTCCTGTTTACCACAAGAATATTTGTGAGAAAAAGCAAGTACATTTCTGACAACAACTTCCACTTGAATATGAAGTGTTACACTTTTAGCATGCACTCTGACCTCTTTTCACCCTCGGACATGAGGATGACCTTCTGCTCCACTCTCTCGTGAGGTTTGCCTGCAGAGCCGATGTACACCACCGCAGCCCGTCGGAGGTAGCTTCTGGCCAAACGCTCCACTGCAGGAGGCATAGTGGCCGTAAACATGACCGTCTGAAAGGACATGAAATACAACGATATTTTTAAGAAACTGTGACTTCCTTTCAATAATTCACAATCAGAGTCCTATTTACAACCATAATAACTATGATATCTGTTACCTGTCTGTATTTGTGTTTGCCTGACTCAAAGTTCTGCATCATTTTTTCGGGGTCCTCCGCATCATCTGTGTCTGGCTTCTGATTGGTCACAGGAATGTACTCCAGAATCTTCTGGACGTCGGGTTCAAAGCCCATGTCAATCATTCTGTCGGCTTCGTCCAGTACCACATACGTGCATCTGCTCAGGACGAGGTACCGGTTTTCCAACACGTCGATCAAACGACCGGGTGTGGCTATGACAATCTGAGATGAGAGGCAAAACACATCAGATCTACAACTATAATGAGGTTATCCATTACGAATAAAGATAGTACATCAAGTCAAACTAAATGAAAATGACACATGTTGCTTTGGCAACTAGCTGAAATAAAACCATTTTTAGATTTATTTCAAGTAACTTTTTTATGGGTTCACTTTATTATAGTTAACTATAATAAGCCTACCATCAAAAAAATTTATCATTATGAATAATCAATAATTTTGCTCTCACCTCACAACCCATCCTGAGTTTGAAGCCTTGATCCTCTCTGGATATTCCACCGATCACAGCCACTGTCCGGATCCCCAGCGGTTTGCCGAATTTAATCGTCTCCTCCTCTATCTGCTGTGCCAGCTCACGAGTGGGGGCCAGAATGACGGCATACGGTCCCTGATCTGAGTCCTCGATCCTACAGTCACAAACACATACAGAGTTTCCCACATTTGATCTGATTCTGCAGAACAGGTGTTGGCATATAAGAGTGTAACAGAGAAAAGTGAGCTCTCACCTGTCAATCTTAGGCAGAGTGGTGATCCAGACCAATAAAGGAATGAGGAAGGCGGCGGTTTTACCACTACCAGTCTCGGCCACACCAATGATGTCACGGTTCTGCAGGCCAATAGGAATGGCCTGCCTCTGGATAGGTGTGGGATCCTGACGAAAATGTATAGAATAAAACATTTTGAATGTATTCAAAACATTGACATGAATGCCATATGCAATAAGCATTTTTAAACACTTGCAGAACAATCTAAACCTTATCATGTCAATTTAGAAGCTGGCCAAGAAAAACACACTAACCTTATATCCACACTTTTCGATGACCTCCAGAATGTGTGGCGGCAGTGAATACTCCTTCCAGTTGCGGATGGGGTTGGGGATCTTTCCTCCTTTGGTCGTGATGCTGTAATCCTCTCTGAAGATTCTCCAGTCTCTGTCTATCATCTCATCCAGCTTCTTCTGAGACCAGTGCCGGTCGTCCCAGCGCTGCTTGGCCTCCTTCTTTCGGACCTTCTTCAGCCTCAATCTGTGAAATACAGAAAATGTAAAAGCATATCCATTAAAACTGTGAAAATCTGATTAGGCTAATTTCCATTTTCCATATGCAATAGCTTTTATTTCCATTTACCAGATGCAATAGCTCTCCCTTGAGTCAGTTACAGTCCTGGTAATACATCATTTGCTCTTGTTTATTTTAGGCAATTTTACTTATAAATTGATTAAAATGAACTCTACCTTTCCAGTAAACAACACTACCTTTCCAGTATCCTCCACTGAAAAACTCATATTGGTCAAATATACACTACCAAACGTTTAATAGCAGTAAGATTCTTTTTAAAGAAGTCTCTTATGCTGACTAAAACTGCATTTATTTTTTTTTAAATGCAGTAAAAACTGTTTTGTGAAGTATTACAACTTTTCTATTTGAATATATTTCAGCAAAGCTGAATTTCAAGAGGCACTGTTTCAGTCTTCAGTGGCTACGTTTACATGCAATCAAATAATCCGTTAGTAATGGTTAGTAATTGATGACTCAATCGGACTGAAAAACCTTCATGTAAACACCTTAATCGATCCGACTGAGCTCAATCTGACAATCCGTGCATGTAAACACTTGATCAGATTGAAAACCGAAACTGAAAGGACTGTGCTTGTGCAATGACGCAGAAATAGCTTAATGACGTATGACTCGCAGAACCAGCTGTCCTTCCTGTTGAATAAAGTGTTGTATAAATGAGTGTCCTGTCATTATAAAACTCTTCTCACTCAGCGTATGAAGTGAAGCAGGACAACGTCCCACCAGTCCTTGTTTTGGATTCTCATCCACAGACGACTGGTTCTGGGCAAAGGGAGGGGCATTTTACGGAGTGATAAATATTAGCAGCATGGCACAGTGGTTTATATCCTCATTGTCGCCAAATTATGACCAGAAATGGATCAATATTAAGTCTGCTGTTTAAAACAAATAAAGAAAGTGTAGGAGAATGGTTATTATGCACAAACAGCAGGAAACTCTGTATATTCGTGCAGTGTGCGCATGTCAAACAATCTATTCCGATTTGAAGCTTGTAACATATAAACGCGCACATCAACCCGATCACTTTATTTAGCGATCATGTAAACAACACTATATTCAGATTCATCAATCGGAATGAATTCAGTCCGATTGAAACAAAAGTTGTGCATGTAAAAAAACATAGCCAGTAGGGCTGTCAAAAAACAATCAAATTTCGAATAGTCAAATTTAAAATAAAAATCCACATTCGAATGCAAAAACGTTTGCATTCGAATTTTAGGTGTGCGTTAAGGAGGCAGCCTTATCAGTGGAGCACGAAATGCGATGACGATGTAAGTGTCGTTGCATTATAATGTTTTTCTTAGCCTATCCAGTTGAAGCCACTAGATGTGGTGCTGCTGCATTGTTCATTAAAAATACTGCGGAAAAAGAGAACATCAATGCAGAGAAGATGTTGTTTACGTCAAACCTCAAACCGAGCCGTTCACACAGAACGCATATTTCGCGCATTTTCTAGAGGGACGATTGGTTTTCGGTCCTTAGTATTAAACTATGCATACATACATGATGCTGTTTTGTTTATAGTTGTTTAAGCAACTTAATTATAATTGGTTTATAAACATTATTTTAAACATTATGCACTTTTTTCACAGATCTTATCTTATGCTTTGAAGAAACGGTCATTCATTAGTAATATTTTGCTCGATGCGCCCTCTTGTGGCCTCAGGAGAGAATCCAAATGCTTTTCTTCACCCTATGCATTTTAAATTCGAATATAATTCGAATTTTGATAATATTTAAGTACAAAATTCGAATTTAGTTTTTCAGCCATTTTGACAGCCCTAATAGCCAGTGTGTCACATGATCCTTCAGAAATCATTCAAGAAACATTTCTTATTATTATCAATGTAGAAACAGTTGTGCTGTTTATTATTTTTGGGGAACTGTGATATGTTTTTTAAGGATTCTTTGATCAATAGAAAATGCAAAAGAACAGAATTTATTTGAAATGGAAATATTTTGTAAGATTATAAATTACTTTACTGTCACTTTCAACCAATTTAATGCATCCTTGCTGAACAGAAGCATAAAATTATTTCCAAAAAAAAAAAAAAGATATCTTACTGACCCAAAACATTTGAATGGTAGTGAACATGCAATCTATCAATATGAAATGCAGTGTGTGGGACTTACTCCTCTTGCTCCTTCTCTTCAAGGGTCCGTCTCTTCTCCATCAGGTCTCCGTAGAATCGGGACTGATCTCTCTTCTGCTGCTTCAGGTCGATGCCGGCGATGAAGCCTCGACCGTACAGCTGAACCTGATGCTTTTCTTTATAGCTAAACACATAAACCGAGTCAAACCTGTGTTCTTGTGCTGTTAAGTAATGCTTTAGCTCCTATATCATATATACCATATAAATATGTTAAATCAAACTGGCTAAACACTTGCAATAAAAAGAGTGACCTAAGGCAGTCAAGATCAAATGCAATGCAGTAAAATATACAAAATATCTTTCATGTGCAAACAGCAAAGCAGTGCAGTTATTTCTGGCATCTCATGAGATGCTCACATTGGATTGTAGTCGGTTGATGTGTCTTCAGACGCATCCCACTCAAAGACAAACTTCCTGTCATTCAGATGGCGTGTGCGCCGCCGTTTCTTCATCCCGCCAAGATAACGCTCCTGAAGAGAAAATAAATAAGCAATGGTTCACCATTCGTCAAAAAGCACATAACCACCAAATGCACTTCAATGCACGGCAGAAAAAATAGTTGGAAAGATGATTATTCTGATAGCAGAGACTACATTTGCAAATTAATTTCATAGATTTTCCTGCAGACAGATTTGCTTTGCTTATTCCCAAAGGGATATTTAGAAACAGTTTACTTAAACTACTTCAGGTCTTAATGCTATTTGTACCTGACGCATTCTGCTAATTGCCAAACAATGTGACTCAGCATCTGTTACGGTACACTGTAAAAATTGATTTAAATAAAGATTACTGGACTACATTTTACAAGAAAATACTATTTGTCTTTCTACTTAAAAAAAATCACTTTTAATTCACAGTGTTACTTGCTGTTTCTTTTTAATTATTTGTTAAATTTACTAGCAGTTTCTGAGTAAAAATGGTTTCAAAATAAATCCTATACAAACTATACCAGTTGTTAAAATTCTGTGCAATCTAGTATTTTCACATTTTATCCTATATGTATGGGGTTTTTATTTTTTTATTTTATTTTTTACAATAAATGAATAATAGTCCAAGACTATTTAATTACTATTTAATCAAGATTAAATAAAGGCTTTTTACTTATAATTATATAAAAACATACATTAAAAAAAAAAAAAAAAAATT
>NW_015645086.1:2588275-2589036 GCF_001515625.1 Sinocyclocheilus rhinocerous | reverse complement strand
TCAATATATATAAAACACAAATATATATATATATATATATATATATATAAAGTCTGTGTAATCTAGTATTTCTATGTTTTTCCTTATACCGTGTATCTTTGACAATTAATAAAATGTTTAATACTAATTAATTTTTTTTTAATGATTACTCAGCCAAGACGATGATATAACGTGGTTAGTCTTTTCTCCAGCTGAGTAAGCGACGACAGTGTAGAGTCTTCACCTTTATGGCCTGCAGCTCTTTTCCTTTGTCTTTTTCTTCTCTAATCTTCTGTCGCCCATCATCTTCATCATTCCCATTGTTCTCTCTTTCCATCCGCTCCCTTCTTTCCCGTCGTTCTCTCTCCTGAGGATCCTCTGCAAGTTAGATTAGGCAAGATGATGAGAAGAACTGAAAATTGCATGCATCTGCTAAAAGTTGATTGAGTCAACATTCAGGAGCACACTAGCTTATAGATAGCATCAAAGTTAACAGACACAGACTAAACGAAACAAAACAAAAAATGAAACCATTTTAAAAGTATAATCATGTTTCTACAGATGCTACTGTTGTCCTGCCTCTCACCTAGCATCTTCCTGCCGATGTCCTGAAATATTCTTCGTTTCTTCCTCTCCTCGTCCACTTGTCTGCGGCGTTCCTCTGTCTGCTGCTCCCTCCGTTTGATGGCCTCAGCTTCTCGCTCCCCTTTAGACAAGAACTTGGGCTACGACAGGAACATATGTTTAGAAAAAACAACAACAACTATTGAGTGCACTTGCAT
>NW_015645086.1:2582407-2586385 GCF_001515625.1 Sinocyclocheilus rhinocerous | reverse complement strand
ATTTTAAAAGTATAATCATGTTTCTACAGATGCTACTGTTGTCCTGCATCTCACCTAGCATCTTCCTGCCGATGTCCTGAAATATTCTACGTTTCTTCCTCTCCTCGTCCACTTGTTTGCGGCGATCCTCTGTCTGCTGCTCCCTCCGTTTGATGGCCTCAGCTTCCCGCTCTGCTTTAGACAAGAACTTGGGCTGGAGCAGGAACAAATGTTTAGAAAAAACAACAACAGTGGAATGCATTTGCATAAATATATAAAAAAAAATCTTCACCTTAGATTCTGCCTCTTCTTCTGCTTTCTTCTTAGCAAGCAGCTCTTCAAGAGAGAGAGGCTGCACCTGAATCAGTGCAGAAACAGTGTCAAAAAAGTACATAGTATGCAACATTCAAACTTGAAATTACCTAATAGAGCACCTTCTCTTTCTTCTCATCTTTCTCCTCTTCCTCTTTCTTCACATCCTTCTCCCTCTTTAATTTCAAATCCTTGGATTTAGGGGAAGTGCTCCTGGGAGGAAAAAGCAAACACTTTACAACTGAGTATTAAATTCACAATGAAATCAACATTGATAATTCTTTTTTTTTTTTTTTAAAGGAGACATATTATGCCCCTTTTTACAATATGCAATATTAGACTCTGGTGTCCCCAGAATGTGTCTGTGAAAAACGCTGTTTTTCGGGTCTGTCTCTTTAAATGCAAATGAGCTTCTGCTCCCCGCCCCCTTTTCCAGAATAGAGCTGCGCCATTACAGCTCGTACCTGCTAAAACATGTTTATTTTAGATCTGTGTGGCAGCAGCAATATACAGTAAATAAATCAATAAATCCACTGCTCTGTTGTCTCCTCGGAGGCTGGGACTCTAAACAGTGTTCTGTGTTCGTCTGTGCAGCCAAAGACAGAACAGTTAGCATGTTTTGCTCAAACTTTCACCATGGCATTAGAGCTGGTACACCCTTGTCACTTGCGAAATCAAAATGACGGCGCCGTGGGTGGAAACATGCAGATTAAGGGGCGGTAATATTATAATGAGATCCCTTTGCCACGTCACCAAGGGAGCAAAATCAGACGCGCTCGTTTTTTCAGATGCTTGCAGAAAAAGGCTTACTAAAATAAAGTTACTGGGTTAATCTTTTTCACGTTTCCTTGGTTGGTACATGCACCGGGAACCTGATTATAGCACTTGAAACATGGAAAAGTCAGATTTTCATGATATGTCACCTTTAATGGAATATTGCAGTGTTTATTACAAATTTATCTGCACATCATAAATTTTTCTTAAATTCATGTGCCCCTTTTTTTCTAATTTGAGAAGCCGTTTCATTCGGATATGTGTCACAATAGGGAAGAGAAATTATTAAAATATCCCATTATAAATACACAATGCCATCCATGCAATTCAATATAAACAAAATTCTCAACAATAAGGATTTTTTCCACCTGGTCCATTCGCTAAGTTCCGATTTTACTTACTGCTGCTATTTTCACCAGCTCCACCGCAATAAGTTTTACATTTTTCAGCATCATATTTTGTGTGTTAGAGGTTTTATTATATTATCAATTTCATAATATTATATTTCCTTAGGTGAAAAAAATTTGGAATTTGCAACAACTGCCAGTACATCACAAATCATGTTTAAAAAAAGAGCATTGATATGATCAATAAACGTAAGTCACAAAGCACTGGCACCAGGTCATCCTGTCATCCATATTGTTCAGCCCTAAAAATATTTTTGAGTCAAGTATGATTCAAACCTTGATTTCTTGGACCGGTCTTTGTCCCGTCTGTCCCTGTCTCTTTCTCTGTCTTTGCGGCCCCTGTCTCTGTCTCTTTCTTTTTGACGCCGATCTCTAAATACAGAGAAACGGAGTTCAAGCGTTAGAGTACAAATGCATTATCATTGATATGAGAAGAACAGTATACAACCCTACACACCGGTCAGGAGATTTGGATCTGCTGCGGGAGCGCTTGCGTTCACGGGATCGGTTCCGTTTGCGTTCTCTGCCCGGAGATCCTTTCCGATCACGGTCCCTGGAGCGAGAGCGACTGCGCTTACGAGCCTCCCGCTCCTTCCCTGCGGCGTCCAGGTCCTTCTTATCAGAGGAGTCGCCCGCCATCTGGAGAGAGGGAGAAGGCAGGTTTGTTGATGTTTAACGTTACACCAAAGGCTGTTTGTAAGCATACGATTAATTGGCTTGTATCATACGCACTTACATTTTAGAGATCCTTTTGTTTCCCAAAACTGTGCAACATTTATTTATCAGGATTTAACAGATTATTATATAGACTTCTTGAACAGGAAAAGCATTTTGTTTTGTTTAGGAAAAAGAACTAGTCACATTTTAGTCAAATTGCAAATATTAAAACACGGCTAAACAATATAACTAGAACATTAATTACATATGCAATAATATTAAGCCGCAGGATATTATAGCACATGTAATGTTATAGTTATATAGTTTGCGCTGGAGTTTTAATATCGTTTAACTCCACACTGACAGCACAGCGATGGCCTTCTCTCTCCAATAAACTAGACCTTTAGAAACCAGAAAATGACTATAACGAGTAAAACCAAGTTATAGGAACATACTCAACTGGACTGTGATTAAAACTGTAGAAATGTCATGCATTTACTTGCCTTTAAATATCAAAATCAAGTCGGTTGCGAAGCCTGTGCGTTTCACTGAGCCGCCATTATGTTTTGCGTCAACAAATGACGGACTTCCTGTGAGGGATTCTGGGAGATGTGGTCAAACCTGTCATCCATATTGTTCAGCCCTAAAAATATTTTTGAGTCAAGTATGATTCAAACCTTGATTTCTTGGACCGGTCTTTGTCCCGTCTGTCCCTGTCTCTTTCTCTGTCTTTGCGGCCCCTGTCTCTGTCTCTTTCTTTTTGACGCCGATCTCTAAATACAGAGAAACGGAGTTCAAGCGTTAGAGTACAAATGCATTATCATTGATATGAGAAGAACAGTATACAACCCTACACACCGGTCAGGAGATTTGGATCTGCTGCGGGAGCGCTTGCGTTCACGGGATCGGTTCCGTTTGCGTTCTCTGCCCGGAGATCCTTTCCGATCACGGTCCCTGGAGCGAGAGCGACTGCGCTTACGAGCCTCCCGCTCCTTCCCTGCGGCGTCCAGGTCCTTCTTATCAGAGGAGTCGCCCGCCATCTGGAGAGAGGGAGAAGGCAGGTTTGTTGATGTTTAACGTTACACCAAAGGCTGTTTGTAAGCATACGATTAATTGGCTTGTATCATACGCACTTACATTTTAGAGATCCTTTTGTTTCCCAAAACTGTGCAACATTTATTTATCAGGATTTAACAGATTATTATATAGACTTCTTGAACAGGAAAAGCATTTTGTTTTGTTTAGGAAAAAGAACTAGTCACATTTTAGTCAAATTGCAAATATTAAAACACGGCTAAACAATATAACTAGAACATTAATTACATATGCAATAATATTAAGCCGCAGGATATTATAGCACATGTAATGTTATAGTTATATAGTTTGCGCTGGAGTTTTAATATCGTTTAACTCCACACTGACAGCACAGCGATGGCCTTCTCTCTCCAATAAACTAGACCTTTAGAAACCAGAAAATGACTATAACGAGTAAAACCAAGTTATAGGAACATACTCAACTGGACTGTGATTAAAACTGTAGAAATGTCATGCATTTACTTGCCTTTAAATATCAAAATCAAGTCGGTTGCGAAGCCTGTGCGTTTCACTGAGCCGCCATTATGTTTTGCGTCAACAAATGACGGACTTCCTGTGGGGAGATGTGGGAGATGTGGTCAAAAAAGCATTAAAGGGGTCATATGATGTTGCTAAAAAGAACATTATGTGGTGTAATGAGTGTAATGAAATGTGTTTATTCGGTTTAAGGTTAAAAAACACATTATTTTCCACATACTGTACATTATTGTTTCTCCTCTATGCCTCGCCTTTCTGAAACGTGTCGATTTTTACA
>NW_015645086.1:2581786-2582132 GCF_001515625.1 Sinocyclocheilus rhinocerous | reverse complement strand
ACTCGCGTTTGAATCGTCAGTGGCAAATTCTTTAAATATAAAAAACGTACTTACAGGCTGTGAGTCAGAAGCGCCAGACTGTCCTTGCAAAGTTGGAACTGCCCCACTTTATAGAACAGCTTTTGAGCACAGACCCATTGTAGGCTACTCTGCAGGTTCAGGAAACAGTCCTCCATAAAATGCGTCACACAGTGTCACACACCTTAGAGTGAGCTTGAGAATGAGAATGGGCTTGAGAATGGCGTGGCCGGCGGATTCGAAGAAGGAGCGGCCGGCAGGCTTGCGGCAACCACATTTGACGACCCCGGGCTGGATTCCGCTTCGTCCACGGTGAAAGCCGATCCGG
>NW_015645086.1:2557268-2581404 GCF_001515625.1 Sinocyclocheilus rhinocerous | reverse complement strand
AAGCACACAGCGCCTTCACGACATGGCGGCAGCGGCAACAATACTACAGCGAGAATAAAAGTTATGCCTTCTTTCTTTGCGTGAACATTTGGGCTGTGTTATGCAAATCTTCCCACATCGTGACGTAGACATGTGGATGGCGTGTTTGAATGAGCCGTTTTAGGTAGGTGTGGACAAGTCTTAACTTTTATAAAGAATATCTCTTTGGATTTGAGACTTTAGCGTTTGCAACTTTACAGATCTTCTTTATGCACCAAGAGCTTGTAACACTCCAAAGAGAAAGGAAAAAATGAAATTGCATCATATGACCCCTTTAAAAGCTATTCTTCAACGCCGAAGTAAGCCTATGTGCGAGACTTCCGGTTCATTAGCTGCTGTAGGGAAATAACGAGAAGAATACGTGCAGTAAGCGGTAAAACTTGTTTCCATTACAAACCAGTGTGTTAATAATTAAGATAATACATTAAAATAATATGGTAAGACACACCAATTTGCAATGTCAAGCAGCAAAACGTTTTGTACAGCTAAAAATAGCTGGACTCGGATGAGACCGGAAACCAGACACATTATTTACAAATGTCCACGCCAGCACTTACGGGAAAAAATGTGGATAGTTAAAAAAAATTAACTGGACACAACTTTTGTAACGTAACTACCGACAGAGTAGCCTATGCATAATTGAAGATTTACTTGTAAATATTACTTGAAAATATTTACAAGCGTTGTAAATATTGAGATGTATTTCTGTAGCTAATTTTAAACTAACTTTGGCAGCCTCAAGATATGAGGAAATGAGGGCCAAAAAAAAAAAAAAGCCAGTGGATGGGTTTGTCTTATATTTATATCAAGAGAGCCGATTCCCTCAGACTAAAGCAAGAATAAAAGTTGTTTTGGGAGCAAAACAAAGTAATCGAAATGAAATTCCAAACGAAATTATGATTGTGATTCTATGTGGTGCCCACTCGGCGCGGGAGCGAAACTTTCTTCTGTTTTGTGGCACCAGGGTCAGTCACGCGCACTCTGTGAATGAACGGAATGAACTAGAGAGCCCACAAGCGCTGCGCTTATTATTCTGATATGCTTTCAAAAATTGCACATCACTTGCTGTCATTAAACAATACAATTATGTTCATTTAAAAAGTATCAAAATAAAACATAAAACAGTCACGTTTATTTTGACCATTTTAAATTAGGCTATTAGCCTACTGATGAAGAAAATTGTGTTGGAACTTCTTGATTAGAAATGACATATGCAGGTTTAGATATGCGTATATTCTACACTGTATCTGTTAAATATAATGTGTTTTTTAGAAGATGGTAGAGATTGTACGTTTCTTAGGTCATGGTGACAATGTGAAGTGTTTCTTTTGTGACGGCGGTCTGAGGAACCGGGAGCCAGGAGATGACCCCTGGCAGGAACACGCCAAATGATTTCCTCAGTGAGTTTCTGTTTCTGTAAGTTTTTTTTTTTTTACCCTTAAATATCAGTTTCAAAATAAGTCTGATGGGAGGCCTACACTGATTTCTAATAAGGTGATTGACTTATGTTTCTTTCCCACGCTCCCTTAAAAACGTAACGTTATGTGCCTAGTAAGTTTGATTAGCAGGTACGAAATTCTGCGAAAAGGGCAAATCGCTTTACGGCAGCAACAAATGCACGTGTTCAGCTATCCTAAGCTTATTTCCATCACAGTGTAAAAAAAAAAAAAATCTAATCAAAACAATCAGTTTAATTGTGACTTTTAATCTCACAAATTGAACTTTTTCCTCACAATTTCAAGGAAACAAAAGTCAGAAATGTGACATTTACTCAGAATTGCGAGATACAAACTCACAATTCTACGAAAAAACGTTTTTTTTTCTGAATTCTGAGTTTACATCTTGCAATTATTATTTGTTTCACTATGAAACATCTTGCAATTCTTTTTCCCGCCCCGAAAAATAAATAAGGTTATTGCTACTTTTTATAGTCTTATCACAAAATTTTCTCAGAATTTACGAGTTTATATCTCGCAATTTTGCGTTTATATTTCACAATTCTGACTTTATATCGTGTTCTTCTTCTTTTTTTTCTCAGAATCTCGCAATCATCCTGTTTATTTTTTTATCCTATGATGGAAACGAGCTTCCATACTATCCACTGTAATTACGACAGTGATATATTTACGACAGTGAATTCCACTATCTTAACAGTAGGGGGATCCAAAATCGCAAAAATACACAAAACGACATGCAGATGATTTAAAGAGAATTTCAGCTCACAGGAAGGTTTTATTCCACAATAGCTAAGTACAATACAAAGTAATCAGAGAATACTAAAGACACATTTAGTACATTAAAATCCAAACTGATGTTGTTTTAGTGTTTTTAGTGCACGTATGGTCATTATTAATATTGTCTATGTGCTTCCAAAGATGTGAATATTTGCTTCAATCCAGAGGACGGGAATATGTGAGCAATGTCCAGCAGTCTTACTTCAACATGAATGAGAGAGTGGTAAGCAATAATGATGCGCCTAACACTCAGTTTACGGTCAATTTAACAACTAAGTATGTTTGCAAGATTGCTATACATTTTAAATGTTTTTCTTTGTTTTAAAGGGTGGATCTCTGTCATCAGCTGCAGGAAACAATAGATCAGGTAAGTCAATCCAAAATAACTTTTTTTAAAGGCACAGTGTAGTGGTTTTCAAATGTTTAAATAAGGACCATGGACTCCAAATATGGTGATCCCCCTGCAAGGAGCTCCTCACTGAAATATAAAGACAGTTTTATATTTTCATATATAGAGCCATTAATACTGTGTACAAAAGCATAAAATAGATAATACAAATATATTTTCAATTAATTTCAGATTTATTTGTGTAGCTTATAGCTTAAAAGTAGCTTTAATCAAAATAGAGCCATACAACCAGTAATAAAGAAAAATAATTATTTTAAATGATTTTTCACAAAACTATATACAGATTTGTTTCTTACTTAATAAAATTATTTTATCTCAAATTTTCCTTAGCACCCCCCTGTGGCCCCTGGGGGGCATCATCAGGCCCCTATTTGAAAACTCCTGACTTTACGTATTTCCTGCAATTCTTATGTCCTGTAAAATGTTCCATTTTTGTGGGTAGTGCTTGTGTTATATGAATAAACAGACTCTTATGTGTGCTTATTACACGGCTCTCTAGAATACTTGATTCTGATTGGTCACTCACAGTGTTCAGCACTCAGATATTTCTGAATAATAACCATTGTCCATGATAACACGGACTGCTTATCCTGGAAATAAATGATTCCTTCATAGCTGTACTTGTATCTCTAAAACAATAAAATAAACCCAAATCAGTATTAACTGTATTTATTTTGGGGCAAGAAGCCGTTTAATAAGCAGGAAATATCAGGTTGCATTTTATGCTGCCATGCATTTTATTTTATTTTTCACCCAAGCAAAGGACCTTCTCTTTTTCTCTGTCCTCACCAACTAACAATAACGATGATCAGTGTTACTCTAACTTTCAGTCTTTTGAGATAACATTTTGCAGTTTTAAATTAATCAATAAATCATTGAATAAATTACCCGCAGCAATATCTTGCTTTGCATAACAGATCATACACACAAGCTCTATTTATATCTACTTGTGAGGACCTAGAAAAAAACATTGTTGTAATAAAGCAAATAAATTTTTGTTGTAATAAAGCACCCTTAAAGGAATAGTTCACCCATTCACTGCAGACGATCCATTGGTGAGCAAGTGATGTAATGCTACATTTCTCCAAATCTGTTCCCATGAAGAAACAAACTCATCTATATCGTGGATGGTCTGAGAGTGAATGAATTTTCAGCAAATTTTTATTTTTGTGTGAACTCTTCCTTTAAAGACACCTTTGGCGTTTTTAGATTTTAATTAAAACCCGCTTGGCCCCTTTATGAACCTTTTTACTAGCAATAACTTTCTCACTAAGAATATTTTTATAAATGTGGCCCTCACAAGTGAAGCGCACAGTCCCCCTTACGCATGCACTCATGTTCCTGTGTGCTGTCCAGCTGGCAGAGGTGCTGGGTGGGCAGAACTCAGTGGCGGCAGCCATGTTGTCCCCTGTGGTGCAGGTGGTGCTGCAGATGGGTTTCCAGGACTCGCTAGCGGAGAGTCTGGTGCAGTCACACTACCTGCTCACCGGCTCACACTACACCTCAGTCTCTGACCTGGTAACCGACGTCCTACAGGCCGAGGAGGAGGAAAGGCAGACGGGGGAGCCCAGACCAGGTGTGGAGCGCCCTCTGTTTCCAAACCCTCTATCAATATAGAACAAATCTAAATTACGTAACCTAAAGTTTACATAATTTAAATGATGCTATTGACCATTGAATTTAATGCGGATGATAATGAGGCTGTGAAGGATAGACTTACAGTCTTTACAATGGCACGCACTGTATAAAGGTCCCAGATATATACTTTTCACAACTCACAACTTTCAAAACTGTTTTATAGAGTTTAAGTCTACTGAAAGTTTTTCTTTTTCATCAGCTGAACAATCAAACGCACAGTACTTCAGTCCCTCACAGCCTCGTTTTCATTCTTGTCAAATATGAAATATGGCGCTACCCTGACTAAGATCTATAGAAGGAGATTTAAAGGAACAGTTCACTCTAAAATTACAATTCAGTCATTATTTACTCTCCCTGGTGTTGTTATACTGTCACATACCCTTCTTTCTTTGGAACACACAAGGTTGTGCTTGTCCATATAATTGCAATGAACATCGACTCAGCTAACAGGGAATGCTCTCAGAACGTTCTGGCAAGGTTCTCTCCAGTAATGTTAATAGAACGTTCGTTTAAAGTTATCTGGTCTTTAATAACGTTCTCAGAATGTTAGTTAAAAACATTATTTATACATTGTTAATTTTTGAAATTTTTTTAAGTTGGATGTTCATCTAACATTATTACTATTTGCTTTAGACCACTCAGAGTCAGAGAACATTTAAAAGTAAAATTCCCTTAATGTTATCTTTAACGTTGGTTGGGAAAAAAAAGTTTTTTAAAACATAAAAAACTGGACATTTTGAATGTTTAGAGAACATTCAAAAATAACTCTCATAACTTAATGGTAACGTTAGCAAAACGTTCTTAAAACATATTTGTTCGCTGGGGACCACCTTCTAGCTTTAAAAAAGGATGCAAAGGTACAGTATCATCAAAATACTCCATGCAACTTGTGCTGTATATTTTAAGTGTTCTGAAGGCATGAAATAGGGTTTGGATGAAAAACAGAATTGAAGTTATTATTTAGAAAAAATCCTGACCTTGGCAGTTTTTTTTTTCATTCTATTTTTTTGTGTTCCAGGATTTGCATCAACAGTTTTTGCATTCCACTGCACTAATTTTAATGTTTTTTTTCCTCCATATTCCATATAAACAAGAACTAGATGAATGTGTTTGACAATTATGTTGCTCTGAACTCACCGATTTTTCTTGCACATGAGCGACATGTTTTTAAGTAGCAATGAACAACATCAAATTAAAATAAGTTTTAAATACACTTGAGACCCTGCATTCTTTTCCATCCTTCTGGGCCTCATTTGTAGACATGTTTTGTGTAAATAATGACAGACTTTTAATTTTGTGTGAACTAGTTCTTTAATGCCACCTATAGTTTGATAGCCAAGTGTTGTTAATCGCAATAAAAAATATGATGTGCCATTCCCTCTAACGTGTGGATGGTTTGTTCCCTCAGAGACTGTGGAGAGGCAGAGAACGCCGAGAACGCAGGTCTCAGACAGGGAGAAAGGTCCATATTAACATGCTGTCATTGCACTTATAATGTGTTTGTTTGGGTATATCTTAATCTTCTCTCCATCTAGAAGCTCCTGGGATGAAACAGATCACACTATCAATCATTTCAACTGACCCAGACTGATCTGAAACATCCTAACTTGTGTATTTGTGTGTTTTTCAGTGCGATCAGACCTGAGTCCAGAGGATCAGTTGCGACAGCTTCAGGAAAAGAGGACCTGTAAGGTCTGCATGGACAAACTCGTCTCCATGGTCTTCATCCCCTGTGGTCACCTGGACGTCTGCATGGACTGCGCAGCCAGTCTGCGCCACTGCCCCATATGCAGTGCAGTCATCCGGGGGAGTGTGCGAGCATTCATGTCCTGAAGCACATACACAGCAACATACTATTGCACAACCGTGTCATTAGCAAGAACTGTACTGCATTTGGGATATATAGTGCTAAAAATACTCTACAAATGTTATAAATAGCTTTCAAATCAGCATCAGTGCTCTGACACAAACACATATGTGACCATGGACCACAAAACCAGTCATAAGGGTAAATTTTTTGAAATTGAGATTTTTACATCATCTGAAAGCTGAATAAATAAGCTTTCCATTGATGTATGGCTTGTTAGGACAATATTTGGCCTAGATACAACTATTTGAAAATCAAAATATTGAGAAAATCGCCTTTAAAGTTGTCCAAATGAAGTTCTTAGCAATGCATATTACCCATCAAAACTTACGTTTTAATACATTTTCTGTAGGAAATTTACAAAACATCTTCATGGAACATGATCTTTACTTAATATCCTAATGATTTTGGGCATAAAAGAAAAATCGATAATTTTGACCCATACAATGTATTTTTGGCTATTGCTACAAATATACCCCAGCGACTTAAGACTGCTTTTGTGGTCCAGGGTCACATATTCCTTGATATTTGGCTATACATTAAAGCTACAGGGGTCCAAAAGCCCACTTTACATCTAAAGTCTAGTTTAATACATTTTAAATAGAAATATATATATATATATATATATACTGTATATGTACACACACAAGTTTATAGAGCTATATAATCTTATATATCATTATTTATATATCAGCTTATATATCAGTTTTAGTGAGATTGAAATAATATTAATTTCAGAATGTCATAGTAATTGGGTTTTTCCCCATAATTTAATGACAGCAGCACTTATATCTGTACAAAAAAATTCATTAGTGATCTAAAATAAATCTAAAATAAATACATACATACATACACAATCGTAAAAACACTGTTAATTTCCAGGTTTAAATGAGATTTTAAATCCCAGATTTTTTTATGTGGACTTTTGGACCTCACTGTACTTTCAAATGTTTTGCATGCTTGTAAGTTCTGGACAAAACCAGTTGATTTTGTGTCATGCCAAAGTCAACAGCTTTTTGTGAATTTTAAATCTTAAAAACATATCAAATGAATTTTCAGATGGCAGTTTATAAGAGATCATATTGTATAATAATATTTTATTATTACTGTATTAACACATTGTACTTCTATTTTCATTAATAAAACAATTTGCATTGCACATCTTTGTCAAAGCTCTGCTTCTGTTACATATTAACCCTCATATTGAGTTCCAGTTGTTTTGACCCGTAGAGAATTTTCTTTTTTGAAAATGATGTTTTCGCATTGGACTAAAACCTACTGACTTTACTTGCAGAGGGTATATAACAAGGCTGGATAATTTTTGTACTTTGTACTATTTTTTTACCGAATATTGCCAAAATTATCCCCCTTTTTTTTCCCACTCAAAAACTGAAGTGCATAAGCTCAGATCAATGAAGCCTACGAGCAATCGGTTTCAAAAAAGAAATGCAAAACCTGTGGTAATTGATTTTACAAAAAAGACTGAATCCAAGATTTAGTGATAATATAGCATAACGAGAAATTTTTAAAAGGCCACTCATTTCTGACTGGTAACACCAAAATAGGCACAGGACAGGTTTTAACCTCTTCTATCTGCAGAGGAGGCTTGTAGGATGTGTGTCTGTTTTGTCATGTTTTTGGGCCAAAGACAGAAGCACCAATCCAAACACAAACAAAATGTGTAATCGGTACATGAAAAGCATATTTTTATTAACAAACATCTATTTACACTCTGGTCAGCAAACACGTGTTGATGGACAGGCAGTCAATGAAGAACTATGGAGAAGAGACCAAACACAGAAAAGAGATACAAAAAGTGCTTACAAAAAACACCTGTAAAAAGAGACCTAAAGATGAGGGGAGAGGTGTGATATAAATCTATATCATTCTTTTTCTCCTTATAACATGTATGCAGCAGACTATCATTGCTGTCCTATATTGAATATTCTAAATGCTACAATTACAAATGTACACGAGTATTTTCAGAGAGTGCTAGAAAATGCAGTTTTCCTGGTCCATAGAGTTGAGTTGTCTTGTACAGAAAGACATTGAACACAGGGGGGCAGGATAGATTTGACGAGGACCTAACAGAACATTGTACAAGATAACTGTAAGCTAATGTTATTAAGCTGAAAATGTTAGTTTTTGCCATTTAGTTAACAGACTAATTGATAAAATGTCCCCCGTTCTGCAGAATGTTCATGCTGCTCTTTTCCATACAACAAAAGCACAAAGCTATTGTATGACTTCTGACGACTTGGAACATACTGTATGGCACAAGTCATACACACTCATAAAAAAATAAAGGTGCCAAAAGGGTTTTTTCCCCGAATAACCTTGCAGAGAACCATTTTTTCAAGGAAAGAACAATATGAAGAATTGTTGTAATTTTGTGTAATGAAGTTTTTCCATGGATGTTAAAGTTTCTTCATGGAACCACAGATGGCAATAAAAGTCCTGTATTTTTAAGACTGGCCACTTTTAAAGTGCTTTGTTTGACCTTTTTAATTGTATGCAAAAGAGCAACATGAGCATTCTTCAAAAGTTCTCCTTTTGCATTCCAAGAGAAAAATAAAGGTATATAGGCAAGAGCAAGGGTGAGCTATTCCTTTAAGACCTCAATATGCCCCGTTCCTTTACCATCAGGCCACTAGGACCAAAAATGCTGCCAATACAGTACACAAGTCTTATGATATGAAACATCTGGGATTACAAGTATGAAAGCTAAGACTATGAAAGCTAGAAAATACATACTGACCTTTTGCCTTTTGCCTTCACATCTCAATTTGGAGAGAAATACACAGTCAAAACAGTTCAAAACATGTCATACACACACACTATGATACATGTCAGGTCAGTCATTTGTGCTTTGAGGTTTATGTTTCCAGTAAACAGTTACAGTAGCTCTGCATCTACAGTGAAAGACATTGACAGCCACTCAACCGTTACTCATTCACATAAGGACATGCTGACGATTTGTTCACAAACTAATATTTGATTACAAGCACCATTCAGATGAAAGAACCGTTTTTGTCTTTCATAACATCAGCCAGTCCTATTATAATATTAATTATGAAAACAGAATGAGGTTATGTAATAATTGTACTGCCAGTTCTGACTGACTGCCAGAGGAAGCCCCAACTCTGAAGACTGATACAAACACATTGTGCAATAAATGATGATTATTAACATTAAAAATACTCACGGCATGCACAGTGACCCCAAAAACACTCAAGTCACACTTAAAATGCACAAATGGCATTGCATTAGATGCAAATCAAACCAGTAAGAATCTGAAAACAAATTAGTGTGATTAGTGTGATTCTTCAGCCAGATGTATATTTGATCTAATGTAATTACTGTTATACATTGTTTAGTCTGATATGAGTGTCTAAATACAGTGATCTGGGATTCACTGCATATAAATCAAGACTTTAGACTTAAAACTAGAAAAAAAAAAGACTAAAACTGAATTTGACAGTGAATCATGAGAATTATACATCACACTATGACATAAAACAAGCTCTAATTGTTTCTTGTATTTATATGTTATGCTTCCTTTGCTTCTATTTTGTAGGAGGTCAGCTTGCTTTGTCTTATTTTTTGGGCCGCACCTATTTTCCTCCTCTTGGCTCCCTCCTCAGTTTTACTGAGCAAATCCCGTGTGAAGGTAAACAGCACACAATGGCCCTCCTCTCATACACACACACACACACACACACAGAGCTGGAACTCGGTGAACATCAACAACTGAACTCCCCTTGAATAACTCAAACCCGTGGACCACACACCACACCAACAAAATACTGGACCTTTTTGTTTAGATATGTTTTACAGCCACTTGTATAAGAGCATCTAAATGAGGCAGCTGGATCGAGTAACTGTGTTTTGTCCAGAGCTGGGAATCAGAGAGCCAATTCTCCAATACTCTAGAAAGGGCTGATTTAGGGTTGCTAGAAAGTGTTTTAAAGGTGAAGAGGTGAAGAGCAGAGAGGAGGAATGGGCAGAGCGGCTCTTCTTCACAACACTCTTTCATTTACGAAGACCTAAAAACACAAAAAGACAAAGAGAAAGGTTATTGGAGTCAACCAATATATCAGCTTCAGATAGTTGCTTTCTGTTGCTATTTAGTGTTCTACGATTCATTTTGTATATCACTTCTTTATTTTATTTTATTTTATTTTGAGATTTCAGTTTGAATGTATACACTACCTTTCAAAAATCTGGGGTCAATATGGTTAAAAAAAAATTATACTTTTATTCAGCAAGGATACATTAAATTGATCAAAGGTGACCATAAACATATTACAAAATATTATAATTTTTCAAATAAATGCTGTTCTTTTGAACTCATTCACAAATAATCCTAAATGTTTCATAATAAATAAATAAATATTCACAGTTTCCGCAAAAATCTTCAGCAGCACAACTGTTTTCAACATTGATATCAGTGTAGTAATGGCTGCTGAAAATTGCGCTTTTCATCACAGGAATAAATTATATTTTTAAATATATTCAATTAAAAGACAGGTATTTTAAATATTAATAATATTTCACAATATTACTGTTTTACTGTACTGGTCTTACAAACCTTGAACCTTCGCACAGTAGTGTATCAACATTTTTTTTTTTTTTTATGTAATAATTACAAAACATTTTCATGGATAAATCATTATTTGTTAAATGTGTAATACAATTTAGCACCATTACATTAAGTGGAAAGTTTTCATTTATATTTTTGACTGTCATATTAACTAACTAGCTTACTGGCCTGTTTTCCCACCTTAAATATTGGTAGTGGCAAAATCCACTTTCAATCAACCTCTAATTACACTATTAAAAGTTAAACTTACTTGTGAACACACACACACACACACACACCTGCTGGGTGATTTATTAAACTCCCTGTGATCGTGAAATGGTTGTGTATCTAGAGACAGGACAAGTACTTTGCTCATTTGCAACTAGTCTGATTAAACTGTCAAAAAAAATGTCCCTAAGGCAAATATAATGTGTTTAGCACCTCCATGTGCACATATTGAAAAGGCTTCTTCTGCACACAATCATTACGGAGTCTGCATAATTTAAGGCTTATTGAAATGAGGCCAGGACCGGTCTCAGAGGAACCACTCCACTGATCCATATTCCCCACATCAAAACCAAGATAAAACTCATACTTGTAAGATCGAGGGTATATAGCAGCAGGTAGTAGGAGATCAAGACCCTTTCAGTCATAAAATCATTTACACAGGGATTTATAGTTCCCCTCTACAAGAGATGTCACTCTGTCAGAACTTTCTTCTCTGGAGTAAAACACAAATAGGTCTATAATACCTTGGGCATTCACATTAATATCAGTGGCAGTTGCTCAAATGGCCTCCTGGAAGCATGTGACCCGTGTGCTGCCGTCTCTGCTTGAGGGCACTTGACGGTTCTGAGGTAATTTCAGCCAATCACCAGAGCCATAACTGTCATGTGACTAATCACTTTGGAGCCGCAGGAAAATGACATCCTGACAACACTGACTGGTTGATAAATCCACAGGAACACACACACGCAAACGCACGCGCGCACACACACACACACACACACAGGTTTGTTTTTGTGAAAAGTGGGGACATCCCATAGGCGTAATGGTTTTTATACTGTACAAACTGTATGTGCTATTGCCCTACACCAACCCTACCCCTAAACCTACCCCTCACAGGAAACTTTGTGCTATTTCAGATTTTCAATACACTCCATTCTGTGTGATTTATATGCATTTTGAAAAGTGGGGACATGGGGTAATGTCCTGAAAAGTCACCTTCTCCTTGTAATACCTATGTCATACCTTTGTCATTATACAAATTTATGTCCTCATTTGTCACAAAAACGTGCACACACACACACACACACACACACAATCCCAGACTTCAGTAGTGACTATCCAGAGCTATGACATTAAAGTCAGCAAAAAAAAAAGTATTTCCCCAGAATGGTGGAGCTATATGTATAATGCTTAAGAGAAACATAAAACTATGCTAAAATAACAAAAGATTTTATTTATTTATTTATTTATTTGCGGTTTTTATTGATAGGTTTTTTTTTATTTGTTTTGTTTTCCGTTTACTGTTGTATGGCTGGTCGTCTGTCTACGTTCTCTATGTTAAAAAAAAAAAAAAAAAAAAAAATTACTAAATAATTATGATTAATCTCACAATTTTCCAACCAGTCTTTAGAAAGGAAAATGAAACAGTAATTATGTAAATTAATCGTTTTATATTATTACTTTTTTTTTCTAGATGTTTACATAGACATCCTAGCATCCTTGTGTTTATTTTTCCCTATATATTTCCTAAACTTTTTTTTTTCTTCCTTTTTGTCAAAGTAAATATTTCAATAATTTAACATTTGTATGTTCACAGTTCTCTGATATCGGCTGATGGTCAGATGACATGCAAGTAAACAGTCTTTTATTTTTATTTTTATTGTGATTATTCTGTCATATACTACGATTGCTATTTAAACTGCTATTTAATTTCATATAAAATGTCTACGGATGAAACACCCAGACACAAAAAAACAAAGATTCGACTGCTAAGGGAAACTTCAAGTTACAGTAGTAAAATTAAATATTTAATTACATTTTTCACTTTCAAACCCTTGAGCTTTTAACGTCAAATTCTCAAGGTTTTATTTTAACAGACCACTGGGGAAATGCTGTAATTTATTATTGCAATGTGAATGTGAATGTGAATGTAAATAAAGTGAACCTAGCACACACCGCATTCCCAAATTCACATTAAACACATTAAAATGAATGCAATGCATAATTAACGCAATTATTAGCTTTTCATCAACTCATAAAGCTCTGGTTGGGAAACCTGAATTATATGATTCATAATGATTCATGGGATGAGTAATTCATTCCTGTCTATAATGTTGTAATGTTAGGATCCATCTTGGAGCTAGCTGGTTTGGTTTAAGGCTTTAAAAAAATCTTTTTAATATATTTGATCTTCTGTAATAATGTTCAAAGTAATAAGAGAACATGCAGTCTCAAATGAAAACAGACCACTAATGTATTATTGAAACTAAATCACAAATATGAGTTATTCTGAACAAAACTTTCTAGCATGCTGAATACATACATGGCCAGACACATTTATACGTCAATAACGCCTGCTCAGTTTTCAGTAGTCTGGCTCATCCAGCTGCAGAAAGCAAGGCAGACTTATTCTCAAGAAGATGCTAATAGTCTAGTTGACACATAACTATAACAAGGAAAGTTGGCCAAAAGTTGGCCAGCCTTTAAAACCTTGACCTTAACAATAAAAGTGCTGGCGTAGTTCTCGTGTTAAAATGAAATTAAACTGGAAGCATATCAACAGACTGGCACTTTTTCCATGTTAAACTAGAGAGCTTAAACAAATAGACCACATGTCTATTTAACAATAACAATACAAAAATATCCTGGTTGATATAAAAGCTCCTTTACTATTCAATTGAGCTTCCCACAGTTTGACTAATCCCTCACTGGACGAGATCCGAATGCTTAATGAATGGACTAATTAAGAACTTACACTAATTAAAAGAAAACATAATTAATGCTTCAGATAAGGGGCAAGCATGGACATGTGTAAGAGGATCTGTTTGACTTAACTCGCACACACAGAGTGTATTTAATTGGATTCACATTCACACACATTTTTCTTTTAAATGGGGACAAACCATAGACATCTAAATTGTTTTTATTACAGCTGTAAATGTAACCTATTAATGAAAAACTCTCAATAATTACTATAATTTATAATACTTATATTTTACATTATTTGAGACAATTTTCAAACTGATGACATCTTTAAATGTCCTCAGTAGGAGGTTTTTGTCAGATTTTGCTTGCATGTGGTACATATTTTTTCACACACACACACACACACACACACACACACACACACATGTCTGGTTTGCTATCCTTGTGGGGACTCTCCATAGGCGTAATGGTTTTTCTACTGTACAGACTGTATTTTCTATTGCCCTACACCTAAACCTACCCCTTACAGGAAACTTTCTGCATTTTTAGAGGGAGACTGTCCCCGCGTCCCAATTCCAAAACCACCTATTTTAAATATAAATAAGCATGTGAGATTAGAATGAGCCCCAAAGCAAAGTATGCTGACAATAGTGAGCAAATGTGCCCAAATCGTGTAGGATTTCTGCTGGGAGTTTTGAAATATGAAATATAGTTCAAATCTGTGTAAATCAATATTAAATATGTGTTCTGAGTTTGCTACACCACAGAAAAATGGGTTATTAACCACCCAGCCAAATTTGAATGATAAAAAACGCCTAGTAAATAAAATTAAATACCAAAATCTTGAAAAAAAAGCAGCATTCTGTAAATAAGTTAATAAGCAGCAAAAATCCTGAACACAAAAATGGTGAAAAACTCCACAATTCAGTGCTACATAGTTCAGTCTTTGTAACGTGTTTTCAGCAATTCATTTCTAACATGTATAATGTGTTTAGAAACAATTCTCTGAATTGCCTACACAGACTGTAAAGAGATAGTTTACTCATAAATTACAATTGTCATCTTTCATTCACCTTTATTCACTCTGATCTCATATTACTTACTTACTTTCTACTTTTTGTGAACACAAATGAGCATTCTTGTCCATACAAAGAAATTTATATTCAAAAATGAAGGTAATGACTTTAGCAAGATGCTAATAAGATTACTCAGTTATCAAAGGCACTTGGAGCACATATTTTAGTGTATACTTGCATAGCAAGTGAATTGGGATATGCTGCAAGCAAACTTTTAGCTGTGGAAGCACAAACAAACCTTTCAGTCAAGCCATAAAACCGCATCAGACGGCAATCTCAGGAGCAATTTCACCTCCATGTTTACACACATTAAACATACAGCAGGCCTGAAAATAGCAGGGCTGGTTTGTTTATCACAAACGACAGGCTTCGAGCTCATAATGCGTCATTAGCGTTTGCAGGATCCGTGGAGCAGTGCTGCTATGTGTGGAATGCTGGGAAGGCAGAATAATTGGACAACTTCACACAAACTTCATCAAATCATCACTTACCCTCATGTCATTCCAACCCCATAAGACTTTGGTTAATCTCCGAAACACAAATTAAGATGTATATTTTTTTTATGAATCCTGAGAGGTTTCTGTCCCAAGTCCAGGTAACCAAAACTCAGAAGATCCAAAAAGGTCATAAATATGTCATAATTAAAATCCATGTCTTGTGAAGAGACACAATCATTTATGGTGAAAAGATTTAATTTAGACTTATTTACATCTAAACCATGACTGACACGCGTACATACAGTGAATCACATATGTGACCCTGGAGCACAAAACCAGTCTTAAGTCGCTGGGGTATATTTGTAGCAATAGCCAAAAATACATTGTATGGGTCAAAATTATAGATTTTTTTTTTATGCCAAAAATCATTAGAATATTAAGTAAAGATCATGTTCCATGAAGACATCTTGTAAATTTCCTACTGTAAATATATTCAAACTTAATTTTTGATTAGTAATATGCATTGCTAAGAATTCATTTGGACAACTTTAAAGGCGATTTTCTCAATATTTTGATTTTTTTTGCACCCTCAGATTCCAGATTTTCAAATAGTTGTATCTCGGCCAAATATTGTCCTATCCTAACAAACCATATACATCAATGGAAATTTGTTCAGCTTTCAGATGATGTATAAATCTCAATTTCTGAAAAATTGACCCTTATGACTGGTTTTGTGGTCCAGGGTCACATATGGTAAACATGGAAGCTCAAATGGATCTTCAAAGTTTATGGGTTTGGAACAACACTAGGGGTTAGAAACTGATGACAGAATTTTCATTTTTGGGTGAACTATCCCTTTAAGCAAGTGTTACAGTGTGAAACACACACTTCTAGAGCAAACAACCACTCATCTCTGAGATTTTGCTCATCCACATTGTACATGCCACTTTCAGCATCAGCCCAGAACACTTAAAACATTCATTAAAAATTACCTAATAAATATCAACTTCAACACTACCAAAAATGTATAATATAATTAAATTAAGCTATGAACATAATGTCAATGTCATCACGGCTCATTGTTACAGAAGAGAAAATGTCAGTAAAGAATTGTGTTTTTTTTTTAAACTTAAAAGTAAAATTGCAAATTCATTATTGTACTGTCAGCGCATACATTCTAGCAGCTGGGGATAATTATGTGATATGATTAACTAGGCCTATATTGACTAAAAGACTTATTTTCATGTGCAGACCGTTTCTATGGAGGAGAACGTGCAATATAGACAAATGAATCTGAAGCGAGAGGAGGTGGAGAACTGTAGTACAACTGTTCAGAAGAAGTTACCCACTAGAGCGCAATGCATTTTCAAAAAGAGAGGTGGGTGGAAAGAATAGCAGTCACAATGTTGTGAAAATGCCTCAGCTGAGTGAGAGAAGTTGAGTGCATGTCTCAATGTAAGCAGATCTGAGAGCCCCAGAGAACGCTCTCGCCATATTCAGCTGCCTATATTGTCCAGGAATATGAAATATTTTCATGTTATGTTATGGCCAACAATCGCTAAATGATATTAAAATGTATACTATTTAAACTAGTTTGCATAAAGAGTACTACATTTGAATTTAGGCATCACAAGATTATAATGTACACTATGAAAAATGTAAATTTTGTGCTTAAGATTACATTAAAGATTAACAAACTGGGTGGGGGGAAAAACAGCAGATGAGCCAATATCGACCAATAAATAAAAAATATGCAATGCCATTCAAAAATTTGGGAGCAGTAATATATATATAATAAAATAAATAATAAAAAATACATACAGAAAAAACTGAAATATCGTGAAATATTATTACAAACTGCTTTCTATTTGAATATATTTTAAAATGTAATTAAGTCTTGTGATGCTAATATTTTCAGCATCATTACTCCAGTCTTCAGTGTCACATGATCCTTCAGAAATCATTATAATATAGTATGTTAGCCAATATTATATAAAAATAGAATTTCGGTCAATAACCGATATAGTACTGAAATATTCACCAATGAACAGAACCTAGTGAACAAACTATAATACGTCCATCCCTCACGGCCGTTTTTCATTCACATTAAATTAAATATGGCATCTACTCTGACTTAGGTCCACTGAAAAATATTTTTGTAGGTTAGGGTTAGTCTGAGGTAATTTGAATCATCTTTATATAAGAACAACAGACGTCTATAGTACATAGCATAGTGTATAACAGGAGTCTAAACTGTCAGCTTGGCATTGCATCACAGGTAGAGATCACATAGAGCTCATGCAATAAAACGACTCGAGCTCACATTAAACATTCTCTGACTTTATACAGTGTGTGTGTGTATGTGTCTGTCTCTCTGATACCCCTGTCTCTCTCCTCTGCTTTTACCTGTCTCTCCCTGCATAGTGTAAGGCACATACATTTGGGAAGCGCTCAAGCTAACATTCAGCTCTACACTATTTTGACCCACTTTCATAAAAGCAGCTCTTTTTTTTCAGGCTGCATAGGAATCTGCTCAGCACTGATAACCAACCAGACACTCGAGGTCCCACACACATTCTCTCTCTCTCCCGTTCCAGCTCTGATGTGAAGCCAGGTTTGCATTTCTTTTAGTAAAGACAGGTCTGAAAGAGAATCCGGGCTTAGATCAGTACTCAAGAGCCCACACGTCCCTGGAGCTGGTGGTGGGGCCGGTCTGTCCGCTGTGATTAGATTAGATTCACACCGCAGCGAAGTGACTGCTGCTGCTTTTAATGAGCCAGCGATAACTGTAGGACTGCGACTACAAACTAATTATGGATGCAAGTCATTTAAAACAAAGAAAGAGAGAAGGAAGGGCGGACAAGGCAGACGAAGAACCCATGGATAAAAATGAAGCCTGACACATTATTATTTAAATCACCTGTAGAGAGAGAGAGAGAGTGAGAGCCAGACAGAGAGAGGGAAACTTCAGAGGCGAGGAAGAGCAGTGGAGAAATTAAATCCTCCACTTCAAATGAGCGTGTAAATGAACCACACACAGCTTTGCATGATAGAAAATAGACCCACTGGGCTGCTTACACACACACATCTCTGTGCGTCCAACGGCAATGTAGCACGTGGAAAGGACAAAGTGCTTTAGCCTACAAATTCAAACGTACCCACAACCACAAGTCAACAATCATCTCCTTAAGATACCTAAAATACATATTTCAGGGGGAGCACAGTATCTGAGGTGAAGTTGGCGCTTTAACAGAATGTAATAGAGGTCCATGAAAGACCATATGAAATGGTTTGATGGGCAGTTTTTTGAAACATTACATATTTTTTCTATACCCAAAAGTCTGCAATTTACATCACGGATCTGCAAAACCACACTTCACGGCAATTGAACATTTTTATACAGCTCAGTCTAGTTTGTTCGACTGTAAAGTTGCTATTCAACATGCTAAATAATGCGACAAAAAAGCAACGTTTTGTCATGCTACATGCTAATGGTTAGAAAAAGTAGCCCAATAATCAACCTAATATTTCAACATTAAAGAATGTCTTTTACTGTAAATGTGAGATACTTAATTCATTTGCCACTATAGGTAATTTAACTAGAAAAATGACAAAGTGCAGTAAACGGTAAAAATATTTGCACTACAAACCAGTGTGTTTAGGACATTCCCAGTCAACACGTGAGATCATGTGATGATCACAGTGACATCACACGATCCTCGTACTGTGATCCTCAACGTGTGAGTAATGAGTGAGCTCATTGTGAGTTCAGACGATGAAATGAACCACCAATTTGACAAGAAACAACTAGATAATCTTCAGAAAAAAATGGAAGAAAAACTGGATAAATTCAGAATGGAGCTGCTCAACATCAAGATTCATAAATTCAAGAGAGACACAATGGATTATAAAGATCACAAAGTTTACACCTGGATGTCTGAGAGACCCAAACCTCAACAACAATGAGGGGGATTAAGACTCACAAGTGCTTCAGAATCAGACGATGCTTACACGTCGTCTTCTCAAATGACATCTCAACAAAGAAAGCCTTTTTTGGGCCAACCTCGTCGCTCCAAACGCAACCAAAACGGAAGAAACCGACTAGAAGAGGACGTCGGGGAAAAGGAAAAAAACTTCACCCAATTGTGCTGATTTAAATCACCAAGATAACATTGTATTCAATTTATCGGACAAATAATTATCCACTGAACAAACTGCAGTTTTGAGTAAGGGGTTATCATTTGTACCATACAATGTCTCAAATCCCTTTATGGTTAAAGTTGAATTGTTTAAGTTTTTTTAGAATTGGTAAACTGAGGAGTTTTTTTTTAGTTCGAATGTGAATGCAACTCCATATGTTCAACAGTTCAAACCGAGAAGTAGCCTACTTTTACGCCAATGGTTCAAAATCATTCAGTAAACACTTTTTGTAGACTTGTAGAAAACGATGTGGAAAAATGGTCAAAGAAGCCTCGGAATGAATTGTACAGGACACAAAATTTAACAAAAATACAAAAAGAAGCTTTATCAGTATTAATGAATGATTCGACTTTAACTATTCAGTGGGCCGATAAAAGTGGAGGAATTGTCGTTATGAATTCTAATATATACATTGAGAAAATAAAAATTATGTTTTATGATGAGACATTTTATAAAAAAACGTATGTTTAACCCCATTGAGTCCTATAAAAAAACAAATTAATGACATTTTACAAATGGGATTTGATAAGAAATGGATTAATGAACAAGAATTAAAATATAAAAAAAAAATGAATATCCTAGGATTCCAGTTTTATATGCTTTACCTAAAATTCACAAATCACGAGAAGATCCTCCAGTGCGACCAGTTGTCTCCGGGAATTAATCGTTTATGGAAACAATATCTAAATTCCTCGATTTTTTGATTCAACCGACAGTGAAGAAATTACCATCATATTTAAAAGATACCACAGAGTTTTTGAATAAATTTAATCAAATTTCTCGCGTAAGCACCCCACTAAACATTAGACGTCTGACGGACGTGCAGATTATGTCTATATTGCGTCCGTCGGTCCAAGTCCAATTCTGCACGTCTACACGAAGTGCAAACTAGGGTATGTATTTGGACGTCTAACCAAGACCACATTTCGACGTCAATATGCAGTTCAACATTTGAACGTCGGACTAGGTAACTTTTTTGGACGTCTAAGACATGTGCAGGAAATTGACATTATTAATGAATGTAATATTTATTTTATTTAAGACAAATATCAACGTTGTTATCAACATGGTTAATGAATATCAGTATAGGTTATTTGATGATGTTATTTAATTATTTATTTATTGAGTACATGTTTTACATTTTCTCTTATTTACTTGTTTATTTTAATCGTCTCTGGACCGGTTTGTGTCATATCGTCTCCGATTGTGTTTAACATGTTATCAAGGCAAATACAACACTGTAGGTTAGAAAATTAAGCATTCCAACTTTTGAGTTAGCCGAAAGCTAACATTGCAGTGGTGGAACTTGCATTTGATAGGCAGCACGTCATCATAACCCAAGCAGTAAACGCCACTCTGATTGGCCGAGGCAACAAGCATTCGGCGCGTACTGCTGAAGCAAGTGGCTGCTCGGCTCTGTTCACCTTCCATCAAATCAAAGCGATCCAAAATCATCGTTTTCTACTCCGTTGAAGGTAAGTTCATCATAAAACGTTACACACTATAATCATGCATTATGTAGTTTCAATACGAGTTAGAATGTGTTTTAAAAATGACTGAATCTAATATTTGCCATATTCTGCAATTCCGTCTGCGTTTTCCACATCAGGGAAACCATAATTCTGTTTGTTAACAGCAGGTGTTAATTCATCACTTCTTTATCTCAATTAACTTGAACACTGAATAGAGTTACTTGTTTAACACTGATCTTCAGTGTATATATAATCCACACCATCTCAATACTATTGAGTATTGTAAAGTGGTCTACTGTCTGGCTCTGGTGGTCTTCTGCTCCGCTGTGGTGGTCTGCTGTCTGACTCTGGTGGTCTTCTGCTCCACCATGGTGGTCTGCTGTCTAGCTCCTGGTGGTCTTCTGTTCCGCCTGCTCTGTCGTGGTGGTGCTCACTTCCACCAATACTGCCGGATCTGTCCTGGTTTCCCGCTCTGTCGGCTTCACTTACCTGATTATTGCCTGTTTCTCTTGGATTTACCCTTTGCCTGCTGTTTCGGCAGCATAACAAACTGTTTTTGTACAGCTATAATTTGGAACCTTGTACATTCAAGTTAAAAATGGCCGCACCCACACTTATGTTAAAAATAAGGTGGATAAAGCTACTTCTGGATGAATCTCTCTCATATGAAGGTGGACAAATCTACTGTTATGCTAAGTACGGAAAATGTAGCTACATTTCCAAATTTTCATTAGCACAACTATGATTTGCTACTTGCTAATCAGTTGAAGGGTGCTGTCATTCTAGAAAGCATTTAATTGGACAAAAATTTTAAACTGTGTCTGTATATATTTTCAGTTCAGAAGAGAAAGATTGTAATTTTTCAAATGCTTCAGTGTGCTAAAAGTTTATTTTGCGAACTTTTAGAAGTGAACTAGTACACAGATGTCCTTAAAACTAACAGGCATGAAAGCCACCAAACGGACATTTTGATTTCATGCACTCTTTAAATCTCCTGGGCTATAAAGCAACCTCGAAGTAATAAAACTTTCCTCGGCGTACTTATAATCACTTTGATGTTGGTAAATTTGTACAGAGCATACATATAGAGCTGAGCACATGTACACTATAAAATACAAACAGACTGTTCTCCGTGACTGATGACGCTCAAAGGTCATCAGAAAACAAAAGTACACAAGAATACAAAGTAAAGGATAAAAGATAAAAGCTGACCAATTCTTTGCAATCTAATCCTTCCTATCCATGAGCTACAGTCCACCAGGGAACGTTCAGAGGTGGTAAATGAAAGAACAGTATTCCCTACTTTTTTGAAAGAGGGGAAAACATTAGCAGTCAGCAGAGGGATTCTATGTTTGACCCATACAAACATGGCAGTGGCTTATCTCATCCCCTGGGCTTCACTCTGGTCCTCTCCCACTTAGTGAGGCTGTTAAAGCCTATTTTGCCGGGAGCAAATAATCGCTGTGTATATGCACCGTGAACAGTATTTTTAAACTGAAGTGAATTCCTACAGACCTATGAAAATAATATTAATAATAAACTTTATTTTCTATAGCGCCTTTAAAAAGTAGCATCTCAAGCGCAGACTAAAGTCTCAAAACCAAAGAGATATTCATACCGTAATTATGTCCCCACTGGATGCAACAAATGCCTTGTTTATAAAGGGTTTTAATGTTTTTGTCTCTTCGCTCCGGCCTGACAAATGTGGAAAATAATGTGTTTTTTGAACCTTAAACCACATAAACACATTTCATTACACCAAATACACAAAATAATGTTCTTTTTTAGCAACGTCATATGACCCCTTTAAAGAAAATGTAAAGGGATCATATGATGTTGCTAAAAAGTGCAAGGAACCATGTGAAAATAAGTCTTTATTAATCAATAAAGCCCCTGTAATCATAATTTGAAAAGGAATAAAAGTTGTTGGTGTTTTACTAGTCTTCATTTTTAGCTGGAAACTGCAGTGAACCCATGTATAGGTATGTCTTTGGAGTTTTGCAAAAATATAAGTAGAGACATGTTTTTCCAACGAGTCTTCGTTGCAAACATGTGCTTACAAATCTAAATTCTATTTAATATTCTTCAGCATGGATAATTCATGCGGTTTAGATATATTCTCACAAAACAAAGCTAGAAGGACACAGAGCCATCATCTCCTGAATGTTTATGTTAGACTACAATCAGACAGACATATTTCTTCAATAAAACTGATAATGTCTGTTTTGGACACATAAACAGGGGAAAGAATGAGTTGTTAGTACAGACTTGCATTTTTCTCTTATCACGCACACACACACACACACTTTTTGACCTGAGCAGACAGATGTCAGCCATCCACACCAACTACTGCCAACCAGACAGATGGGCACGATAGGATATAAGAGAAGATACTCACAGCTGTCCTCCTCCTCTGTGATGACACTGATGACGTAGCAGGCGTAGATGAAACCCAGCAGCTGAGGAGACAAACACAAACACATCAGTGTATCGACAGAGACAGACAGCACAACGAGCACAAAAGACAGACAGAGAGACATCAGACCCTTTCAGATCTTCTGAACCATCTTTTCTTCTTTCACTTTCGACTCATGTCTTCACCTTACGACAATACATCATTATTCTGTAGCTAGATTTTTATATTTCTGTGATTGCCTGTGTAAAAATATCCTCTGTGATTCTAGGGTGTTGGGGGTGGTTGCCAGGGTGTTGCCATGCAGTTGCTATGGTGTTCAGAATGCTTATCACATTCTGGTATTTATTTACTTCATGTTTTGGGTGGTTGCTTGGCCATTATAGGGTTGCTAAGGTGTTGCTATGCAGTTGGTAGGCATTCAGAGTCGTCTTATTGGTTACTAGGGTATTTTGAGAAATTGCTAAGGCGTTGCTCTGTCGTTGCTACGAGTCGATTTCAGCATTCTTTAATTTGATTGCTAAGGTATTCTGAGTGATTGCTAAAGCATTGCTATGTGGTTGCTAGGTGTCGTGAATGTTTTTAGCATGCTTTAATATGGTTGCTAGGGTGTTCTGAGTAATTGCTATGGCATTGTTATGCAGTTGCTAGGTGTTCTGGGTGTTTTTTGTGTGCTGCATTATGGAGTTGCTAGGTGTTCTGAGTGATTGCTAGAGTATTGCTCTAAAGTTGCTGGGTGTTCTGAGTGATTGCTACAGTGTTGCTATAGAGTTGCTGGGTGTTATGAGTGATTGCTAGAGTATTGCTCTAAAGTTGCTGGGTGTTCTGAGTGATT
>NW_015645086.1:2503247-2557082 GCF_001515625.1 Sinocyclocheilus rhinocerous | reverse complement strand
AGTGTTGCTCTAGAGTTGCTGGGTGTTCTGAGTGATTGCTAGGGCGTTCATATAGAGTTGCTATCTGTTCTGACTGATTTCTAAAGTGTTGCTCTAGAGTTGCTGGGTGTTCTGAGGGATTGCTAGAGTGTTGCTATAGAGTTGCTAGGTGTTTTGAGTGATTGCTAGGGCGTTGCTATAGAGTTGCTAGGTGTTCTGAGTGATTGTTAGGGTGTTGCTCTGGAGCTGTTAGGTATTGAGAGTGATTGTTAGGGTGTTGCTATGGAGTTGCTAGGTATTCTGAGTGTTTTTTAACATGTTGTTATAAGGTTGCTATGTCACTCCTAGGTGGATGTAGGGTTTAGTGAGTTTGTGAGTGGTCACTGGGGTGTTGTTATGCAGTTGTTAGGTGTTCTGGATGCCGTTTAGTGCACTGCTTTATGGTTTCTAGGGTATTCCGAGTAATTACTAGGGTGTTGCTTACTGGCCCGATTCCAAAGAGTCAAACCCTATGAAGGACAGATAATGTTTCCACAGGTTTACATGAGGTAAGAATCACAGGTTTGATCACTTGTAATAACACCTCTCCTCAAATTGCTTGTGATGTTCTTTATTTGTCATTTTTCAATAAAAGCATCCACTAAATGAATAAATGTAAATGCAAATGTAAATAATTTGAGGTATCATTCATGTGTGGAATTAGCTACTCACCAAAGTTTAATACTCAGCATTAGGGGTTTGTTGAAATCCCTAACCATAAGTGTGTGCAGCAGGAATGGCAGGCACATCTAATATACCATTCATTATGAGAAACACATGGCCGATAATACATTACTCAAAGAGACATTAGAGAGAGTTTTACAAAGTCCTATGCCAAGTGAACAGGGGACAGATATATGTGTGCGTGTGTGTGTGTAGATGACGGGCATATTGATGGGTATGGCAGTTCCACAGAGACAGATGGCACAAGCACTGCATGAAAACACACACAGGGCAAACTCAAGTCCCAGAGAGTGGCACTATTCCAAACCAATTAATCTGTCATTGGGCAAACTTCCCGCCGTACACCTACCCTGAAGAAAAAAAAATGAATGCAGTGTGTTTGCATATGAACGAGAGAGAGAGAGAAACGGATACTGACAAAAACTTAAATGCCTAAATGACAGTCTATGAGGCCCGTGAGAGGCTGTGATAGAGCGGGTATGGGCTGAATGGCTGAATGCCACAGCGCAGGTGAGACACATATCTGCTGTGCAGGGCAAAGCGGTTCAGACCTCCAATCAGCTTCTATTACACTGAAGGAGTTGTGAAATACCAACTGCATCAGAGGAAATGTCAACAACCAGACTGCCGACTGCAGGGGAGAGCTGGCTTGATTACTATGTTGTATTAACCTTGAATCTGTTGCTCCAGGTTGCTGTGTGTGTGCTGAAGTTTGTGGAGGTCATTTTAAGCCATTCAACTTTGACCTCAATAGACTTATAAAACCACGTTATCTTTGGCATCACAACGTTTACAGTAGATAAATGTTAATTTAATATGTTATGTTTTAAAAGAATTATTCTTACCAAATGCTGTATTTATTTGATCAAAAAAGTCAAAAAGTAATTGTGAGATTTTACTATAATTTAAAATAAGCGTTTTCAATTTGAATACATTTTAAAATAATTTATTCCTGTGATGCAAAGCTGAAATTTCAGCATCATTACTCCAGTCTTCAGTGTCACATGATCCTTCAGAAATCATTCTAATATGCTGATTTAGTGCTCAAAAAAACATTTCTTATTATCATCAACATTGTAAACAGTTTTGCTGCTTAATATTTTTGTGGAAGCAATGATATATTTTTTCAGGATTCGATAACACTTTATTTTAAGGTGTCCTTGTTACACATGTTACATGTACTTACTATTATAATAACCATTAATTATGCATAATTACATGCAAGTAACCCTAAGCCAAACCCAAATCCTAACCATATAGTAAGTACATGTAGTTAATTAATATTACTCAGTACTTATATGTATAATTACACTGTAACAGTGTAACCCAGGATTCTTTAAAGAATATAAAGTTTAAAAGAACAGCATTTATTTGAAATAGAAATGCTTCGTAACATTATGTTTTTACTGTAACTTTTGATCAATTTAATGCATCGTTCCTCAATAAAAGTATTAATGTATTTTAAAAAATGACTCCCAAAATTTTAAAGGTACTGTATTTTTATTAATTTTATAAATATGTATGTATTGATTTGTGTCAGGGCCCTGATAGTTTTCTATAGTGATAATAACTGGCTTACTTTATATTATCACTTGTTCCTTACAAGAACAGTGCAGACTGAATCAAACAGCAGAACAGGCTATTTATTATTCAGCTATAAATATTAAATCTTTTGTTGAAGAGGCCTTTTACTCTGAGATCATGAGACAAATGTAACCCAAATTTAATAAATTCGAAACTAATTCTTGCTCAGGGCATCTCAGGTGAAGTGAAGAAGACAGACGGAGCAGCTCTCCACCTGAGACTTGACTACTCTTAGCTCAGATCTACTGCATGACTTGATATCTCCTTAATTATGGTCATTAAAAAAACATAAGCTATTTAAAAGTCAAGCTCTTAAAGTCAGGACCCTCTGTTTCACTGTTTCAGGCCTCCACAATCATCTTCTTCTGCTGATTTTCATAGCTTCACTCTCTGGTGAAGTGGTGCAAAGTGTTGCAGATTTAACCTTTTCTCTCTCCTCTGAAATATAAAGCATCAGAGCTGGCAGAATGTGTTAACGGTATTTCGGCTGTGTTTCATGGACTGATCATTCAGGTCAAAGGGTAAAGCTGCCGTGGAGAGATGAGGTTTCTGGGTCAGTGGCCTTCATATCCCTCAGGGTGTTTCTCATGCCAGCTAATTCAGATTTCAATCTCTCAGTCTAGTCTTTATAATGCCTTTAATATGAATGTAATTATCTCCAAATTGTTTTTGTAATCATTGTGGAATCTGCCTTAAGAACTAATCCTTAAAACTCATTAATAAATGTAATACAAAATGAAAATAAACTTGGTAAAATGTCTATGGCTGCAAATTTTTCATCCTAGGAATTCAGCCAACTTCAAAGGCAAAAAATGCTCTTTAAAATAGTGCCAAACCTCAAAAAGTGACATAATTTTGCATTTAAAGACTGTTTACACAAAACCGCTTCACTACTTTTATATATAATTTTATAGGCTACTATAATTTTATAATATTTTTAAAGAATTAATAGTCAATCATTATGTCAAACGACCTGAAATTCTTATTTTCAAGAATCTTAGACTTTCACTCTAAGTTTTTTTCTCAGGATGATGGTTATATCATCTTGAATTCTTTTAAAGAATACCCACAATTTAATTCTGAAACTGACTATTAATTGGCTCTAATTGAAAAGTAGTTCCTTGTAATGAATCTCCGCAAATGTAGCTATATATACTGCACTGGATGTGAATTATTTACAGGTTTATTACCAATTAGATAATTCATAAAGACCCAGAGAGTGAGAGATGTTCTGTATGACTGACAGATCAAACGCCGGCTCTATGCACACGGCCTGGTTCTGTCATCTCAACACTTATATAGCACTTCTGTCTGATCTGGGCTTTGGTACTACACACCTAAATAATGCTCGAGTTTGAGATCCCCTGGAAGAAATCACATCACAGGTCTGAATTTCAGTTTCACAGATAACAGAGAAAGAAGATATGCAAGAACTTCTATGCCATATAAAGGCAAAAGTGAATCCTAACACACAACTATCATAAAGAACTAGAGCCCGACCGATATATCGGTTTGCCGATATTATCGGCCGATATGAGCCTGTCGCCGATATATCGGTATCGGCGAATATGCCGCCGATATGAAATTTTTTTTACAGAACATGTAACGCAGATAAAATGCTTGAAATGGTGTAATTACTTAGTTTGTCCAGCGCTCCATTGTTGCTACTGGCGACCTGGATGAAACGCTTAAAGCTTAAGTCTATGGAAAACTATTGAAACTTTGAACGGCCACATCTCCGTAACGGCGCGGCGAATCTGCACCAAATTCGGGGGATCCCTTCAGCTCGAAGAACCCTCTCAAACGCGAATCGAGTGTACGTCTAGAGGCCCGCTTTCGAATGAGACCACCCCCGCGTCGATAGCCCCCGGGGTTGTTTTTAAAATAAGTTTCTTATGCTCATCAAGGTTGCATTTATTTGATGAAAAATACATTAAAAAATGTAATATTGTGAAATATTATTACAATTTAAAATAACAGCTTTCCATTTTAATATACTTTAAAATATAATTTATTTCTGTGATGCAAAGCTGAATTTTCATTAACCATTACTCCAGTCACATGATCCTTCAGAAATCATTCTAATATGTGGATGCATTGTTTTTTGGAACCTGTGATACTTTTTTCAGGACTCTTTGATAAATAGAAATCTTTTGTAGCAATAAAAACCACCATTCAAAAGTTTGGGGTCTGCAACTTTTATTTATTTATTTTTTTTGTTTTTAAGAAATTAGTAGCAAGGATAAGTTAAATTGATAAAAAAGTGATAGTAAAGACTTAAAAAATTTCATAAAAATTTAAACTATAATATATTTTCACGTACTTGCAATTAAGTGTTCGAAAAACTTTATATTCAGATCATACTTTAGTATATTATGTATATTATTTCCATAATAAGTACTCTTTTAGAAGTAAGCTAAAGGATACTACGTACTACTTTACAAGGGACACCACCAGCTGGAGGATCAGTCCTAAAAATCCACTTCCATTTCTTACCTGCTCTCAAGTAGCGTTATCTACCTTAGTTTCAGCTGGCTAAAGCCGAGAGAGAGAGAGAAATAATAAGAGAGACTGCAGTAAAACAGACCCAGAGCCTGTTAAGTAGATGAAAGATGGACACACATCACAAAAACCTAATGCTTTGACCCACCACATGAACATGATGTCTGACAGGTTAATTATGTGCCAATGTCACCCCGCTGCGACAGAAATTAGTCCAGCTGATTGAGTGTGGCTGTGCCTCTCCATATGTGCACACACACACTCTTACAGACTCCGTAAACAGCTCAACTAACCAGTTCAAACCAGCTGCCATGCTTCAAAACATACCAGCATATGCTGGTTTTTTCAACAGGGCTCTCTCTCTACTTCAGTCGCCTGGAGGCAGAATTCACAGCCGTATCACATCTGAATCAGAGCGCTCTCAACATCACTTCACAAAAGTGCTCTCGCTGCAACACACACACAAACACACTTACAGCACTTCACACCCACCAGATCTGAGATTAAATACCAGGCAAAAATATTCCACCTGTCATGGCTGCAGAGCGGCTAAACAAACTGTTCTCAGATGTTTGCAACTGGCCACGTCTAATCAAACATCCACTTACATTTGTGTGCACATGAGAAGTGATTAAACCGCCGCAGGGAGCGAAGGGAGCCACTTTGAAGTGAAACTTTTCTTAATCATGGTCTCAGACATGCGCTCAGCAACAGTCTGGATGGGCGTAAAACAAGCTGAATTTGTGATAACGCTGCAGAGTTTGAACGTGACCGTTTTTTTAAAGTGTGTTTGGGTGCTGAAGGAAAATGGGCAGGAATTTACCCAGGAATCATACATTTTTAAACGGTTGATTTCTTAACATTTGAAACGTCCTATCTTATGGCAATCCCTAGAGAATCATTTATTCTTACAGCACTTCACACCCACCAGATCTGAGATTAAATACCAGGCAAAAATATTCCACCTGTCATGGCTGCAGAGCGGCTAAACAAACTGTTCTCAGATGTTTGCAACTGGCCACGTCTAATCAAACATCCACTTACATTTGTGTGCACATGAGAAGTGATTAAACCGCCGCAGGGAGCGAAGGGAGCCACTTTGAAGTGAAACTTTTCTTAATCATGGTCTCAGACATGCGCTCAGCAACAGTCTGGATGGGCGTAAAACAAGCTGAATTTGTGATAACGCTGCAGAGTTTGAACGTGACCGTTTTTTTAAAGTGTGTTTGGGTGCTGAAGGAAAATGGGCAGGAATTTACCCAGGAATCATACATTTTTAAACGGTTGATTTCTTAACATTTGAAACGTATGCCATATATCTTATGGCAATCCCTAGAGAATCATTTATTATTGGTAGTAGTAGCAGCAGCAGCAGTAGTAATTAGTAATAGCAGTAGTAGCAACCATGCCAGGTAATCAAGTAGTAGTAAGTTCATAATGAAAATTCATTATATTGATTATTCACAAGGTGTTTAACAGCTGGTACAATTTTTTTTGGGAAAGTGTGCATTCTTTGTGCATTCCCCCACCCCCAATTCTCAGTGGGGATTGAATCTCAGCTAAAAAGTTTCTTGAATTTACAGCCATCTATTTTTGCTCCCTGGGGCAGAGAGCATGATGGGAAAGGAAGTGATGAATTCCCATACCATCCTAACAAGATATTATTCTTGTTCTTGAAGCAACTCCCTTAGCTTGACTTCAGTGTTTTACTGAAGAGAGAAGCAACTGAGATATGAAAGGAAAGAGATGTCAGACGAGAAAAAAAGAGGGAAAACAGTGAGAGACTAAAATGGAAGAGGAATGAACTCATCCACCCACTTATGCTGATAAAACACAAACAGAAAAAGCACAGAAAAATGAAAACTGAGACACATACTAGTTACAACAGCAGTAAAAAAAAAAAAATTATTTGAAAAAATTGTGAGTAAGAGAAGATGCTTAACTTTTAAAATATGTTGACCGTCAACCTTAGGAGGTCATATGAAATGTTACAGGTCAAACTAAAATATTATATTATTTTATTAAAATTTTATTTTATTTTGCAACCCCATTACTGTCACGGGTGCACTGCTGAGCGGACTGAGGAGCAAGGAACGGAGAGAGACGAGGAGTACATCAATCCAACTGGGTTTAATTGACACAACGGAACATGGAACACTCACGCTATACATAATGACATGAACAATACCGGACGCTGGAGCACACACAGGGAACCCTATTTATACACACAGGAGGAGGGGATGACGAGACACACCTGGGAGCAATGAAACATCAAGGGAAACACCTGGGACAAATTAAACATGGGAAAGGAAGGCACATGAGGAGTAAAACAACCACAAAACACGGAACAGAGTCTGACAATTACTAAACTTTGGAACATTAATTTGTTAACTTTTATCAAACTTAAAAAAAAATGTACAATAAAAACATAATAATAATAATGCCAAACTAGTCCTCATAATATAATAAATCACTGCATTTGTGCAAAAACATTGAAAGAAAAACAATCACGGCAGACCAAAATGGTAAAAAAACAAAAAGCTAAATCAGTCTTTGAGGGCTAAAAGTGTAATCCCAGAAACGTGATGAAGGATGATGAACAGAAGAATAGGTCTCATCTGAAGGGCGATGTTTATGAGTTCTCTGCACAGGTAGCTCCCTCTGAGTTACACTAATGAGGAAAACAGATGGTGCTCTCACATACGCACCTCTCAGTTGTCATAGAGGGAGGGATTTACATGTAGCTCTGCTAATGACTCTTTCAGTTGTTCACTTGTCATCTCTGGTGTGTGTCCTACTCTACTCTCTGACTGTCCTCTCAGAAGCATAAGAACATGACTATTCATTTTTTGTCTTTTTGATAGTGACCTAGTTCTGAAGTCACACACACACACACACCTCAGAAATGTTTATGATCTGGCTCTACTCGCTTGCTCTATCGTTTGCCCTCTCAATTCTGAGCAACAAAACAATCTGTCACACAGGTGACACAAGCCCCTCTCTCCCAATCTTGCCCACCACCACCACTTGTCGCGTGCGTGAATTTAATGAAAAATGTCAAGAAATGTGTCATATTTCTCCCAATAATAAAAACAATAATTATTATTATTATTATATAAATATAGTGTAAATATATTTATATTATATATTTTTCATTTTTTTCCTTCAGTGGGTTTTAAAATTAATTAGGTAAGAAGTCTATATGGAATTCATGATACTAATTATAATATAAATTATAATAATTATATACTGAATACATAGAAATTTTTTTAACTTGATTTTTAGAGTAATGTCATTCCTTTAAAGTAATGATTTTTTTTTCTGCACTGACAATGCAAAAACGGCTTTATAGTCCAAAAAATTATTTCATTCTTAATGAAAAAAGAGATTAATTTGGCCCTTTAGCCTTCATCTCATTCTTCTAAACATTTTCTTACTTCATTCTCAAATTTTGACAAGACCACAAGCTGAGCACTTTAAGCACTGGAGATAAAAATCTGTATCCCTCTAACTAATCTCTGCATTCCCATTGAAGAAGCCTGTAGGAGCTTGACTGGAGAGTGTGTTTAAGCTCTCACTTCCTGGAGGCCACTTTGTTCAACTCTCACCATGAAGTTAGCAGTTCATTGTTGGAGCATGAGCAGATAATCATCACTCTGAAGAAGCTTCCGGCACTTCTAACCCTACAGTGAAACACCCCCCTACCACCTCCTCTAACATGCAGTCTTCATTTCCACAGATATTTGCTTAGTCCTCAGACAAACAGTCGAAAACAAGCATGAACAGATACAACTTAGGTGTGACGGTGAGCAATATGCCTTCAGTCAATGAGCATGAAAATACCGAAGGACATGCAGACTGTAATATAATGTAATGTAATGTAATATTACATTACATTAATAATGTAATGAAGGCCAAAAATACAAACACAATAATATTGTGAAATATGATTACAATTTAAATAACTGTTTTCTATTTGAATATATTTTCAAATGTAATTTATTCCTGTGATCAAAGCTGAAATATTATATTATATTATATTATATTATATTATATTATATTATATTATATTATATTATATTATATTATATTATATTTTAGTTTGCTGATGCCACTTGGTTTAATATTTTGCTTTTTGTATCTAATGCAATAATTCAGACATTATAAGTGTGGCTTAAATCCAACTACTTCTGGAGGCCATTGTGCGCAGTGCATTTAAGTTAATAAAAACAAATCCCTATTCAGAAAATGAGCTCACAGTCCTTCTGCTTGCTGCCTGCTGAATATAATGCCCAACTAACCCTGGAGCCGCGCCAGACCTCAACTCAAGGGGCCACTTCAGCACAACAGCAGAGCTTCAGGACTCAGACAGGGGCGGTTTACACATGCACAGTGTGTGCAGGCTACACTTTAGACTGCTGTAGTTTTAAAGGACTGGTTAAGTGTAGAGAGACAGCCAATGATTTCCTAAGATAATGAAAAAGCACCATTAGGATGGAAGTGTGTCTGGAAAAACGTATATTATGGGATGCTTTTAGTTATGCTATGTAGAAGCAGACATACAAATATAGTAAGTGTAAATATAGAGTGGGGAGACCATAAACTATAGTAAAAACATGGCATATAATTTGTTTGTGCGTGTATGTGTATGTGTTTGGAGTGACTTACAGAGATAAGGATTTGGAAGCTGCTGTGCAGGACCTCTATGTACTGGTATTCCAGCAGGCAGCCCATGATGGATATATAGGACTGTGCGTCTGCACTGCGGTCTCCGCTGGCGGGGATCTCTCTTCGGATACAGCCTGGCCCATGCTCGCTCCACCAGGAGTGGTGTGCCGAGATGTTAAAGGTCAAGAGATCACTGTCCTAAAACAAGAGAGAGGAGAAGCTGTCGTCAGCCTCAGCAATACCGAAGGACATGCAGACTGTAATATAATGTAATGTAATGTAATATTACATTACATTAATAATGTAATGAAGGCCAAAAATACAAACACAGTAATATTGTGAAATATGATTACAATTTAAATTTTAAATAACTGTTTTCTATTTGAATATATTTTCAAATGTAATTTATTCCTGTGATCAAAGCTGAATTTTCAGCATCATTACTCCAGTCTTCAGTGTCACATGATCCTTCAGAAATCATTCTAATATGCTGATTTAATGATCAAGAAACCTTTCTGATTATTGTAATCCCAGAAACGTGATGAAGGATGATGAACAGAAGAATAGTTCTCATCTGAAGGGCGATGTTTATGAGTTCTCTGCACAGGTAGCTCCCTCTGAGTTACACTAATGAGGAAAACAGATGGTGCTCTCACATACGCACCTCTCAGTTGTCATAGAGGGAGGGATTTACATGTAGCTCTGCTAATGACTCTTTCAGTTGTTCACTTGTCATCTCTGGTGTGTGTCCTACTCTACTCTCTGACTGTCCTCTCAGAAGCATAAGAACATGACTATTCATTTTTTGTCTTTTTGATAGTGACCTAGTTCTGAAGTCACACACACACACACACCTCAGAAATGTTTATGATCTGGCTCTACTCGCTTGCTCTATCGTTTGCCCTCTCAATTCTGAGCAACAAAACAATCTGTCACACAGGTGACACAAGCCCCTCTCTCCCAATCTTGCCCACCACCACCACTTGTCGCGTGCGTGAATTTAATGAAAAATGTCAAGAAATGTGTCATATTTCTCCCAATAATAAAAACAATAATTATTATTATTATTATATAAATATCGTGTAAATATATTTATATTATATATTTTTCATTTTTTTCCTTCAGTGGGTTTTAAAATTAATTAGGTAAGAAGTCTATATGGAATTCATGATACTAATTATAATATAAATTATAATAATTATATACTGAATACATAGAAATTTTTTTAACTTGATTTTTAGAGTAATGTCATTCCTTTAAAGTAATGATTTTTTTTTCTGCACTGACAATGCAAAAACGGCTTTATAGTCCAAAAAATTATTTCATTCTTAATGAAAAAAGAGATTAATTTGGCCCTTTAGCCTTCATCTCATTCTTCTAAACATTTTCTTACTTCATTCTCAAATTTTGACAAGACCACAAGCTGAGCACTTTAAGCACTGGAGATAAAAATCTGTATCCCTCTAACTAATCTCTGCATTCCCATTGAAGAAGCCTGTAGGAGCTTGACTGGAGAGTGTGTTTAAGCTCTCACTTCCTGGAGGCCACTTTGTTCAACTCTCACCATGAAGTTAGCAGTTCATTGTTGGAGCATGAGCAGATAATCATCACTCTGAAGAAGCTTCCGGCACTTCTAACCCTACAGTGAAACACCCCCCTACCACCTCCTCTAACATGCAGTCTTCATTTCCACAGATATTTGCTTAGTCCTCAGACAAACAGTCGAAAACAAGCATGAACAGATACAACTTAGGTGTGACGGTGAGCAATATGCCTTCAGTCAATGAGCATGAAAATACCGAAGGACATGCAGACTGTAATATAATGTAATGTAATGTAATATTACATTACATTAATAATGTAATGAAGGCCAAAAATACAAACACAATAATATTGTGAAATATGATTACAAGATCAAGAAACCTTTCTGATTATTATCAATGTTGCAAACAGTTGTGCTGCTTAATATTTTTGTGGAAACTGAAACAGTTTTTTTCACCATTTATTTGAAATAGAAATCTTTTATAAAATTAAAAATGACTTTACGGTAACTTTTGATCAATTTAATGCATCCTTGCTGAATAAAAGCATTAATTTCTTTAAAATAATATTTGATCTGGATATGATATGATATGATATGATATGATATGATATGATATGATATTAGAGATCACTGTCCTAAAACAAGAGAGAGGAGAAGCTGTCGTCAGCCTCAGCCACATGTCAATATAAAGGATGAGGGAGTGAGTGACAGAGGGGCTGCGCGCTGTAAAGCATGCATGCATAATTTAACACGGGACCGACAAAGAATCTGTTCCATAGACATGAGAGAGGGAGGAAAGACGCGTATACATACAAAAGATGGAGGAAGCACATGATCGCTTTCAATATGCGTTCATTGTTTATTTGTTGTGGTCATATTTATGACCGATTTTACACATGAAAGCAAGTACATAAATATCAAGAAATACATCAAACATCATAAAAGTGAGAAAAAAAAACATATTTCTACTTATATATCCCAGCCCTACTATCATTTCGTGCCATTTATTCAGCAATACTATCTGACAACACATCTTTCCATTTGAAATCAAGATTTCTGACTCTTGATTAATATATTCCTGCAAATAAAGGGATTACTTATGTAGGCATCTATTCACACAGTCCTTAAACTGAATGCTGCATGCAAGTGTGAAAGTGCCGTGAAACACAATTGTCTCCTCAGAGTTATGCGTCTGTGTTGCAAATGTTCCTCATATGCTCACGGATACGTGTACATCAGATGTAATGGATTCTGTCAATCCACACAGTTCTCAGGCTGTATGAGATGAATGACACTTGTCAAAATGAAAACTTATGGACTTTTCCTATGCTTATTAGAGAGGAACTCGTCCTTGACCTCTTTCTGGCTGATGGAGGCACAGAGGCATTTGTCCCCTTCATCATCAGCAGGCATTATCATTATACGCGTCACTATATGTCATTGAGAGGAGTGTGTGTTTGTGTGTTCGGGGAGGGGGTCGATACAGACCGTCCTGTCCCGTATTTAATCACAGCCACAGTGTGAGACTGACAGCCACAGCCGGCGGCCATGCATGAGAGGACAACCCCACCAAAACACCTCAATCAAGCAGACAGAGAGAGAGAGCATTTCATAAAGTGCCCAACCACTTAATATGCCTTTCCTCTTCAGTGAAAGTACATGTCTCATGTTCAGAGAGTTAATATGGTTCTCCATTATCTGAATGTGAGAGATTAATTCCACGTTCATGTTGTGTCAGAGTTATCGTAATTATGAGATGACAACTCTGTGGTTCGACTCTGAGCGGTTTGAGTCTTCTGAATTATTAGTTTCCATGGGAGCACTCAAAGCTAACATAGATTCATGTGCCGTTTTGTTGTTGATGACAGCAAAATACTTTAAGCCACCTCTATTTGCTCATGGAAGATTAAAGATCAAAGAAAGAGCACTGTGTGGTAGACTTCTAAAATTAATATTTATATTATTAATAGTCACCTTTTTTCCTGTATCATTAGTAATTAAAATCTGTAAACACTGCAATGTATTTATGCTGGCAGGCATGGAGGTGCATTTTATAATTTATCTGCTAAAAACTGTTCGATTCATATGTGACCAAAAGTGATGATGAGTGAGTGGGTGTTTATTTAATTTGTTTGTCTGTTTGCACCAGTTTGACTCACTCATGCTGATTTGAGCGTGCGTTTGGAACATCATAGGTGGACACTATCATATTGACAGCTTGACATCTCACGTTATATTTTGCCTGCACTTTATGGATGCCAGCACTGGGCGGCATTCAGAACTAAATTGAGAATGCTTATATCACACTTCAATTCCTAAAATAAATTTGAATTTGTATAGCAAATAGTAAGTAGTAATTGCAATTCAAGCAAGAAGAACTACAATAAATAGTTATTTAAAGACACCTACCCACCGAGAGACAGACAGGCAGGCAGATATAATAAACACATTGTGAGACTGAGAAAGACAGACATGATAAACATTGTGAGACAGAGAGACATATAGACAGACATTGCGAGACACATAGGGTCTCATTCACTAAGCATGCATACGAACAAATTTGTGCGTGAATCCTGTGTACTAACGTTTTTGCAAACAAATCATGATTCACTAAAAACCTTCGTACTAAAATTTATTCTAAATTTATGAAAAATATAGGAATAACTGTAAGCATGTACGCAAAAAGCACATACTCTGGGTGGACTTAATAATCAGGGTAAAAAATATTGCATCTTAACACGGCTAGCTATATACATTTATATATACTATATAGTTACAATGAAATTTATGTTTATCTTAAAAATATTAAAAAATACTTCATATACAGTAAAAGAGTAAGAAAAGCTGAGTTAGCCTATAGCTCGAGCTGCGAGGTATGTAAGTGCAGTATGTACAGCTGGCAAATGAGAGGTCTGTAAACTGGGTCTGTTTAGATGTGTTTATGTGTTTGAACTGGTTTTGAGGACTGTGCACTTGGCATTGACCAAGGATCTGGCGAGAACGCTTATGTAAAGAGCTGCATATGGGGTTACGTTAAGCATATTCGATGAGAGTGACGAAATGCTGTAAAGGAAAGGTTGTGTGGAAAGCCCTTATATGGAGATGGTTTGGGCGTGATTTGTGTTAATGACTAACCTCATGAGCGCGGCCGCTCATTTAGAACACTCCATATTCACTTACATTTGGACGAGGTTAACAAATTTATGTGCGTACACACGTGTTGTGAATTAGGCAGAAAGTTTTTGTGAGAAGATTGAATGTGTGTATAAATACAAATAATCTACACAATTATTAGTGAATGAGACCCATTGTGAGACAGACAGAAACACTACAAGAAAGACAAGACATGATAAACACACTGCTAGAGAGACAGACAGAAACACTACGAGACAGACAGACATTATAAACACACTGCGAAAGAGACAGACAGAAACACTACGAGACAGACAGACATGATAAACACAGAGACAGACAGACATGATAAACACACTGCGAGACAGACAGAAACACTACAAGACAGACAGACATGATAAACACTGTGAGAGAGACAGAAACACTACGAGACAGACAGACATGATAAACACACTGCGAGAGAGACAGACAGACAGAAACACTACAAGACAGACAGACATGATAAACACAGAGACAGACAGACATGATAAACACACTGCGAGAGAGACAGACAGACAGAAACACTACAAGACAGACAGACATGATAAACACAGAGACAGACAGACATGATAAACACACTGCGAGACAGACAGATATGACAAACACATTGTGAGACAGACAGACAGATATGATAAACACACTGACAGATGGACATATACGCTCAACGTTACAAGACAGAGAGATATGATTAACACTGCAAGATGGCAGACAGATAGACAGACAGATAGATAGATAGATAGATAGATAGATAGATAGAATCTAATGTCAGACTGTTTGTGATTCTTCTCATCACAGTCTAATCATAATCAGTCTTACAGTAGGGGGTCCTCAGTGCAGCATGATATTATCATATGGTGTGTCATTTGCCGTATGACAGTAGAGACAGCAGTGAGACAGTCATATTTTGAGGTGTTTCATTGAGGGTTGAGGTGGGCCGTGTTAATGCAGTGGGTGCATGCTGAATAATGGGGTGTTATGAGGAGCAGGTGGCAGAGGGCCGGACTCAGGCATTAACCCAACAGATGGACAAACAGCGCTCCCTCACTGCCACATATGGACAGCAGGAGGACAAGCGGCTAATGGAGAAAACACACACACACACACACACATATAAACACACAGAGACAGAAAAGAAAGGATCAATGCGCTACTACTCGCTGCTTTCTGGACAGCAGATCTGTCTGAATCAGCTAATGAATATTCATGCATTGACTTTATAGAGGTGAGGGGGGTTTGGGGGGAAGGGCGTCCCACCTGTGACAGCACAGTAAAGAAAAGGGAGGGAGTGACGGAGCGTGACTGTGTGAGACAGAGGAAGCAGAGGATGAGGATGAAAGGAAAAACACAAAAATAAAGGTGGGATAAAATGTAACAGAGTACATAAGCATATAATAAATTAATAAATAAACTTAAAGTGCAGAAAGCACTTCCCATATCTTTTGTTGATATTGTCCAAGGCCATGAGTCCAATTACACAACTCTCTTGTGAGCAAAGAACAAAACTAAAAAGGTTCAAATAAATACATGAATCAAACAACATTAAATACAGCTGATACACAGACAAGGACGGTTTGTGCTGAACACATTAGGCTTTGTGGGATGAATTATTGGCTGCTAAGAGCATGAAGCCATTGAAATTTAAGAGACACCGAGAAACCAAACACTCAAACTATAAGAACAAGCCTGTTGAGATTTTTCAAAGCAAGATATGTAAGAAATATATAAATAAACTACTGTTTAAAAGTTTGGGGTCGTCAAAATTTTTTTATGTTTTTGAAAGAAGTCTTGTATGTTCATCAAGGCTGAATTTATTTTATTAAAAATACAGTAAAAACAGAAATATTGTGAAATATTACTGCAATTTAAAAATACTCTTTTCTATTTGAATATATAAAAAAAATGCAATTCCTGTGATGCAAAGCTGAATTTTCAGCATCATTACTCCAGTCTTCAGTGTCACATGATCCTTCAAAAATTATTTTAACATCTTATTATCTACTTATTTCTTAATATCTATGTTGAAAACAGTTGTGCTGCTTCATATTTTTGTGGAAACCATAATATTTTTTCATGATTCTCTGTAACATTGCAAATGTTTTTATGATCACTTTTGATCAATTTAATGCATCCTTGCTGAATTAAGAATTTTGTATTGAATTTTGTATTGTAAACAATTTTGATACTGCGTTGTCTTGCCACTTGATGTCCAATGTAAAATCTGGGTTCTGAAGCAAAACCAGTATTGAAACATCTTCAATGCAAGTATGCAGGACATTCCTACACATCCCAACAGTGCCAGTGTTTACCAAGGAGGATGTAATTAACCTCTTTTATTGGACCTGGAACAAAATTCCCGTCAAACAAAACATCATCCTAACCCTATTTCCAACCACAACTATTAGTTTTTCTTAAAATTAGAGGGAAATTAAATTATGCTCAAACCCCAAACTTAGCCCTAACTTAACTCTAAACCTAACCCTGAAATCGGATTGGTTAGTTCCAGGAAAATTGAGTATGTTGATCCAGGAACACATTCTGCTTGATAAAAATCATGGTCACCCAAACCCAATAAGAAGCTTCTGTCACGAAAACAAATTCCTCGTATGTGTAAACATACCTGGCAATAAAGCTCATTCTGATTCTGATTCTGATATTTCCTATATGAATTCTGTATAAGTTTGAACATTGTTTTTTGGGACAAATATTTCCTTCCAGAGCCATTTTGTCTAATGCAGCACCGACAATAGTGGAAAAGGTTAATTCTGAAAGAACAGCAGCTCATTACACATGTAGCAGATTTACTTGCAGACTTTAAGATGTTCTTGTCCAATTTCACTCCACCTCCTGAAAGCGGATAAGAGCTTTTCATTGTGAGAACAAGAAATCTGAGTCCAGGAAACAGGCCAAGCAGGAGTCATAAACAAGCACACACAGAGAGAGGAGGATGTGTAAATTATACAGCGAGCTTGTTTCTCACTGCTAACACACTAGGGGCTGAGTGTTTGAGTCCATGACCTGCCAGCACACGTAGACAGACGTGTATCATGGGATGGGATGGGTTGGGGATAACACAACTACTGCTACAACTTCTGTTTTTTTCCTCTACAAAGATGTACTAGTTTCTTATGTGTTCAATGCAAACTTAAGCGTAAGACACTTGGTAACCAAAGACACAAAGCTGTAGGTACTAGCACTTCTAAATAAAGTTTCAGACAGTCTGTAAAAACATCATAAATAGCCCCATTTAGCTGTAAAACAGGGTCATTAAAATGCCTCGTACTCCTAAACATTGAGGGCTGACCAATGTGTAACTTTAGATGGGAATCTCTCTTACCTTTGATAGACCTCCAACCTCCAGGTAGAAGCAGACGATAAAGACGTTCCAGGCCACCCACAGCGCTGTCCACACAGTATACTGTCAAAAAGATGGACAATTCATTACTCCAACCATTGGTTCCAACATTCAAACACAGGCTACACTCCACAGGTGCAGTCACATTTACTGTTGCTTGAAGACACTTCACAGGCGAAATCCAGTCATTTCAATAGGAATCTGCGCATTTGGCAAGTTTGTGTGAGGGTGAAAACCTCCCAAAGCAGATTTCGCTCATGTTCAAGTTGGTCACATGACCCAAAAGCCGCTTTGTTTGAAAGTGACTTCTGTGTGAGCTGTGCTTTAAACATCTTTACACTATTGGCAAAGGACAATGCATTTTCCCATCATGTCATTACAAACCTTTATGACTTACTTGTTTTCTTTTTTTTTTTGTCCATACAATGAAAGAGGTCTAAAACAACTTTTGGACCCCATTGACTTTCATAGTATAGACAAAACATTTTTCCAAAATCTCTTCTTGTGCTCCACAGAGGAGTAAATGATGACAGAATTTTCATATCACATCACATTTTTTTCAGTAAAACCATTCAGTACCATAGTATATATCAAAGTACCGTGGTATTACCACCTGATACCATCACTGTACCACTGAACTACCACACTGGAGCACTTTTATGCAAGACATGGCTGGCAACTACCATCTAGAACAAGTTTGAACTCAAGCCGTTCCAGTAGCAGTAACATCAGAGCTGTTGTATATGGGAAACAGAAGTCGAGCAGATGCTTGAAAACATCCGCAGTGAGCGTGTTTGGATTTAGAGCTCAGTCCTGAGAAAAGCACCTTTCTTTTACACACTCTTATCTTTTATCTCCAGATTTGTATTTTTCTTTGTTCTGATTTGATCTTCTTTTTATAGCAGAACATCTCATTTGAACACCATGCCTTTTGTCTTCCTGGTCGTTTGTACTGTTGTTTACCACACACAATCATTTAGGATTTTTATAAGCCTATAAATCCCACTGAAATGCTAATCTGAATTAGCGCTCCAAACTGAGCCTGCTGGTCTACAAACTCCCGGAAACAGAAAAAGGTATGTGCATTCATTTTTGTCATTATCATGAAGCAGATAGTGCGCATGGGGAGTTTAAAGAGAATACAGACGTTTATGCCGCACAAGAGTAAAAATGGATCTCAGGTTTCCTGTCAGACCCTTACAGAAGACCAGCTTGAGACGACTTTATAGAGCAATTTCCTACAAACGAGTTTTTCAAAACACCTTCCACTGGGATTTCCTCCACTGATATACAAAGATCAGAAGACTGTCTGAGGATTTTTCTATTTTGGATAGTTGAGTTTCACACAAAGTTTCAAATGGAGCAAAGTTGTGAAAGTTTACATGAGGCAAACTCCATCCACAGGAATTACACTGGTAACACATTACTGCAGATTCATCCACCCACCGAGAAAAGCAGTCCCACCTCAAAGGACAACGTTACAGATCACATAATAAAGGTTTAAACTACATCATTTATGTAAGAGCTTTAACAACAATACGAGCTTCGCATTTCTGCTCATAAGCACTTCGTTTCAATCACGCCATTGACTTCCACTGTACATTAGATAACTGCATTACATTTTTTTCTATAAATTGAGGGACAAGAAGTTGTATTTCACACAGAATATTCATTTAAAGTTAAAACTGGTTGTTTGACAGGATACTGTATCCATTTATGACTCATGAAAAAATACAAACAGGTCAGCAAGACTAAGGCTTTAATACGTCTATCTCTCAGAAAATGAATGTCTTGAAGGGAAATGATGCACCTCAGACAGAATAATTCACACGTCAAATCACTATTATATGGTGACTGGTGTAATTTGAACCCATTGTGAAGCAGAAGTGACACAAGCCTGAGCAATACTCCTCACCATTCCCAGGAGTCTCAGCACCGCAAGTCTTGTTTCCAGGCTCGTCCTTCGGTCTTTTCTCACGGCTTTGTTCTATTCTTGGCTTCTCAACTTTTTTGTCACTTTGATTAACTTGATATTTCTACTCACCATGTGAGAATTTTCTGTTTTAAATTAATTAGCATCACATTTTGGTGTAATCATACGTGTAAATCTAATGTATAATGAGCAGCTCAGAGTATTATTATAAAGATCAGTACAAAATAATGGCTAATTAACTCATCTTCTCAGTTTTATATTTGACTATCTTTATATCGGTTTCAATGCTATCCAGAATGAAAATGCCCACAAATATCAGCAAAACACTAGCAAAATGCATAGCAAATAATGCATTGGAATGGAATATTAACTTAGTATTTACAGCATAATGAGCAATATACAATGTATCTTTTAATAGTTTAATAGTGGAATAACTATGCATTTTGCAATGATGAAAATTTCAAACAATAGTATTTTGCATTGATATTGCATGACTTCATGTTTCTCACATACAATAAAAAAATTAAAATAACAACACTTAACCCCATTTTGTTTAAAAATGACTTGACTTCTGTCAGTCTGATTAAATAAGAAATCAAAATAGATATTTGACTGTGGCTGATGTTACTTCTAGCTCATTTGTCATGCATACATTCTTCTACACAATATACACATTTTGGCAAACTTAGTAGGCCGTCTCGTTTTTTCAAAGCATGCAGAAAATTTGCATACTGTGCACAGTATGCTATATTCAGATATGAATTATAAATTATGATGTAGCAATAAGAAGAATAGAATTTTATGCTATTTCAAACATAGCCATGGATTCACTGAGCTATGATGTAAACTGAAGACTATTCAGTATGAATATTAAAATTCCAAAAATAGCTTGCTTCCCATCTCATCAACTGAACTAAAGGCTTGATAATCCTGTTGAACTTGAAGTGAAGCTGCATCATGGACTGACCCAGTGAGGAACTGAAGGGAGCTGGACTCTAATCATTTAATTCATGATAATTAGTTGCAGATTTAGGGGATTAAAATGCCATAGAATGTGTCAAAATATAAGGCTAGTCCAGTGTCTGCAGTGCTGCGAGTCAATTATCAGCTAAGGGCTGAGTTCAATTCTGTTTCAGAGGCCTGCTGTCTTTGATCAACAGTAAGCAGATTTGCATGTGTCACAAACACTATTTGCGTACAAGCATTTCTAAAACAGTTTGTCATAAAGGAACATCCAAATTGACACTGTTATTAAACATATTTTTAGCTAGCAAAACCTGTCAAGAACATGTCCGGGTCATATTTCAAAATGAACAGAATGAAAAATAACATGATTTTTGTTGTTGTTGTTGTTTTGCATTTTGTGATTATTTTATGACTATTCCTATAATCTTAACTATTTTTTCATTATTGTAATGCATTTAAATCATGCTTATTTATTTTATTCACATTATATGATTTATTGTAATGTATGGAAGCCTGTTTCTGCCACAGAATTGAAAAATAAAAAGCTGGTAATTGCGACTTATCTCACATTATATTTTTTTTCCACCACAGAATAAAAAAAGATAAATGCGACTTTTAATCTCACAATTCAGACTTTTTTTCTCACAGTTATAAACACGTAATTCGCAAGTCAACATTTTACAATTCTTCTTTTGTTCAGAATTGTGAGAAAAAAAGTCTGAATTGAGAGATATAACCAAACAATTGTACGAAAAAGTCAAAATTGTGAGAAGAAAGTCGCTTTTTTTATTCCATGGCAGAAACAAGCTTCCATAGCAATGAGATGGCAAATATCCAAACTTTAATTTTGGTGATTAAAATATGACCTGAACAGATTTTTTGTGAGATTTACAAGGTCATCATAGTAAAGATAAATTAAAAGCAGCACTTACCACCACAATATAGCGAGGTCTGTATTGAATGGTGCCAAAAAGGCCCAGGATAACAACCAGGATGTGGAAGAAGTTTGCAAGGATAGGAGCCCACTGGTAGCCCAAGAAATCAAACACCTGCCTCTCTAATGCCACCATCTGAGAGAGAGAAAGAGTTGAGAGGACATATATTTAGATGAGTGATTCAGATGAGGAATGATCTGGAATAAAAGTTTAAAGCATGCTGTGACAACTAATTTGCATGATCATTTCTCCTTTTAGACTTTGATGATTTTGATAGGACTATCAAAGGATTTTTGACACAAGAGATTTCTTTATGTGTCAAACTCTTAAACTGCCAAATACTTTTTGGAGGAACTATAGAACAACAGACCATCTCAGTAATGATTCTTTCAAATTCAGACGATCTGTGAGATAATGAAACTGTAGAAACATTTGGAGCTGTTCAAACGCGACATCAAACACCTTTCAAAACTTCAACAGAACATAATCCTTATTGCCACACATTTGGAGCCACACATTTGGAGCCAGTGGAAAATGCCTGATCTGTTGAATAAATGGCATATGTACAATTCTATCTGTATCTTACAAGCTTTTTAAACTACACTAGTTGTGGTGCCAGAGTTATTTAGCAACAGACAACCGATCATACACTTCCTATACACTATAGTCAGGTTAGATGCCATATTGAATTTAATGTTGATGAAAATGAGGCTGTGAGGGATAGATGTACAGTCTTTACAATGGCACACACTGTATAAAGGTCCTAGATCACGAAATTTTCAAAACTGTTTTATGGAGTTTTTGGCAACTTTTGGCCAAATTTCATTTTCTGAAAGATGTTTCCTCAGTTAAACAATTGGTATGCTTGTTAAACAACCATACTATCCATTCAACACACTGTACTTCAATTCCTCTCAGCCTTGTTTTCATTCCTGTCAAAAATTAAATGACACACACACACACACACACACACACATTGTGCATTTATTTTAGCATCTAAACATCAAACATGACATAAATTGCATTGACTTACACTTAACAACTGCTTCCCTGAATATTGTTGATTATAGGTTATAAAAAACACAAACATGACCATTAGAGAACATTCTGATAAGGTTAATCACATAAAAACCTTGGTGTGATGAGACATTTCCACACATGGACAAGCAGTTATTAAAACATCTGTGCTTGTCATGTGCTGCGCTTGTCCAAGTAACATTATTAAACTTTCAAATATGCAAATAAGTATATTAATGCAAAGATAACAAATATACAGTGTGAAATTTCATCATAAAAGTGGTTCAGAAGAGAGATTTTGTCTTTAAAAAAAAAAAAACTGAAATACCATGTTTTTGCATTATTGACTATTTCCTAAGAGAACTCTCTCCAAACGCACTTTACATGATTTCCTCCAAATGAGAAAAAACACTTGTTTTATCATCAAGCATTTAAAAGTGGCTCTTAAAACTCCTCACACATCAAAGAACTTGTTTTTATCATTATAGCATGCATTTGCTCAGGAGTGTATCGACACTGTCTGCTAATGCGTGGAACACAAGGATGGCGAGTTGCCGACATGTCCCCACGTCCCGCCGCCGTCTCCTGTGAGGCTCGCTGTAAAGAGCTGTTTAATGAGAATTCAGTGAGAGTGTGACTGCATGCTGTGAGATGATGAAAGAGGAAAAGACATGGAAACCTGCACCGCTTGCAAAATGAAATAATGCTGTGATAGAAGGCAAGTTGGGGAAGTCGTGGCCTAATGGTTAGAGAGTCGGACTCGTAACCCAAAGGTTGTGGGTTCGAGTCTCGTACCGGCAGGGATTGTAGGTGGGGGGAGTGAATGTACAGCACTCTTTTAATCCCACCGGTCACAATAGTGACCGTAAAGAAGGTTTTCATTGATAAAGCTCTAAAAATGCTACTGACTGGTGTTTTAGTGCATTTCCTGCAAATATGTAAAAAAAATTATAAAGGGTCTCAATTAAATATGTGCAGTGTCACATGGTTAGTGCAAATTGTCACATGACCAGAGCAGTTTATTTCATGTTTGCACCATGAGAAGCTCTAAAACAAAAGGCTAGTAAAATACTGAAAAGATATGACAAAGATTTTTGGTACATGTTATCCTTAATGTGTCTAGCATTAATATATGAATTCACAATAATTCTTTAAGGTGTGCTGTGTGAAGATACAGCAAGCTGTCTAATAACCAATCATGATGTGCCAAGTTTATGAAATAGGTGAAAAATGTAAATAGACCTACAGCTAACAGTAAGATTTAAATTTCAGTCTGTTCCTCAAACAAAACTGTTGTCTGATATCACAAGACTTACACAGTACACAAGACTTACACAGAATACACAGTGCACAAGTTGTATGGACTATTTTATGATAATTTTTGACACTTTTGGTCACTGTCTGCTTTTATTGTATGGAAAAAGCAGCATGAACATTCTTCAAAATATCTCATTCTGTGTTCTACACACCAGTAAAGGTTTTATAAAAATAAAGTTTCCTTATTGGCACCAATGGTTCCAACTAAACGTTCTTTATAGTGGAAAAAGTTTCTTTAGGTTAATAAAACTTCACACTTACAAAGATCGGTTAATTTAAGAAATGTGCTTTGGGGAACCAAATATGGTTCTTCTATGGCATCACTGCTAAAAAAAAAACTTTTGGAACCTTTATTTGTAAGAGTGTAGAGAAGAAAGTCAGTCACACAGATAGTGACAGAATACTCATTTTTATGAATTACCACTGAAGGAAACCACACATAATGTTTGTTACCAACACAAGGTCAATCAGTAAAACTAAAAAAAATAAATAAATAATAATAATAATTCTTCAGCCAAAGTGGCACAGAATTATCAAAACAGACCAAAGTAAGTAATTTAATAAATAAACCTGAAAGCTTGGATTCTGCACTTAGAAACTAGTCCCCTTCTATTTACATCCTGTCTGTCCTGCTGACATTTCAGAGCTAAATGCCAGGAAACACAGCATCCCACCTGACAAAGACCAGTGCCCTATATGAGCACGACTGCCAGGGGATTGTGGGACTGTGGGCACATCACAGACCTGGCAGACACAATTAAGCATCTGCCATGATGGCTTGATCAGAGCTGAACATCTTGGACAATGTGTGGAGCAGACAGCAGGAGCAGATCACACACACACAGAGAGAGAGAGAGAGAGAGAGAGAAGTGTGGTGGGGGTGGGTTGTGACAAAAAAGAAAAGGAGTGGGTGATGGATGAGGAGAGAATGAGTACAGATGAGAGTGGAAGAAAGGATACAATGAGGAAGATGAAGTGATGGGGAAACAGACGGGTGGGACGTCACTGAAAACAAGTGACAAATGACAGAGAGAGGGAGAGAGAGAATAAAGAAGAGGAGTTGTGAGACTGACAGATAAAACACAAGTCTGTCCCATTCAAATCAGTGACTGGGAAAGTGATGCCTTCCAAGTCAAAAATATGGACCCACGAGTTGAAGTACTGAATGAAAATAGAGAAATAATACTTGCATAGACTGTAAATAAATAAACAAATGAAGTAACTATTGGAAGTTTATTGGAGAATGTTTTACAAGAAAATATTATTTAAGTTTTTCTACTTGAAAATTTCATATTCAGAATGTTTCTTGACATTTCTTTTTAATCATTTGTGAAATTTACTGGTAATTCCAGTTACTTGCCAACTTTTATTCTCGCTGTAGTATTGTTGTTGCCGCCGCCGCCATGTCGTGAAGGCGCTGTGTGTTTAGTTGTGAAAGCGACACTACTTTGTTTGGTCTTCCAAAAGAGGACGATATCTGCTTCGTCATGCCTGGAGCTGATCCGTGCTGGTTGTGGATCGCCGGATCGGCTTTCACCGTGGACAAAGCGGAGTCCAGCCCGGGGTCGTCACATGTGGTTGCCGCAAGCCTGCCGGCCACGCCGTTCTCAAGCCCGCCCACCTCCGCTCACTCAAACCGGCCTCCGCTCACTCAAGCCGCCGTGAGTGACGCTGTGTGTTTCGTTGTGAATGCGAAACTACTTTGTTTGGCCTTCCAAAAGAGGACAGGACTAGAAATCAGTGGTTAAGTTGTATTTACAACACTGTTCCAGAACAGTTCAACCCAAATATTCCGATGTGTCCAGCGCATTTTATGGAGGACTGTTTCCTGATCCTGGAAGAGTAGACTACAATGCCGGCTGTTCTGACAGCACACCTCGCTTTTTTCAGACCGATGAGCTTTGTAAGAATCGACGCGTTTCAGAAAGGCAGGGCATAGAGGAGAAACAATAATGTTCAGTATGTGGAAAATAATGTGTTTTTTGAACGTTAAACCGCATAAACACATTTCATTACACCAAATACACAAAATAATGTTCTTTTTAGCAGCATCATATGACCCCTTTAAAGTAAACAAATACACAATTTTTTCAGTGTACATAAAACATTAGACCTGTTTTTAGGGCCACTGAGATTTTCTCTTTTTGCATTTTAATAGTCAAATGGTGTGGCAAAATAATTTAAGTACAAACATGCCATATACTCTCTCAATTAATATGTCCATAAAAGCATGTGGTCATAATATAATGTAATGTAACAATATAATTTAATAACTAAAATGCCATTTAAAAAGTTTTAAAAGGAGCGCATCACACCACAGTACATTTCCATCCATTTGTACATCAAAGTAATATTGTAAGTCAATTTAATTTGTTTTTAATTAAACAAACTGTCTTGGGAGGATTATTTTTAGTATTTTAGTATAGTAACAAAAAAAAAGAAAATTTGAGTGGAAATGTCTAATTGCACAAAAAGTCCAAAAAAACTTTTTTCATTTTTTCAACTGTCTTCATTTTCTTTATGCTAAACCCATAAACACTTTATGCCATTTTTACCCCATTTGTTTTGGAGGTGAAATATGTTATGTCTATGTTTGATTTGTCTGAGATAAGCCAAGTGTAGTCAGCATAACACAAAAACATGTATTCACTGATTTGTCTTGTTCCATTATAAGAATAGGTTCAGTCACACAGTATAGATATTTCACCAGTCACCTCATATTTCCATCATTACAGCATTATCAAGCTGCTTCTGGGTCAGCTCCACGTTTTAGCACATACTTTATGTATTTGGAAAAAACCCTGAACAGCCTAACAGTGCAATTTTAAGCCCTTTAAGTACACAAAGTTACAAAAGACCCAGCACCACTGGGCCGTTGAAAGCCTTAGTTACTTCAGCCAAAAAGAAAAATTAAGATATGGAGCAAGTTGTTACATTTTGCAGAACAGGAACAGGAACATGTATTAAGAAAGCAATTAAAAACCCTTTCTTACCAATCCGATTTTAATTTAATGTTGACTAGGTTTTACTACTGCACATTTAGCACGCCAGTGAGAAACTTGAAATACTGACCACAATCCAAATGTAACATTACCAAACTAATGGCGTCCAAGTTTCCCGCCAGAGAAAGAGAAATCAAATCAAGTCTAACGACACACAGGAGGATAACACAACCAGACAACTGATAGCTTTAGTAACCATTTGAGAAACCAAAATTGGGAAAGACTGTTATTGGTGAGTGCTGGAATTAGGCTAATCAGGAATTTGGCAGCTGGTGAGATTGTGCTCGGGGAGTTTTGGAACGGCTTCAGTGCTGGAGTGTGATTTCTATCCAGGCTGTTGAGAAGAGTGTTGGGTTGGGTTTTGGGGTCGTCCCGGAGTATGAACAGATTAATAGGAGAAAATGTGGTCAGGTCAGCTGGGGATGAGGGTACAGATCTCAAACTAATTGAGACGTCAGACTGGAGAGCCTCAGGCAGGGGTTTTGACTTCACTGCACTATAGAAATGAAGCTCTTAATGCAGCTGATGGTGAGTCCATAGGCTTAAAAGATAAATAAGATTATTAACCAGCTTTGTATTGTTTCAATGTTGGTAGTATATGTAAATAAACAATGTGTACTCTTTCTCTGTGTTATCTACACCCAGATCTATCCATATACAGGTGCATCTCAATAAATTAGAATGTCGTGGAAAAGTTACTTTATTTCAGTAATTCAACTTAAATTGTGAAACTCGTGTAATAAAGAATATCTCTTTGGTTTTGAGACTTTAGTCTTTGCAACTTTACAGATCTTCTTTATGCACCAAGAGCTTGTAACACTCCAAAGAGAAAGGAAAACTTGAAATCGAAAAGAACCAAAGACTTAAACTACTTCAGTCTGTGTGCATTGAATTTATTTTATACACGAGTTTCACAATTTGAGTTGAATTACTGAAATAAATGAACTTTTCCACGACATTCTAATTTATTGAGATGCACCTGTATTTATCAGGAAAAAAGTCCGCTGGATGACACAAAACACAATTTTTTTGTCATCAGTTGGAATTTTGGACTGTTTTGCTAAAACTACAGATCAAACTTCTGCATTATTAATTCCGCCCACGGACAGTCAGATTAACGGAGGGCCAAAATCAGAAGTGCATAATTGTTGTTGAAGTTTTTGGCAAAAGGGAAGCCACAGCCCTTCTCTGTGGGCACACATTTTACATTGTTCTCACTGTACTGACTTTAATAGCTAAACAGAAATCTCTAGAAAGTGTGAAAGCAATAGAAGCGGAGAGATAGCATGTTTAATGTTTCACACATGCAGCAAACAGCTAATGATGAAGGAGAACACACTCTCTCTCTCTCTCCTTGACTTGTGGGACTCATTAGCACATGCAGGAATGGCGGAATGCTTTTAGAGGCTGAAAGATGAAGCAGAGGTTCCTGGCAAAGTATTCTGATCTCCATCATATCAGATTCACTCCCGCTCCATAAACCAGCCATTTCCCCTAGATTAGCTTCAGCTAGCCCACAAATCAACTTGTGTAATGCACCTTTTTTGTCCCTGATCGATTACCATGGGGCCATGCTCCACTGCGGTAATCATCTGTTTAAATTGGAGCTAATCCCATAAAGTGTGTGTGTAATCCTTCAAATCATTCAGAGATGACGTTATGGGTGTCACCGGGGGTGAAGTTGGGAATAAAGTTCAATAAGAGAAGGAAAGAAGTTTTCCATTTCTCTAAAGCCTAAGTAACAATCAAAAGGGCTTTTGTTCACCGCTAATAAATCCGCACAGCTGCTTAGTAAACACTGGGGGAAAATCTTTTTATATAACCTTTTTATAGGCTTACTTTGTGACACAGTATGCAATATGCAACAAACATTTGAACTGTAGTATGCTATATACAGAGGGTATAGAAAATAATCACTCCCTTTAAAATAATCACATTTTGTTGCTTTGCAGCCTGAAATGAAGACGGACACAGTTTTTGTTTTATCCAGCTGTATTTACTGAGTGCAAGTGAAAGATGTAACACAAACGTGTCATAAAAAAATAAAAAAATAAAAAAACAGAATCACTGAGTTGGAAAAAGGACCACACCCATCCTAAAAATGACTTGTAAACTCAATCAGGTGTAGCTGATCACCTTCTCGATGGCAAACAAAGCCATTTGACTTTCAACTGTGATCAGCTGTGCTCATTTTGATCAGCTCAGCATGAAAAGAGCTTTCCTGGAGCATTTCAGCCCTTGGTAGTGCAACTGAAGCAAACAATCAACTATGGGTGGCAAGGCACTGTCAAAAGATCTCCGGGATAAAGTTGTGGACAAGCACAGGAGATGGATACAAAAAAATGCAATGGTTTTATCAATGCCTAGAAGCACGCCGTACCGTGCCGTACCATGCAGTGGAAAAGCGCCATAAGAGGCCAACAGCTACTCTGAAGCAGCTGCAGGAATTTCTGACAAAGAGTGGTCCACAGTGGTTGAAGGAGAAAAAGGTGAATGTCCTTGCATGGCCTAGTCAGAGTAAATACAGCTGGATAAAACAAAAACTGTGTCCGTCTTCATTTCAGGCTGCAAAGCAACAAAATGTAATTATTTTAAAGGGAGGTGATTCTTTTTTATACCCACTGTAAATCATATACAATACCGTTCAAAACTTTGGGGTCAGTTTTGAAGAAATTAATACTTTTATACAAGGATGGATTCAATTGATCAAAGGTGACAGTAAAGACATTTATAATGTTACAAAAGATTTCTATTTCAAATAAATGCCGTTCTTTTGAACTTTCTATTCATCAAAGAATCCTGAAAACAAAATGAATTACAGTTTCCACAACAGTATTAACCAGCACAACTGTTTTCAATATTGATAATAATAAGAAATGTTTCCTGAGCAGTAAATCAGCATATTACATTGATTTCTGAAGGATCATGTGACACTGAAAATTCAGCTTTACATCACAGGAATAAGTTACATTTTAAAATATATTAAAACGGAAAACATTTACTTTAAATTGCAATAATATTGTTACTGTATTTTTGATCAAATAAATGCAGCCTTGGTGAAAATAAACTTTTTTTAAAAATACATTTAAAAACCTGATAATGCTTCCAAACTTTTGAACTGTAATGTATATTCCATTATTTTCAATCCAAATGTGTGTCCAAACAACTTTTCGACATTGTGATCTAACAATCACATATTGCTTTAATTTCATTTGATGCAGCCGAAATAGATATCAAACGGATTTCATTGTGAAAATAACAAGAGACGTATACTATTCCTAATCAAAGCTATACAGGCACACACACCACCCTCTGTGTTTCTGAATGATAGTGAGGGTGTGATTTCCGCTACGTGACCCGTGACGGCATCCATCTCTCCATCCTTCCTGACCCACATCAGAGAGATCAGCCAAACCCTAGGGGAGGTCACCTCTTTTTCTGCCCCATTCTTCCTACTGATAAAGAAGTGTCTGTTTTCCATCTTTGATAACAATCCTGCTGTACAAACATCACTCAGACCCAGATGAAAGCAGAACATCTGAACAATAGTTTTTTTCCATGACCTTCCATTTTGCAGTTTTTTAAAACTTTCCCCTAGCTGGAAATCTACTCCATGAAGTCATTTCTACCTTAGTCACAGCCTCAGACCGCACACAGTCCAACTGATGCATATTGCACACAAAAATAGCAAGAGCTGGCTGAAATCACCAGCTCCAATTTGATTGGCTAGTTTTACACAACGTGTTGAAGAGCACCAGAGTCAGAAAACGAAATAAGCTTAGGACAAAAATGCTTTAAAAAGAGAAAAAGGTCCCTGAATTGTGGGGGGCAAAAAAAAATCCCTGTATTGAATTTGTAACATCTGATACATTTTGTTATTAGTTTCTTTCTTCTGCTGAACACACACACACACACACACAAATAGATATTTGAAGAATGTTGGTAACCAAACAGTTGCTGGTCCTCATTGACATCTATAGTATGGAATAAATAGTAAGTAAATGGGGACCAGAAACTGGTTACCAACATTCTTCTGTGTTCAGCAGATGAAAGAAACTCACACAGGTTTAAAACAACATGAAGATTAAATGATGACATAATTTTCATTTTTGGATGAACTATCCCTTTAACAACAGTAGAGATTAGCTTTGGTTTTTCATATCACAAATGACAATCAAACAGTGAGTACTTCCATTTTAATATTGCTGTTCTGAACTGGATCTGTGGGAATTACTTCAGACGCAAAGAAAAATGACAAATGTAATTTTTATTTCACAGACTTTGATAACACTGGAAAAAACTATTGTAATACATTTCCTTTGAAGCTAAATGCTACAATAGCATTTTTTTTCAAGCCACAGCAAAACTGCAACAGCTGCCAGGATGTTTTTCATCAAAGTGAGTTATAATTAAATCCCTGTGGCGTTCATCATTGTAAAATCCATCATAATTCATCTTTATTTGCAGTAATTAACTGCTCCAATCACAGTCAGCTGTCCGGTTGATAAAGCCGTTAATTAGAACATCACAATCTGCGATTACAGCTTGTACAACATGCCAGCAGCTTTCAGCCAGTGAATTCTGTTCTGACCTGTGAACTCTAAGCCGAAGAACATTAATGACATACTGGCAAACATCTCTGCACTGAGGAGTTTTGCATACAAAAGACTAACACATACGATCAGCAACAGAAACATAGTGGGGGCGTTTATTGCTGTTAGTAAAGCCATCTATCCATGATGTGCATTGCATATACAAACACGTTCTCTCCCTCTCAAGCCCAAACACATGGAGGATTTACACTGTTCAGTGATCTCAGGGTCAGCAGGAAATCAATGATGAACTGAAAAAGCTGGAATGATAATGGACGTGCATCTGGAGGCCTGGAGATGTCCACAGGCTGTTTAGTTTCACATAACCAGACCTTTGACTATCAGCATAAGGTCTGGTCCACATTGCAGACAAGACCTGTCCATTTATACAGGAAGAGACAATCTGACACGCAAAGGTCCATTCATAGTTATCAAATGATAACTATACTGGCATCCTCACCAAGGGACAATAATATTCTGTTTATTATAAGCACACTGCAGTTTTGTCATTTGCTGATTTAAATGCTTGAGCTCATTAAAGTCATGTGGATTCTAATTGGCTGGCATGGTTTTTATCATTCATCAGCTGAAAAAAAATCATTCTGAAAGTGATTCCAATGATATTGTTTCTCTGTGTCGTTATTGTTATGGTTGTGGTGTGAACTTCACTATTCTCAATTAGAATGATTATTAAAACGTTAGGTTACTTGCGTAACCCCGGTTCTCTGATAACAGACGTGAGGTATCTCACTATGGGAAAAAATCAGGTGTGACCAATTACACCACATCTGTCAGACTGACAGACCAATCGGTGCAGCGATCAGGGAGTCCAGCCTCCCTGGTATATAACCCACTGCAGCCCGCTGCCGTGTCATTCTCCGCATATATTCTTCACCGTGCAGTCTGCAAGGAGGGCAGTGAGGTGAGATACCTCACTTCTGTTATCAGAGAACCGGGGTTATGCAAGTAACCTAACGTTCTCTTTCTAACATCCGTTCGGTATCTCACTATGGGGTTTAGACCACTCCCATACTGCAGATATGCTGTATGAACAGATGCAATGCACAGAGGAAGGTGATGATCATGGCTTTAATGCTCGAGCAAAAATCATGCACTTAATAATATAATACAGTGAACACAAGCACCAAGGTGTTTACTGAACTATAAAAATATGTGTGAATGACCTGAATGAAGTGTATTATTTATCAGGCACCAATCCCACTCAAATCGCTGAATAAGCCAGGGATGACTCCGTCACATCCAATCTATAATATCTCACAAATGTGTGTGGTGATGCTCAGCTCGCCGCAGCACAAATGTCCTGAAAAGAAACTCCCCTGAACAGTGCCCAGGATGTGGCCATACCTCTCGTGGAGTGGGCAAGAAGTCAAGGTGGAGGTAGTAAATTTGCGTCCTTGTAACACATTACCATCAAATCTACTACCCAGTGAGAAAGTCGCTGACATGAAATAGGTCTCCCCTATAATTGTCAGCCCAAGAGACTAGGAGCTGATTACTCCTTCGTAACAGTCTCGTCTTCTGCACGTAAACATTCAGAGACTGCACCAGGCATAAACGGTGTAACCGCTCTTCCTCTGATGAAGAAAAGGGCAGTGGAAAGAACGCTAACAATTCCACAGATCTGTTTGCTCCTGTTGTGTCCCTGACCTTAGGAACAAACGCCGGATTAGCTCTTAGCGTAACTTTCGATCCATCCAATGCAGCTGCATACAGGACAGATATACTAACAAAGGGTGTAATTCACTTACCTGCTTTGCTGTAGTGAGAGCGAGGAACAAAGCAGTCTTTAAAGAAAGACACCGCAAATCAATACCCTCTAATGGTTCAAAAGGAGGCTGCGAGAGCACATCCAGAACCACTGTTAAGTCCTAGGATGGGATCAGGGATTTAGTGACCGGACGCAACCGTCTCGCTCCCCTCATAAATTGACATATCAGGGGGTGCTGGCTTATCATTCCTGCCCCACATGACATGCTGAAATAGCTGAAAGATAGACCTTTACTGTCGAAAAGGCCCTACCTTTATCCAGTAGTTCTTGCAGGAAGCAGAGAACATCCGATATAGAGCATAAGAACGAAATAATACATCTCTCTTCACACCATCGTTCAAACACTCTCCATTTATGACCACACAGAGAGTGTGTGGAGCCTGCCCTCTCACTCTGAATTGTGTCGATCACATTCAATGGCATTTAAATTCATCCTCTCACGGGCCAAGCCCACAGAGCTGTCTTGTGGGGTGTGGGATGAAATATCTCCCCGTTCGCCTGAGAAAGAAGGTCTCTGCGCAATGGAAAGGCCAGGGTTTGTCGTAAAGAAGTGGAATTATCTCTGCTATCCACAATTTTCCTGGCCAATGAGGCTCAGCGGGGGAAACACATACAACTATGCGTTTGGCCATGGGTAGGCTAGAGAATCCACACCCAACAGTGCATCTTCTCCCATTAGGGAAAAGAACAGAGGACACTGTGCGTTTTCGTGTGATGCGAAGAGATCTATGCCAGCATGTCCGTATCTCTGCCACAACTGAATCACCACCTGCGGGTGAAGTGTCCATTCTACTAAGTACTAGGCTTTTGTGGCTGCTTAGCAGTCTCCTCTCTGGGTTGAGTCTGAGAGGAGAAGCATGGGTCCTGATTTCCTGCTATTGTCACCCTGAGTCTCCTTTCACAGGTTTTTACAGGAAAACCAGTACAAATAGAGCAGCCCTCTGGGTTAGATTTGGTAGCATGGGCATGCTTACACCCAACATGCTATACATAGAGGATGTGAATCCTTAGTCGAAATCCATAGATCGCACAAGCGAGGGGATGCATCTTTCCCCCAGTGCTGCAGTGGTATGCAGAGTTATTTTCTTTGAAATAAAACTCCTCTTTCCCTGTATCCAATATGAACTTAATCGTATTCGATGGGAAAAACAGGCTGTTTATTCCCGGGAATGGAAAAACTCACTTTGATGCGGACATTTTCCCACTCGGCACGAGAAAATACCCAGCTAACAGCAATATAAGATTTACCGTGTTTGCGACATCACCAGCCGGCTTCGTCCGTAAACAGTTGAACAGTAAGTCCGATAATGCGCCAGTTAAGTACAACTTCCATATTCATCACGGGGAAGAAAGTGAGAATGACACAGCAGCGGGCTGCAGTTGTATACTTACGTTATCCCAAAAGTTCCCAAGGATTTGTAAATCCAGAGAATTCCAATTTTAAATAATGGCTCGTCCCTGTTCATTGTCGCCTTTCAATGATGTAATATCCATGCTATCAGTTTCCGCTTTTGGAAACTATGGCAATACACGTGGACAAAAATGCTGCTGTACAGTTAAACTAAATCCATTACAGCTGTTGCAAATAAAAGGAAAATTAAATGAAAAGTTTTGACGGCAGCATTAAATTTAGATCTGCTCAATGTTGCACCATGATTCTTTTTACGTGTTTTTACAGTGTTGCACGTTATAACCAATCACACATGAGTCTGTTGAGCTTATGAATGCAATGGCCAATCAGAGGCATTCAGATGATTCATTGCTGAAATTGTCATCATAAACAACAAAGTGCAGATGTACATATGATGTAAGTAGGAGATTCATTTATCAAACAGTGTATAGATAGCTTTGCTGATTATAAGGGGAGTTATTTTAGACTGCTTGAACTCGCTATAAAGTCAGTTACAGTTCCTTGACAATGTAAATGTTCTTTGCTCGCTTTCTCTGTATAATTTATTCGCTGTTTAAATAATTTTGGAAGTTTTGGAATAAAATAAATTTCTATCAGTTGCCTTTCTGGAGCCACCGTCTCATTATACTGTACAACACGATATACATTTACATCAAATGTTAACTCAGTTACACTAATGGGACGCTGCACTTATTTGCAATCACAAAAGTACATTATTTGCATGTGCTTTAAAAAAGCCTTGCCTGTTAAACATTTTGCGTACTGTAAGCACTGTTTGTTTTATTTGTATATATTATGTGTATCTGTAATGTGCACCTTTGTTCTTATTTTTACAAAGATAAAATAATGACAAAGATGACAAAGATTTTTATCTTGGCCCACTTTGTCCTAAATATCTGCCATTCTTTTTTGTTTTATATTTTGTTACCTTGTAAGGCTGTGTTTTTAAAATAGGGAAATCAGTTTGGCTGTACTGCTCAGACAACTTTCAGGCTACCAAAATGTTGTGTAAATGAACGGACAAAACGCATGAAGTTTTCCAGTTTTAGTTGAAAACTGTGTCGTGTAAATGCCTCCTTAATTTATTATGTACTCTCCTCATTCAGATTCATGCAAGGCATGCTGCCTTTGCAGTTTCAACAATGTTATACTAACAAAAATATCGTAAGCAGCAGTCCAAACACAAACTCATTAACTAAAGTTATAAAGTCCTCCATCTAATTGCACACAATGGGCCTCATTCATGAAATACTAGCAGAACGAATTTTTGTGTAAATCGTTCGTAAAGCCGTTCTGACGTAAACTTTCGAATTCATAAAAATGTTCGTATTTTCAAAATGTTAGTTGATAGGAAAGAAAGTTACACCTGCTCCCTACCACGTGTAAATGGTGCGTAAAACGTTCTTCTGTGTTTATTTTGGCAGACTGATGACACTGAATTTGATGCACTGCCATTATAATATTTTACTAGTTCGTTTGCTCCATTTCTTTTTATTTTTTTTTCTTGTAGCTGAGAGTTGATAAACTGTTTAGCTTTGGGTATGGATATTTCAAATCATAGCAACCAAAGCGTCTCTCAGCTAGAAAAACGCTGTGCCACCAAAGCGTCCTCCAGCACCACCAGCTGGTCGCTTTCAGAAGAGCGCCTGACATTTTTCAGCTGGTTAAAAACGCTTTGGTGGACACACGTTATTGAATATTTATTGTTAGGCATATGGCCTATTAGTGTTTTTTGCATTTATGCAATATACTGGAGCCAAACCTGAGAAAGTAGACCAGAATATTCCACTGCGTTCTTGGACACGCAATTTACGTAGCTGTAATTCATAGGCGGGATTATGCTAATTGTGAATGAGCATGCACGAGCGCCCTATTTACGAATGATTGGAATTCATTAACATACACATGTTTAACTATCAAATCTGATGTGTACGAAGTGCTTGTGAATTCGGAGGAGAGTTTTCGGGAAGGTCCGTTTTACGCGCAAATTACTCAGAATTTACTCCTATATTTACGAATGTTTCATGAATGAGGCCCATTGAAATTAACTTGTAGAATGTTCTAGAATTAGCTGATTTTAAATAAGCACATTTAGAAAGCAGCAGAAATCATTTTTGAGTCGTTCAATACTTTTTTTCAGCCATTTAACAATACAGAGGGATAAATCTGCACGGATTTGAATATTCTTATTTATCATCATCATCACTTCACCTAACTGCACGCCCCTCCTCCTTGTTTTACATATTAAAACCATATCCCTCAAAATAGCTTGATTTCTGCTGCATAATTTTGGGGGGTTGCCATAGGAACCACTCCACTGGACAGCTCATTGAAGGTGCTTATATGGAGAGAGAGCACTCTGATCTCTGCATTCAGATTTATAATTGGTCCTTCAACAATGAAGGTGAGACAAGGAGGAGCGCAAAGTCAGCACACTCCACCCTCTGTCCCTCTCTAAGCCCCCGGCACATACGATAAATCACACTCTACAATCAATAATTCACACATGCTCCAGGAGGGGGAGGAGGTCAAAGAGACAATTAGAGGCAGACTCAGATAAAGAGAGGAGCATGTGGAGAGACAACAGTGATTAGGTGATCTCCTTTACATTTGAATGGTAAGTGTTTGTTTGTTCTTTTTTGGTATTTAGTATTCTAGCATAACCACTCAACAACTCTGTCTCTCAATATCTCCATTCTGAAGAACTTTCTACAGTTTAAAAACCCACGTGAGCCATTTCCTCTTGAAACAGGACGTTTGGGCAGGGCATATCAAAGGTCACACATTATTTAAAGTAGCCAGTGGGGTTTCGTTCGTCACAGCCGTTAACCATTGGTGCACCAGAAATCCCGTACTGTCTGAGCAGCTACTACATTTGATGAGGAACAAACTTTGCTATATGAAGTCTTCATGTTCTGCATGTCTCTGTGAGAATGAGCGCCACAGTTTCATCTAATAAACATACTCAAGCATGCATGATTTTCATGTTTTTTTCAGTGTCTGCTGTACCACTATATGAGGACATGAACTTCTCCAGAGCTGCTCTGAGAGTCATTTCACCAGCATTTCACCGTTTGATGAAAACACACAGAAAATCAAAGGTAACAGAAACTCGACAAAATAAAAAATTTGGTTTTACTTCAAGAAATTATGAAATATTATTTTAATACACTAGAAAGTAACTCAATGTAATAATAAATTGTATTATTATTATTAAAACATTATTTAAGGAATCACACAATATCACAATTTTTAAATGGTAAACCTCAATTGTGAAAAAAAAAATCCATTTGATTACATTTTTAAAGATTAAATAAATGTAAGTTTTGTGCATTCATTTGATCACCATTTTTTATATTAAACAAATGATTAATCATAAAACAGAATCCAGTAAAAATGATAACAAATAACTCAGAATTTCTGAAAAGATAAAACATTATACTATTATTGTTAAAATTATTATGAATTCAAAGTTGTACGAATTCAATTGATTAGACATAATAGTTTAATAGTTGCTTGACTGATAAAACTTAATCAAACCACTAAAAAGTAATCCAAAAAAATATTTAAAAAAAGAAAAACACAGAATTTGGGGGGAAAAGAACTGAATTTGGAAAACAATTGGAGCTGAATTTGGGGGAATTTGAATTTCATAGGACCTTAGTAGTATGAATGAATTCAGGAGGTACTATATCCGCCATGTTGGCTTTGTCATGTGACCTACGCTTCGCTGGTAAAGTGTCCATTGGATGCACACTTCAGAATCTAAGTGATACAGCTATACTTTTCCCCTACTGTTTTATTTGTGTAAATGTTTTTTTTAAGGTAACATCACCAGTTTTGGGCTCATTACTCCAAAAATGTAATTTATTACTCGTTACTAATTACTACTTTCAAAAGTAATATTATTACTTAACTTAGTACTATCTGGCAACAGTAATTAGTTACACTACTAGTTACATTACTTCTCCTTCCAGCCCCACAGAAGTTGTAATTGTGTATCTTCCCCATAAAATTCTTCTAAAATGTTACTAACAATATATTTCTGCCTCATCATTTGACCAAAATCTACATTGGATCGCAGTCAGAAGTTTTTACAAACACTCAATGATAGTGACTTTTAAGTAAAAGTAGTAATTGTCATGTGTAGCTTGAAGCTAATTGTAGCTATAATTGCTCTGTTACCCAAATATGATTGTTTCATGAAGTATTTTATCAGAAGAAATCACATAAGTTCATAAGATTTTTAATTATAGTAATATATAATTTATATGGGGATCAGGGGGATGTGGGTGGGCAAGCCATGTAATGCCAGAGTAAAGTAATGCCACAACTTACACATCTGTGTTCAGATCAGCTTTTCTCCTGACAAAATCAGTGTAATGGCAATATTTCCATCTCCTGAATGTAAGCTTTTCCATATTCCAAGCTTTCCTGATGCACTGGTGACTTTCATGTTCCTGTGCGAGTGGTGAAAATTATGAATATAAATCTAGGAATTATTGGATTGTTGAATTTCAAATCAGTAGGGGTTGAGACACCAGTAGTAACGAGCTGTTTTATGGATGGTAACTGTAATATTATTACTGAAATCTTATTAGTAATTAGTTGCACTACTAGTTACTGCAAAAAGTAATATTATTACAGTAACTAGTTACTGCCCAACACTGAACATCACGGATACTCATGATTGACAGATTACACTTGAGTTTGCTGCTAATGCTGCTAAGCTAAATGCTTAATTTTCTAATAGTGATGAATACATCTTGCACACAATGTATTGTGTGAAATTGTGAAATAGATGTAACTCTCCCCCTGTATGCTCTTTTTCTCTGTCTCCTTCACTTCTTTAGAGTATCATATGATCAGTCACCTTTCCCCTCAGAGCTATTGATCAGCATCTGGGTGAATGACTGGCCTGCTGTTGCACTCAATACAGGGGCTTCAGTTTTTCAGAGAGCGGTCAATATTCATACTCAAGACATCAATCGACCCTATTCAGGAACATCTTGTTGTGGACTCAGCACACAGGTGGTCTAAATCAGTTGTCATGGCTGAGTAATGATCCAAAAAGGCCAAATGCACCACTTAGCTAAGCCTGCTAGCTTAGCCACAATGCATTATTCACAAAGTTAACCTGATTCATCTATTCGAAATAGATACTTTATATCGCTGATATCAGCAGCTGTGCATGTGAATGGCCTTTCGTTTGTACTTCAGTGTTTTATACTAGGTGTCAACAGGTCATAAGACGCTCTCGCACTTCCATTTAGCCCGTTCTTGTCCTGAAGATGCTGTTTGTTGGCATTACAATCAATGTCAATGTTCTCCGAGACGACACTCTTGTTTGTCAACTGCCCAATCTTCACAATCAGAAGCCTGACACAATCAGCTTGCCACAGTCTGATGGGACGTCAAGATTGAGAGAGAGAGAGAGAGAAAAACAGAGCATTTCTCTTCCAGCTTAAGTTGCTACACAAAACATTTAATCTGTAACTCAACACTGATGCTCACAATGGGAGATCAGGATGTCGGTAAAAGTAGATGGAGGTCAGAGGTCGTGTAGATCAGCTGGTTGTTTGCTTGCTGGTGGGATGTGGATAAAGTAGTGATTCATATGCAATGACACAGTGTTGACTGTGCGTGAATAAGCACAGATATGGAAATCCACAAATATTTTAGCATTATTGAGAATTTCTGGGATATGAGCAAAACATCACATCTAACTCCTCCATTTCCATTCATTCATTTTGATGCAGACGTTTACAAAGCAACTTACAGTGCATTCAATTTCATATATCTAGTTATATATGAACTATGATATGATTCACAGAGTTTCAACTCAGTCCCATACAAGATTACATAGTAAGGATGCTGCATTAAGCCAAAAGTATTCTTTAGTTTTGACACAAACACTTAGCATGCACGTACAGCCAAATGCATAGCCTTTCCAAATACACTCCATTTGCAAAGGTGCTTGGCACATTAGAAAGTTTCATCTTTGTCTTGTGTCTGTGCCATATCAGTCCAGAATTTATCACAATAAAACGTCTTTGTATTTGTTTAAACTATAGAGTTGCATCTCCAGTAGTTCGTTGTTGTTGTTTTGTCTCTTCAGTTTCTTTTTTGACAGTGAAACAATAGCTTGCACCTGTGTTTCCAATTTGTAGACCAACTAATTAAAACCAATCAAAAAAATTGGGCTGCGCACGCACAGTACGTGTGTACTATGCTAATGACGTACTTTACATCATATGCACTGTAAGTATACCCTAGAGCAGTGGTTCTCAATTCCAGTCCTCGCGTACCACCGCTCTGCACATTTTGTATGCATCTTTTATCATTTCAGACGTTTGTTCTATTCGACCGTAAGTGCCCTGGTGTGTTAAATAAGAGAGACATGCAAAAAATGCAGAACGGTGGTATGTGAGGACTGGAATTAAGAACCATTGCCCATAGAGTATGTGTAAAGTATGCTTTGGGTTTTGAAAGGCAGGTCCCTATAGGAAATCCGCTAGATTGTTGAATAGAGCTAACTTTAATAACCCTGGTACTATGATGAAATTCTTTTGGTCTAGATCTGCTGCAGTCCTTCTCTCTGCTAGATCCCTCATCAGGCATGTTCTCCATCAACCCGCACCAGGCCTTCCTGAGTTACGAAGAAGCATTAAGTGGGAATGTGCTTGTGTGTGTGTGTGTGTGTTTCCGTCTTTTTCTGCCGTCTCATTCTGATTCATTCCACTAATTACCCTTAATAAAAGCCTGAGTGCATTAATGAAAAGTTGTTAATTCAGAGTACACAGACTGTGTATGAGTGAGAGAGAAAAGAGGGGGTGGCGTCCTTTATAAATATTCATCTGCTTGTCTGGCTGGGGGATGCACATTGGGTGTTGGGCTGAATCATATGCAAATCAGCTGATAAACAGTGCTGCACATCCCTGCCTTCATTTGTCTGGGAGACAGCGGCTGCCGTCAGGTCTCGTAAAACTGCTGGGCGTATCTATCTCCCCTAGCTGTCACGAAACAGCCAACAGGGGCAAATTAACCTTTACAGGAGGCCAAAAGGTTCCATCAACATAACCAGTGAACACCTGTAGCCCCGTAATGACACCTCGCGAGCAAATTAAACCACAAATTACCCCATCCTCACGTTTTCCCTGCCCTCACGTGAGAGTCTTTGACTTTGTGGAGTCAGCTGGTACATGTTTCTGTGGCTTCTTGTTTCCATAGCGAGCGCTGTTTTTTTAAATAATCTGGCTCTCAGTGGGGAGTTAAGAGTAAAAACACATGACATATCAACTTTACTTCTTACAGATGGACCAAGAGGAAAGGCATGCTGACTGGACCTGTATTAAGCATGTGTGTACATTAAAGGACCATTTCAGTCTGGGTTCAATACAAGTTAAGCTCTTGTGACAGAATCAGTGACATACTGTCGATTACCTCAGAAAATAATTTAATCTCATCTGTCAGTTTATAATTGCATTTACAGCAATGCACTTATATAGTAAGGCTATATAAGGCAAGGCTCCTGACCAGAAAAAAAGTTAAAATACACAGTTTTAACAATATAACTATAAGCAGATTTGAGAACTAAAAAATTGTTCCATTTTGTAAATAATAAAAATTCTAGAACCGAATGACATTCCAATGGAACACCGTACTGTAATACTTATATAAACATGAAATACTAATACATATTTCCTGCACTATTTTCAAGGGAGTCGCAACACTCAACACAGATGGTGAACACCAGAGCAATTCTCTAACACATGACTCTTAAGGCCATGACACACCAAGCCAACAGTCACTCAGTGTCGGGCCGTCATTAGCTGTGTCCCAATTCAGAGGCTGCATCCTTCAAAGGCTGCATCTGAAGACCGAATGCGTCACAAAGGAGTGTCGAAGACTGTCCCATTTCAAAGGCTCCTTCAAACGAGGCCTTGAAATGCATCCTTTGATTCCTGGGCCATGCAGGATACAACTAATGGATCCTTTGCAGCCCATACAATCCCAAGATTCATTGTGCTCCGGATACAACTGGATTTTTCTGAGTAAAATGCTAGATTACACTTTTAAATGGGTTACTGGGTTTCAACGTACTCAAATATCTAACAAAACAAATGTTTAAAAACACTTTAAAGCAGTTTAAATGTTGACTTATATCTTACTAAGATATAAGATAGACGTTTTATTATGTACATAAGTGGACCAAGGTTGATCTGGAAGCATTCTTTTTTTAAACTTTTTTTTTTTATTTCCATCCCTAGTCAAGACTTAAACATTATTTGTGCTGATCTGTGCAAAGTTATACTCAGTCTTTCAACTCCTATCATAACCATGTAAGCCAGTCAAACCTATAACTTTTGCGTGATAAATGCAAGTCAGTGTTGGGGAAAGTTACTTTTAAAAGTAATGCATTACAATATTGCAGTACTCCATAAAAAAGTAACTAATTGAGCTACTTAGTTCCTTTTTATGGAAAGTAATGAATTGCGTTACTTTTGTGTTACTTTTTGTCACCCAAGAGAGCTGTCAGTGAATAAATGCGAAGCAAAGCATTACTTATTTGAAAAAGTAACTCGGATATTTTACTGTAAATTTAAAAAGTAATGCATTACTTTTGAAAAAAAGTAATCTGATTACATAATTCACATTACTTGTAATGCGTTACCCCAACACTGATGAATGCATATCAGAAAAGAACTCACATAGGAAAAATCCATCTAAAAAGAATTACTATGAAAACACATACAGTAACCAGAAGTTATTCACCAAGAACAGTATTGGCACCACTAAAGATAATTTAGAGTGTTTTAACAACAACAAAAAATCTATATTTTTGGTTTTAAACCTCTCTGCAATGCCTTGTCCCATATACTTTAAATGTAAGTTCATTCATGTAAACAGTTTTTAGACAAATCAAGATTATAATGGCATCAATATAGGTTTTCGAATGGAGAACATTCCTTTAATCTGTATGTAAAGAGGTCACAGAGGTCATGTATAGTATCTATTCAACATTCAGGCCTAGATTTGACGTGTGTGCGCGTTTACGGGTCAGAAGTCAGAGAGTATCCTCCTCCTGACCTCATTACCGTATCTCTCCACAAGCCTCTCAGACATAAAGAGGTCAAAGCCACTGCCATTTATTACCCACAGTCCATCAGTCACTTTCTCTATTCAGGGTTTGTCAAACACACACCATTAAGTGTGTCTTTTTTACTCTAGTCAGCAGTGTGTACAACACCGCAAGCACAACTCTCTTTCTCTGACTCATTAGTCCTCCTTTTCTGGCTCACTTCAAAGTGTCTCGCGATTTCTGTCCTAGTTTGTTTCGTCTCTTAAGGAAAGAGATACTTTAGAGGAAATTTATTGCATGAGGCAGAGTTTTGTGTATGTGCGTGCACTTTCAGGCATAATCTCCACCTCTAACGTACTTAAAGGATTACTTCACACAAAAATGAAATTTACTCACACTCATGTCATTCCAAATCCACAACTTACTTTCCTCAATGTAAAAAAATGTTTGCGCTGTTTTTTCCAAAGAAATAAAGCGAAGGGGAAAAAACAGCATAATAGTAGTCCACACGATAAATAAGATGATAAAATGCTTGGCCGTTCTTCAAAATTCCTCCTTTTGTGTTCAGTGGAAGAAAGTGAGTCATACGGGTTTAGAACAAGAGTTTCATTCTTTGGTGAATTATTCCTTCAAGTCAAAGATAAAAATTCAAGCTGCTTGTTAACAAAAGAAAGAATTTTTAATCAAGAAAACCTCATTATTAGGCTTTGCCTGGATACAGATTAAATTCCTCCCAGGTTAACCATGAATCCCTGCACGGCCCGATCATGTGAGAGAAGTGGTGTAATGAGAGATGGTTCATGGAGGAGAACGTCTCAGAATTACAATAAACTTGATGACTGTCCAATTCATTCCAAACATAGGGATTTCCAAGTCAATGTCTGTAAGAAAAAGCCAGATTAACTCACCACCAGGGAGACTTTAAACCAGCTGCTGACAGTTTCATGTGCTTTTAAACAAACTCCTCGTCTATTACTGCTAGAACAGAGAAATGGAGGAGGAGGAACCAAACCAGATGTTCCTCAAGAGCTACAAAGGGTAAAGTTCAAAACGGTTTCCATGTGTGTGTCTACCTGTGTTCTCATGCTCCTCTCCTTCCCTTATCCAGCACAAACAGGTGTGTACAGCTCTCACCAATGACATCGCACCAATGAAATCATCTCCAGTGTGTGGAATTGAGAAATGAGGAGCCATTCAACAAAAAGGTTTTCTGGGTAGTTTGCTTATTGGACTCACTCTCAAGTCTATATGATATTCTGGTTAGGGATCTGGTTCTGGACGGAAATGTAAAAGGGGAAAGAAAGTAGCGACAGATCTTTCCTTCCGTATTGTGACTATCCGAATTGAGACTATCTCAAAAGTTGTTCATTTCGATTTTGAGATGTGGGCGTTGCACTCAAAAGTAAATGCACTCTTGCAGTTTATTGTGAATGGTCAGGGTTTAAGGTAAATGACTGAAAGTCTAGCATACATCACCAAAGAGAAGAATGTTGTTTCACCAGAAGATTGAGCTTTCATTTTTATAAAAAATTACAAGGTAAAAAAATAAAAAAATAATACAAATGTATTTAAAAAAAAAAAATTTGACTATTTTCTCTAATTCAAGCAAAAATAACACTAAAAACTAAAAAGTCAATCATTTTAAATATATATATATATATATATATATATATATATATATATATTCATTTGGAGATTTTTTAAAGATTACATTTAACAGTGTTAAATTAAATTACTATGTTTTTAAAGGTTAACTTTAAGCTAGATTATTACATTGACGTTACTTAAATATAAAAATTGGCATGAACTAATTATATTAATATTGATTTATTAAAAAAGCTATAACATTGTCCAATAACCAATATATCACCGACGTATCCCTAATTTTGGTCTCCAGATAAAACTCATGTGCTTCCTTCAGTGAAAATCGATGAAATTTTTCATCCGTTTTATAGTCCGCCAGGCAAAATTCATCTGATCACTTGACAGTAATACCACAAATCTCCTCAACAAGCCACAGCGAGAAATGAATTACGAGTGTATTACTTTCTTCAAATCTCTAACCTTATGTATGAGCAAGAGTAATAGAGAAGTTTGTCTTCAAGCACCACTAATAAATAATAGCATCAATCCACCAGCCATCCAAGTAAATGACTAATATTCCCAGTTAGCCTAAGAGAGTTCTGTGACATCTTTCCACTGAGAACAGCAGTAACTGCAGACCCGTTGGGGAAACTCTGTGACATCAAGATAATAAGATCTCATAGCAAGACAGAGAGCAGAACTACATCAAAGCACAGGAAGGTTTTCCCTGAGGTGCCTAAAATGAAAGGAAGACGGACCCCGTCAAGCTCAGCAAGGGCCGAAGGTCTGACAGTAGCCGAGTGTGTGTGACGTGCAAACATGCATGTGGGCCGAGGTGTATTACACGTCTGTCTTTATGGGGCAGCAGGTGTCAGCATTTTTTTAATGCCCCTGTCAGAGAGGATTGTGGGAAGAATGGACAGCATTACACAAGCACTGCCACAGGTACCAGAAATAAAAGAGGTGGCTACGGTGTCAACGGCAGTTAAATTTGAATAACGTGCAATCAGTCCCCAGCAGCTGTTTACCGGTGTAGGCGTACAACGCCTGTTTACATTGCCGTGGGATCAGTTTAGTTGTTGAGACTGGGATTGCGGATGGGGGAGGTTGACTGAAACAATGTAAAAAGCAGCTGCAAGACTTTCCACATGGAAATGAGGACACCAGCAACTCACTGCAGAATGATGATGGCAGAGTTCGAAGCCAATATAGCATTTCACTGACAAACAACTTCTACGAACACTTAAGCTAGGATAGAGTATCCAATGAACCAAAGCGAGCTGCAATAAAGATTAAGCGACAATTACAGTATAATAGCTTCTTGGAGAGATGAAACATCTCTCTCTTTGACAGGAACATGGGTAGATCTAACTAATGACTAACCACTGAAAGCTCCTGCCAACTCTATCTGGAGTGTAAACAGATCAATTTAGTGCTGAGGTGCATGCCGTGGGGTCTGTGGACTCCTCGCTACGCACTTTCACATACTAGACTATTGTTCAAAAGCATGTAAACACAGTATCATCTGTGTCAACACAGTCAGATATTAAAGGGGTCATATGATGCGATTTCAAGTTTTCCTTTCTCTTTGGAGTGTTACAAGCTGATTGTGCATAGATAAGATCCCTGAAGTTGCAAAGACTAAAGTCTCAAAACCAAAGAGATATTCTTTATCAAAGTTAAGACTCTGCCACACCCCCCTAAAACGGCTCGTTCTAACACGCCCCACATATCTACCTCACTATGTGGAAATATTAGCATAATGCGCCCAAATGTTCACGCAAAGAAAGAAGGCGTGGTTTCAGTAACCGCAGTTAGTGTTGAAGCAGCCATGTCAGGGAGAAGCTGTGTGTTTCTAGGCGAAAGCAAAAGCACTTTATTTGGCCTTCCGGAAGTAGATGCATTTAGGAATCTTTAAGATTACTTACAACAGAACAGCAATGCATTTTATGGACGACCGTTTCGTGAACCTAGGAGAGGAGGTAATTCTGACTTTGCTATGACAATCTGGCGCTTCTGAATCAGCTACTGTTTTGTTATTAGTTTAAGTATTTGCTATTGACTGTTCAAATGCGGAGTTTTGCGCATCGTGTGTGTGTGTGTGCGTGTGTGTGTGTGTGCGAGCGAGAGAGAGAGCGCGAGAGAGCGAGAGAGCGAGAGCGCGAGACGGTCACATCAAAGTGGAGTCAGCTGTCTTAACCGCGGCTTGTGTACTGCAAACACATACCAGCTTCATCACTGTGTCTGTCACACGACTCTGTTCCCCTTTCGGGCTCTGTCTTTACATTTATTTTGAAAGATGAAGCTCGCGATTATGGTAAGGGGCGTTACATTTCCGACGAGTGCTTGCGGTGTTCGGCCAATCACAATGCACTGGGTCAGCTGGCCAATCAGAGCAGACTGCGCTTGTCAAAGGAAGGGGGCTTTGTAGAAAACGAAGCGTTTGAGAGAGGCGGGGCATAGAGGACCTACAATAATGTACAGTATTTGAAAAATAATGTGTTTTTTGAACATTAAAGCATGTCAACATATTCTGTTACACCAAATACACAAAATAATGATCTTTAAAAAAGCATCATATGACCCCTTTAATGGAAACTTCATCATGAAGGTCATCTTTATGAGTTCAAGGATGCCAAGTCTGTACGTTTTGGAGGTTTTTCATTATCTGAAATTGTGGTAGTGGCCGATCTTTTCTTCTGTATTATGATGTACATTTGAGTGAAACAGACTATTAAAAAAAAAAAATGTAGACCAGGACTTGGAGGCAGATATGAATGCGAGCCTGCAGTCGATTGTAAGAAAGTTTAAGTGGAATAAATGATTGGAGAAGTCCAGAATACGTCAGAGAGATGTCTGTCGTTTAAATGGAAGATTGGGTTTTGACATTTTGATTAAAATTATGAGGTAAATAAAAAAAAATGAAGCATTCATAATAAGATCTATAACATGCGTATAGAAAATAAATTGGGCGAATTTTCATTTCATGCCGACTTAAGTAATGGTGCATATATTTTGATGTCACAAACATGACATGTTGACTCTGTCACTCAAATTGTAAAGATATGGTTTTAGATAATTGAACGAACAATCCAGAAAAACAAATGGCATCTGCATTTAATTAATGTTTGATGTGGAAAATATGGTTATATTGTCAATACTGTCATCTGATTTTCTTGTCTAATGGTTTGTGTCAAGTCAACAGATGGAGTTGAAAATGATTTTTAATTTTAAATAATAGAGTTTTTATAATAATAATAATAATAATTATGTACAATTTAACATTTTAATATTTAATGGTATAATATTGTTTTACTACACTTTTGACATTACATGTCAAAATCTGACAGTGTTGACACGGCAAGAAAAAAAGCATTTTGTGAAAGAAAAAAAAACCTGTTTAACAGATTAAACAAAATCAATTCCTTGGCATATGAAGTTGTTTTAAGCCCTATATTCTGTGTTGTCCCAGTGAAAAATCTAACAGTATGAGAAAAGTTCATCTGGGTTGACTGAAGTAGTGCAAAAGCAAAACCAAAAGCATTAAACTGCTCATAAAAGTATTTTACGACTCTGGGTTATTTTATGGAGGGGCCAACTTCTTAAACACATGTTAAACCTTAACTCAGATCAAGACAAAAGAGTTCAAGCACACACAATGTTTAAACAATGTACTCACTGTGTATCCAGTGCAACAGCATCATAACAACAACAAAGCAAAAGGCAGCGTATTATAAACTAAACAGCTCACATACACGTTGAGCAGACATAATTATCGGTGTGAAATGCACATTTATCAGAAAACAAACTCACCAACTGAAACGTGCACAGAAATATAAGGGTGCACCGTCCGCTGCAGCAGCCCATTGTGTTAAAGCTTGATAATGAGATCCTTATTATATGAGTCTATCAGCAGAAAGTCCTAAACAAACACAGAGAAGCGCGTCAGTCTCTGTCCGACACAAAGCGGCTCCGTTCCCATTGTTTCCAGCGGCGCTTCAGTGAAACACTCGCGGCAGTGTGAAGCTGATCTCGGGCTGCGAGTGTCGCGGGAGGAGCGTGTGAGAGTCGGGGGTGTATGTAAATCACAATGGATTCTTCTCACATACACGGACACAGGCTGCGTGAGTAAACGTGTGTTGTCCATTCGAACCCAAGAAAAAGCGGAAAAATTACCCAAGAGCCACAGCATTCCTGAAAATAGAATTTTAAACCAAGCAAGGGCTGGTTGTCTGGTTTAATCTGGTTTCACAGACTGGCCAGTCAGCTGCTTGGCCAATTGATATCATTGCCTGACCAACTGGAAAGTGCCCAAACCCCTCTAAATCCAGCATACATAGCCAAGCCCACCTTAGACTAGCAAACACGCATAGAAACCATATCCAGAGACCACATCCCTGTCGAAACAAACAAAAACATAAACGATGCTGGTCTTATCTGGTTTAAGATACCCCTCTAAAACCAGCCTTCATAACCAGGCCTGGAGACCACCTTAGACCAGCAAACAAGCATAGAAACCATATCCACAGACCACTGCTAAAAACAAACAAAAACATAAACCAGCCTACAATGATGCGCTGGTCTTAGCTGGTTTACCTTAGCTGAAAGTGCCTAAACCCCTCTCAATCCAGCCTACATAACCAGGCTGAGAGACCACCTAAGACCAGGAAACAAGCTTAGAAACCATATCAGAGCCCACATCCATGCTATTAAAAAAACAAACAAACAAAAAAACTGTAAACCAGCCTAAGACGGTGTGCTGGTCTTAGATGGTTTAAGATGGTCTCCCAGGCTATTCAGCTAAAAAAAATGTCCAGTAAAACCGACTGGTCCCCCTTAAGACCAGCGAAGACTATTAAACCAGTTTAGACAGTCAACACAATGGTTGTCAGTTTTACAGTCTAACAAATAAAACAGCATTAGGCATATTAGCAGGGGTTTACAGAATATGTGATCATATTTTATTATTATTTATTTGTTTATTAATTTCTTTGACAGTGATGGTGAACACCATGCTCCCACAGCAGTAACTACAGGATAAAATATAACTGATTAATTTTTTTTTTTTTTTTTTTTTCTTATCGTGTGTGGAGTGATAAATAGCTTTGGCTGAGATATTTTACCGTCACGAACGTTGGAATGCAGTTTGTATCTACAGTTAGATGTGATTTAAAGCGTGTACTCTGTGATTTTTAGTTTGAAGCAACTAATGTTCGCCTCATTGAAGTCTATTATCAAATTCAAGGCGCCATCTGCTGGTCGCGTATCAAAACTACACCCAACCTCATTTTTTGAGATGTAAACTGGTGTAAATTGGTGTTATTTGTCACTTCATTTTTCACACTAAAATAACAAACACAGTTATCTTTCAACACACTTGTTAGCATAATATTTTCCTCACTCATTTTACTGTTTATAAGTTTGTTTGTTTGTTTTTTGGTTGACATTTAAATCTACTGTATGAAAATGAGTTAGTAGACAAATAAATGAGGAAATGCAGTCAGTGCAGAGCATAATGCAGGATTTATTCTTTGCTGATTTGACTGGTCTAATTTTCTGTTGCAGTTATGCACATACAATGGAGGACTATGGGGCAATGTACATAATGACAAACATAACATTTTTATCAATTCAACTACTTTAAATGTTCAGTCTGTTCAGAGAGACACTGTATTGACTTTACTGAAATGTTCAACTGCCTAAAGCTATATTGCTCTTTTCCCCTTCATATTCATATCCATAATTACTGACATGATAAACAAGGACCTCCATTGCCAAACCTATGTAAATAACACACATATATTAATGATGAAGTTGATGTTGATAATATCACTTGTTCTTTGCTAACCCTTGTCTTCTATCATTGACAGCTGTGGCTCTGTCTGTGCTGATCCATTATAGAAAAGCAGTTAAAAGCGGTTCCTCCACCGTGCTGCTCGGCTCCCTCCTCTCTGAACAGGAAGAAGAGTGATGAATCTTTTACAGGTTGAGCCTGTGTTGCCATGGAACACTTCACTTCTCATTACATCACTGTAGCCTCTGCTTCCTCTCTTAAAAGCTTCCCTCTTTTCTGTCACACACACACACACACACACACACACTGCTATAAATAGTTTTTGGTGATATTTTTAGATGAGAGAACTGCAGATACTTTTCTTTGAAGAACATTATTCTTCTGTAAATATTTAATTTGTAAAAGATTTTTTAATAATTTTGGCTTGCAAAATTTTATGAGACATTTGTGCACTTTGTTTGTTTGTTATCATTTTTTTTTTTCAGTTGTATTAGTTTATTTTGTTTTGTATTGCTTTTGTTTTTATTGAAAACATCATTCTCTTGTAAATATTTAAGTTTAATGTACAAAGATTATTTAAGAATATTAACAATGACTTGCAAAATTTGATAAGACATCTGTGCACTATTATTTATTTGTTTGCTTGTTTGTTTTAGTATGTTTTCATTGAAGAATATTCTTTGGTAAGTACATTATTTAATAAAATTAACAATGTTTTGCAAAATTTGATGAGATATTTGTACACATTATTTGTTTATTTTATGTATTTGTCTGTTTCTTTGTTATCATATTGTATTTATTTCAGTTTTATTAATTCATTTGATTAATTTTTGTTTTGTTTTAGTTTTTTTTCTTTAAAAATATTCCTTTGTAAATATTTAATTTTAATGTACAAAGATTATTCATTTTAACAATGGCTTGCAAAATTTGGTGAGACATTTGTGCTTTATTCATTTATGTATTAATTTGTTTGTTATCATTTTTGTTATCATTGTTTATTTCTAAGTTTATTTGTTTTCTTTGAAGAACACTACTCTTTTAAATAATTAATTTTAATGTACAAAGATTGTTTAATAATATTAATAATGACTTGCAAATTTTGATGAGACGTTTGTGCTTTATTTGTTTATTTGTTTGTTTGTTCATTCATTTTTATTTATTTACATTTTATTTATAAATTTTTGGTTTGTTGTAGTATGTTTTTCTATTCTTTTGTGAAGTGATTTGTTAGCTTTACTTTCAAACAACTCAGCATTGCACAGCTTCTTGCTTGCTTGCTCTTCTGGTCCCCATGATGTAGGTAAAACATGACCCACACAAACACCAGCAATGGAAAGAAGGTCACACTGGGCTTTATCAGTAGGAGTGTCTGATGGGATCCTAGGGGTCTACTTCTCATCACCTCCCTCCAGTTAAAGTCTGTTGGTGTGCATTCTTCTAAAAGGAGGGTCAGGCCTTTGTATTGTACACTTTTCAAACCGCAAGACCTAATGCAGACTGACAGGCCAGTTAGCAGACGAGACCTGTGCTATGAGCCAGACGTAAATAAGGACCACAATCAGACTCCAACAAAGACGGAGGAGTATGAAACCTGCCTACACACACACACACACACACACGAGAGCACTCAGAGAAAGTGAGTTCCTCATTGATTCTTTTGGGGTAGACCCACAGTCATAAAAGACCTCTGATACAGTAAGTGTTGACTATATCTGGGCCAACTCTAAACACACCCATGTCTATTTTAGTGGATGTTGCCCAAATATAAATCACCACTATCTGTGCATTAAAAAAAAAAAATTATATATATATATAAATTATTATTATTATTATTATATATATTATAAATTATTATTTTAAATAAGCAAGAGAATCTGAAATAATCCAGAGGAAATAAAATAAAAATTATAAAAAATAAAATAAATAACACATTTTTAAAGCCATTTAGGTAAAACTTTAAGTATTAATACATCACGACAACAAAAACAATTTGTAGTTACAAGCTGCTTCAGAAAATAAGCACATTGCTCATTAGTCTTACCCACTTACTTGTACTGATTAATGCTGTAATTACATCAAAGCATGAACACTTATGTAAAGTGTGGCAGCTATTATTTGATTAAAACTATTGATTTTTACAGTGCACATTACAAGAAAGGGTTATATAGTCCAGTGGAGGCAGTACAATACAATACAACTTTATTAACCCCAGAGGTGCAATTTGGTTTCAGGAATACAGAACACTGAAGCAGACACTGAGACACACAAGTGAAGAGCTAAAAGCCATATGGTAAGAGTAAGAGAGATCATTATTAAAAAATAAAATAATGTCCCATTAAATATACAGTGTTATGTACAATGAGATATAATATTTAATATTAGAGACATAATATTTAATTCAATGTTAAATATGCAATAATGTAAAGAGGAACGACAACCAGAACCAGAATAAGGTCAAATATAGGCAATAAGTGTTATGTTCAAAAGTTCTGGTCCTCAAATTCTGTCTGAATAGTCAGCCTGTATTAGTGGCGGGATCGTTTCAAACCGCAAGATCTAATGCAGACTGACAGGCCAGTTAGCAGACGAGACCTGTGCTATGAGCCAGACGTAAATAAGGACCACAATCAGACTCCAACAAAGACGGAGGAGTATGAAACCTGCCTACACACACACACACACACACACGAGAGCACTCAGAGAAAGTGAGTTCCTCATTGATTCTTTTGGGGTAGACCCACAGTCATAAAAGACCTCTGATACAGTAAGTGTTGACTATATCTGGGCCAACTCTAAACACACCCATGTCTATTTTAGTGGATGTTGCCCAAATATAAATCACCACTATCTGTGCATTAAAAAAAAAAAATTATATATATATATAAACTATT
>NW_015645086.1:2498387-2503117 GCF_001515625.1 Sinocyclocheilus rhinocerous | reverse complement strand
GAGCTGATTTGTGCTGGTCGCTGAGGAAATACATCAACTTCACGCTGTGGATCGCCGGATCAGTTTTCACCGTGGACGAAGCGGAGTCCAGCCCGGGCTCGTCACATGTGATTGCCGCAAGCCCGCCGGCCACTCCTTCGTCTAATCCGCCAGCCGCGCCGTTCTGAAGCCCGCCGTGTGTGACGCTGTGTGTTTCGTTGTGAAAGCAAAACTACTTTGTTTGGCCTTCCAAAAGAGGACACGACCAGAAATCAGTGGTTAAGTTGTATTTACAACACTGTTCCAGAACAGTTCAACCCAAATATTCAGATGTGTGCAGCGCATTTTATGGAGGACTGTTTCCTGATCCTGGGAGAGTAGACTACAATGCCGGCTGTTCTGACTCACAGACTGTAAGTACGTTTTCATATTTAAAGAATTTGCCACTGATGATTCAAACGCGAGTTTTGAGCAGTGTAGAGTAGCGCTTGTTGTTTGTCGTTTTACCTTAAACCGCATAAACACATTTCATTACACCAAATACACAAAATAATGTTCTTTTTAGCAGCATCATATGACCCCTTTAAGAAGGGCACATATGACTTTTGGTTGAGTCATTGGTTAGAACATGATGTTATAAGTAGGCTATTAACCTTAATGTTAAATCTGAAATGTAAGTATGAAGGAGACCAGTCCATGATGTTTATAAAGACTGTAGGGGTTAAATTGTCACAATGGGAACCGTGAATGAATAACTTGAAGGGTTTGATACAAAATATCAAATATTTGGTTTAGCCAACAGATATTTTAAATAATGAATTTTATGAAATTACAAACTTCGAAACGTATGACAATTTGACATTTATGAAACATTCAAGTGAACAGTTCGACCTTTAGGTTAAATCTACCTTCATTAGTCAACTTTTGCCTGAATGTTTGTTTGCTTATTTATTGTTTGTATATTAGAAAAATATAATACTGTAGGCCTAATGTACGTTTGGAGGTTTAAAGGTTTATGGTTTGTTTTGAAATAGGTATTTGAAATCTACAGAACCAGAGAAAACACATTTGCGTAATTAGACTTTCAACGCCAAACCTTATCTAGTGTGATGCCGCTCCTGTGACAACTAGCCCCGCACTACCCAACATTTGAACGTAATAAATGTAAATCTGAAATCTTTCAGAACTGGGCGGCCCAATCGCATTAGTGATGAATAGCATCATTTTTCCATTGGGTGGCGCTGATCGGGCTCGCGCAGATGGAGGGATGAGTCTCATCACATGGTCCATATGCCCGGAGAAAGTGAGCGATCATCTCAGCCTCTGCGCTCTCGAAACTCAATCAGAGTAGGCGGCAGTACGCGCGCTCCACAGCAGATGAACTGAGAGCACAAGACCAGCCGTGATGCTCAGCCTGCAGCTGTGTGCGCTGGAGGAGAGCTGAGGAGCTGTGATCATGCCGGAGAAGAGCGCACAGTAGAAGTCTTCTCACTGAGGATGGCAGGGATGCTGCGCGCCGCATCACTCTCTCTGGCTCTGTGAAACAGCGCACGGTAAGCGCGCTTCATCTTCCCTCACTGATCATGTCATGAGATGTTGAACTTTGAGCTGTTTTGTCTGTCATTTGAAGACGTTTTTTGTGTTTGGCTCGGCGGGTTGTTGATCAGAACTTTATGAGACTTATCAGGTTTGTCACTTTATATAACTATGGTTCTGTATAGCCTAAATATGCTGTTTGGTTTCAGACACCAGGCAATAGCAGCCTCAGTCAGTCTAAAACAGGATTAGGGCTGTGCTGAGATCTTTTTCAGTAGACTGGAGATCATTGAATGGGTATTCTGAGCTCATATTGATGTTCTTATTGATTCTGTAGTTTCTTGAGAGGGGTGGTGAAGAGGAAGATACAGTGCTGAGAGTAAATTAATGAGGTAAAGATGGTTTAAAGTGTGTCCTGAATGAGCGTTGAAAGTGAATTTTGGCTTGTCCTCTTCTACTGATAAAAAAAAAAAACTACCAAAAAGTACTACGGTACAACCTATTCTTCTGGGCATCCTATCATGGTTCTATCAAGCCTTTTTTGGGTCATGTACTATATACTGTCATAATCTGTTGGATATGCTGCATGGTACATGTTTTTGGGATGGGACCATAACACCATGGTTTTATGTACATTTACCATGGTATTTTGAATATGTGCCTTGTGCCACCATCCCTTACAAAAAGTATTTTGGCAGTACCATGGTACATTGATTGTAATACTATGGTACTTTGAAATATTTATGCTTATTTCATTATAAATAATGGTATCCACAGTACATCCAAGAATACCATGGTAGTACCATACATAGCACACATCTAAAAACCATTGTAGTACCATTCTATATATTTTTTTGCAAGTTATGTATTTTGGACATCTTTTAGTACCATGGTATGCACAGTATCAATAGTACTAATATTTCATAGTATTAATATCTGATGGCATTACTCTACCAATGTACTGTTGTTGTAAGGGATACTATTTAATGTAGTTAATATCATTACAGCGTGTTTAGTTTATTTTTTGCACCTGTGATAAAGCAGCATCTTTCATAGTGTCTGCATTTTGGGAGAGCAATTAATGGTGTGATCTCTAAGTGTTAAGTTATTCCTCCTGGCCCAGCGGGATAGACTTTATTCAAGCAAGAAAGTGCCTTAACACCGAGAGCTTATGCCTCCCAGTGCACGCTGACCGAGAAACTGCGCGAGTCTGTCCGATACAGTAAATATGGATGAATGAAATCCTCTTACACTGCAGCTCAAACTCACTGTGTGTGAGTGTATGAGAGAGATATGCTCTCTACTGAGGGCTTAGTGACTGATGAACTGTCTTTTGCACCTAATGTCAACTGTGTTGATTTAAGCAGCACAATTATGAGTCAAATGTCATAAGCAGAAATAAATATTTGTACATTTCAGAATTAAGTTGCAGGATTATACAAGCTTGTCTAAAGGGCCAGGACAGAAATCACCCATTCCCATGTCTAATTTTGGTCATTTTAATCAAGTCACACCTTGTACAGATAATTTACTTTAAATTTGTCATAATCCACCCACTCTTACTGTATGTCACTCAAAACTCAAAAATTATTTTCCTGTACAACACAAAGAATTATTATCAAAATAGCAAAGCTGCTGATGATCACTGGTTGTCAAGTTCAGCTGCAAATAATTTTGATTGATAAAATACTGATTTGTTGTGAAATACAAACAACAACAACAATATATTATATATTAATAATTACTACTACTACTACTACTACTATTATTATTATTTATTATTATTAATAATATATTATTGTTTTTGTATTTCACAAGAAATTGTAATTATTTAATAAAGGAATATTATTATTATTATTTATTATTATTATTATTTATTATTATAATGATTATTGTAGTTTGTATTGTTGTCTTATGTTAATAATAATAATAATAATTATTATTATTATTATTATTATTATTATTATTATTATTATTATTATTATTATTATTATTATTATTATTATTATTATTATTATTATTATTATTATTATTATTATTATTATTATTATTATTATTATTATTATCATCATATTGTTTTTTGTATTTCACAAGAAATCATAATTTATTTAACAAATCAAAATTATTATTATTATTATTATTTGTGTTTGTATTTGTATTTGTATTTGTATTTCACATAGGGCACCACGTAAACCAGGACTGCCACTGGCACCCCCTCCAAAAAAATAAATCGATAAATAAATAAATAAATAAATAAAAGGCCACCTTTCTTTCTTTTGCACACATTTTCAATCAAGTCCACATATAAACTTTAAACATGGCAAGACCCTTTAAGGGCCCACCGTTTTTTTTGCTTGACTCTTATATATTAAACATGCCACATCCTTACAGACAGGCTACAGTGGCTGCATTTTTAACCACATGACCAGAGTCTGTGTTGTGTGACGTGACAGACCGTCATGCTGTCACAGCAGGATGCAGAAACTCGCTCACTGTGGGTTCAGCTAAGTGTTTGAAAGGTGCACGAATGGGTCAGTTTGTACGCAATATATGTATTTCCTGTAGACGCTCTCTCACATGTGCTGTGCACAGACAGGGTTTAATATGCACGCCATGCACTTCTGCCCCCGTTGATGTCAAAGTAGATTCAGGATCAAGTAACACTCATATACTCCTCTGTATCTTAAGACAGATATGAGCTGAGAGAGAGAGAGGGAGGGAAAAATGAATAGTCCCTATGGATTAGAGTGGAATATGTGTGACGGAGGGTAAAGGGAGGGTTTAGGGCACCAGACGCACTGTCTGTATGAAAATCCCTTAATAATTAACACTACACAGGCCACGAGGATAGAGGAAGGGTACAAACGGATGGAAACCCACTGCGTACGTGACAATTACGTAGAGTGGTCAACATGTTAACTAGAACGAATGAATTCTTCTGAGAAGTGTTGGGGGATCTCCCAAAATGAATGAAACATTAAGCTCTTTTTAAAGGTTCTTCAGTGTGTCATCTTAAAGGGATAGTAGACCAAAAATGAAAACCTCATGTTGTTCTAAACCTGTATGACTTACATTCTTCTCTGGAACATAAAAAAGATATTTTGAGAGATGTCTTATTTATGTCTGTCTGTCTGTCTGTCTGTCTATCTATCTATCTATCTATCTATCTATCTATCTATCTATCTATCTATCTATCTATCTATCTATCTATCTAT
>NW_015645086.1:2490282-2498343 GCF_001515625.1 Sinocyclocheilus rhinocerous | reverse complement strand
TCTGTCTGTCTGTCTGTCTGTCTGTCTGTCTGTCTGTCTGTCTGTCTGTCTGTCTGTCTGTCTGTCTGTCTATCTATCTATCTATTCATTTATTAATTTATTTTTGGACCATGTGGAAGTCAAATGGTCACCAAAACAGCTTGGTTAACATTTTTCAAAATATCTTTTTGTATGTGTGTGTGTGTGTGTGTGTGTTACTCAGAAGAAAGAATGTCATACAGGTTTGGAATGACATGAGGTTTTAATTTTTTGATAAACTACTCCTTGAACTAACTCTTATTTAATGAATAATTTTATTTTTCTTGAGGGTTCTTGAGTGTACTACACTGTTGAGTTTGTGGTGCAAAGTGCCATGAAGGATCTTCAACATCCAAAGCACAAAAAGCTTTTATTTAGATTTATTTTGTATTTTTTTAAGTTTTAGTAATTTTGCTTTTTTTTTTTTTTTTTCATATTTTCATTTTATTTATCATCATATTTCATAATTGTATCATATTTATTAGTTATTGGTAATTGTTTTTAAAATATATATATATTAACAGTTACTGTAATGTATGTTTTTTTATTTCAGTTAATGTTTATTAATGGTTTTAGTTTTAGTTAACTATAATAACCCTGGAGTAAATTATGACAAAATGTTTATTTTTGGGAGAACTATCCCTTTAAATGATGTATGATAATGTTTATCAGAAAGGCAGTATTTAGTATTTAGGATTTTAGAGGTCCTTGTTTATGAATAAAGCATTGAAAAACGCCTTAGTGGTGTGTCCCCTCGATTGTCTAAGGCAGTTATGACCTTGCTATTAATAATTTAGAACCATGTTAAAACCATCTGATGCTGAAATAATTCTTTGTTTTAGGGTTTATAGAACAACATTAAATCAAAATTGATCATATTTACTTTCTTTATGCATGCTTCTGGTCTTATTGGGAATCATTTGTGACATTATTTTAAAGGGGTCCTATTATGCTTTTTCACTTTTTCATCTTTAGCAAGTCTGTAATGTTGCTGTTTGAGCATAAAAAAGATCTGCAAAGTTAAAAAGTACAAAGTCCATTTCAAAAGGAGATATTTTATTACTACTTTTCAAAAACTACAACGAACGACCCAATCACAGCACACACTGGTCCAGCTAACCAATCACAACACACACCGGTCCAGCTAACCAATCACACCACACACCGGTCCAGCTAACCAATCACAGCACACACCGGTCCAGCTAACCAATCACAACACACACCGGTCCAGCTAACCAATCACAACACACACCGGTCCAGCTAACCGTTCATGCCAGACTGGGGAGAGAGGTGTTGTAATAATGTAAAATATGTGAAAAATAATGTGTTTTTCGAACAACCTAGTATGAGAGCCTGTTCTAGTACACCCCCAAAACAAAATCAAGACTTTGTAAAAGAGCATAATAGGACCCCTTTAAAAAGAAAAATGTAGACCTGTAGTTATATGGGAGTAAAATGTGTTGAATGATGCTCTTTTACTCTTGTTTTTCAAAAAGCAGGGTTCTATTCAGCACCAAAAAGCATTCCACAAGCAAAATAACCCTTATGTGGTGCCATTAAGAATCAATTTTTCATAAGAGCCTATTGGTTTTGGGGTTTTTAGAGCACCAGTACACAGATGGTTTTCTTTTTGAAACTTTTTGTTTCTAAAGGAACCTTTATTTTGAAGAGTGCAAAAGTGTTGTTATTCACAGCTGAACAAGAGCGACCTGCATGCGTTTGGTTCACTGACGTCATCTTCTGTCTGCTGGGTGGAGAGGCGGTGACCCAAGGAACAGCCTCTCACTGCATCAAGGCTGACAGAAAGTGAGATTCATGTTGCTATTCCTCTCATCTAGGCAGACAGGAACCCCCCTCGCTCTCGATTTCTCATCACTGACTATCATATGGTCAGGAAATAGGAGTGGGCTGCACCAAACTCAATAGGCATTTAAGCACTTAGGAGTATTTCGGGGCCTGTTGTGATACGCATTAGACTAACAGGCTTCATCCATAACACTACACAATATTGATTCATTTCCTCAGGGCGAAGGGCATAATAGCCTTTATCTATTTTCACTCCTTATCACCCTTGTTGCCTAATCACTTTGACTGTTTGCTGCCATTAAAGTGCTTAAGATGCCAACACCATAATCTCCGAAGGGTAGAAAACTCTGTCAGTAAAGGGATAAAGCATTTGGGGTGTGTATTTGACATCATTGATGTAACAGCGAGATGGATTTAGTAACATTTCACTCTGTGAAAGAGGTCACTGAAGCCACCGGTTTTGTGTTTATAATTGATAGTTCCTACTTCTGAATCAGATGTCTGTTGTCATGACGCTCCATATCATGACTATTAATCAGAAGAGGAAATGGTGAACTTGCGTAGAGACAGACAGGACACTGGGTTTTCCCCAGTCTGACTGAAGGAACTTTTCTAAGTGGTCGCAGCTAATGCGTATTGACCAATTTTTTTCTGAGGATGGTCTGAGATCAGACCTCTTTTGGCCCCCGCTGAGTCCTGGTTTCTGTAGCTCACTATGGTAGTGCGCAACAGGAAAAGTGCAGCATGCCTGTGAGCTGCAGAGCATCCGCCTAGAAAACGCAGCAAACTCAGCCGCAGATCTGAGAGAGAGGTTAAGGTGAAAGAGAGGAAGAGATTTTGGAGGTTGTGGAACATATTTGACTAGGCCAAAAACTTGTTTTCAACTGGTTTTGCTTCAGGGCCAAGATTGTACAAGTGGCAACTCAACGCCGATACCAAAATTGCACAAAATATAAACCAAAATGTCATTTACACTGAACATTGTAATGTATTAATATTAATAATATCATATTCAGATTTTCCGTTGTGTCTGAAGGTTTCACATACAGATGACAACGTCGTCAAAACAATCCCTGTACAAACGGATCTGCCTAAACGACTAAAAACGCTGTATTATTCATGCCAGGCCAGTAGGTGGCGGTGTCACTTTGTAAAGAAAGATTATTTAAATGGTCACCTAATGGACACCATAATTGGACACACGTCACTTTCACTTTCACATACCTGTAGACTGAACACGTAATACGCATGATGTCACAGTTTTCACAAATTTGCGTTTTTGTAGTTTATACAGATAACAATATCATTTTCACTTTCACTTTTCAAAAGTTTGCGTTTTCAGGCCTCCAAAACAGTGTTGTCGGATAAATGAATGCCCAAAATAAAAATAAAAAGTTTTCTGTTTTTAGTTGAAAACGGTGTCATGTGAACGCCCCCTAATGCTGCTTTCAAGTCCTCCTGGGAAGTTTGTATTTATGAGCTGGGAAGTCATAATTATGATGTCAGATGTGTTCAAGCAATTTTGGTCGGAACAAGATGTACCTTTTCTACATAAACTCTATACATCTACAATTGATGAATAAAGAATGCACATCGGGTGAGTTTTTCTTTTTTTATGGTTTTATTCAATTATGAAGGTGCTGTAAATTTACATATTTACAAATTTACATATACATATTTTCTATCATAATTGTACAATACTATGGGATTTTGTTCATGCAACTTAGATAATTTTATTGTAAAAAAATGTAAAAAAAAATGTAAATAAATCACTAATTTCAACAAATTCACCATTAGTTGCTGCATTCATTGCGTTTCCTCACTGACATGGCCCCAACTCAGAAACTCTGGGCCTAAAGAAAATCCTGAGATTCCCACTCATAATTGTGATCTTTCTGACACAACTTGATCGCACCATAGCTTAGTAGCTTAGCAACTTTTTCTTCAAACTGTTACTGTGCAGTTGGTCTGAAAGAGAAAACTGACCATACTTTACACTCACAAAGCTGAGAATCTAACATATATTTATAAAGTGTGTTATAAATTGTGGTCTTTTGTAACACAATGATACATGAGACCAAATTTGAGTCGCTCGGAGCATTTGCATCAATATACTTGCCTAGAATATGTTTCCAGGTTTCCTTACATCATGCACAGAATTGTGCAAAAAGACATGCACCTTTGTTCATTTGTCGTACTTGGATTATACCTACACATGTCCCACAAGGCACTGCTCCATTGGAATAGGCCCAAATTGAGAAATTGACAGAATTACTGGATCAGCTTGATAATTTCAGTCAGTTTAGCAGATCCAGTCTGTTTCTGGAGACCCAGCAGTCTGCAGGGAAGGCAGACATTATGTTGACCCGATTCATTTAACCACTGTATTACTATATAAGATGTTCCGCTCACCGTTGCGTACAAAAACAACAGGATGCAGTTGAATGGAACCGTGGAGACCAAGATCAAGACATTGCAATGTTTATTTATAGTTTATTTACAATCACAATCTCAGTGCCGTTGCCTTGGCAAACGGCAACAGCATCCTTATCAAAACAACACCTACATGTTGTTGCGAGTCGCAACAGTCTGCAGTTTGCCAGGAGGTGAAAGAGTAAGACGGAGTGCAGTAGGAAATCAGTTGTGGTAGTTCAAAGAATCTGTGGTCTTACAAATGAAGAAACGCACGTTGATGCGCAGGAACATGCTCACACACACACCCTTCTGTGCTGTCCCCTTTTACCAGTGTGTCATGTGAAGCAACGGCAGACACCAGTGCAAGTCTATTTTTAGCAAGTGCCTGCAAGACTCAAGCACATATGTTAAAATGCCGCTCAGCGAAATAGCAATGTTAGCTATCTTTGCATCTTGTTGTATTATCATTAATGAGACATGAATGCCATATAGCGCAATATTTTGAATAGTAATAGGAATGTTTTTTTTATGAAATGTGCCTGTTTTTATGCATTTGCAGATTGTGCAGACTGGAGGGTTTGACTGCTAATGACACTTTTCATGAAAACTGCACAAACTTGTGTCCTGTTACTTTTTTTATAAGCGTTAGAAGCACAAATTCTATGTTTTCTGTTGTAATAGCTATTAGATATGGTAGGCAAACTACTGTGTAACACAAAATTAAGCTAGCATGAACTGTAGATGTTAAACAAATTACAGAAGTCTTGACCTGTATCCATCAAATAAAATAAATGCCAAAGTTGGATTAATATTCAGTGCCGTGTTATTTTTGTATTGCTTGTATACTGCGCTGAAAAAGAAAAATGGTGTAGGACTTACTTTGAAACAAATTTCACTCAGAAATTGCTAGTAAATTTTATAAATAATAATAATAATAAATATAGCTGAAAGCAGCAATTAAGGGGCCAAGCACTATAGAAGCAAGCAAGGTAGCATCAGACCAACTGCAGCAATGAGTAATTGAAGCCATTTGAGATGATTTAGTCAAAATGCCTGAAAAATCATTAATACAACCACTAGTAATATAATTTAAAGGGTTATCACTTTTGACCAATAGGTGGCGCTGTTACTAAATCGATGTGGCATGGTCAGTGTGACGTGACAATGGCACATACAAAGTTTGGTGTCAATAAGTCAAAGCTTTGCAGAGGTACAGCCTCAGATGCAGTTTGGCATCATTCCAGCAAATTTGTTGATGCATTAAACGATATATTCGTATATCAACACGAAATCCATACATTTTTGCCAGCATGGTCTGTACATGATTTGAATTTGTTGAAAATCGGACCAACAGTCTAGGAGGAGTTTGAAAAAGTAGGTTTTCAAAGAAAATCTAAATAGCGGACAAGAAGCTTGGCCAACTATGGCAATATTGGTATCTATGTTCTTGGTGTGACCCAAGTTATCTAATAAGATCAGTCTCATGACAATAAGCTAAATCAATCAAAAGCTATTAGTATTTAAAATAAATTAATTATAACCTTTGACCACAAGGTGGCACTGTCTCAAAACCTTTTGAGAACAGTCAGGGCATGGTGCCGAAGACACACACCGAGTTTCGTAATGGTACACCAATGCATTCATAAAATATTGCATTTTATATCAGAGCACTGTATTGTAGTTAATGGCAATTTCATGTTTTGTTCAAATATAGTGCCACCAAAAGGCATGTGCCGATGACCCATACTGAGTTTTATAATGATATGCTAATGTGTTCATAAAATACAGCATTTTTTTCTACAAAATTCAAAATGGCCGATATGGGAAAATCAGATATCATTTGACTCGGCATGATGCCCTGAATCTAATGAGATCCATGATTTTTGGACAAAATGTTCAGAAGTTACAAGCAAAAACAGTCATTTTCATATCTCCTGACCATTAGGTGGCGCTACGCTGAAACTGTGCAGGTAGCATCAGGTTATGGGTATTATAACATTTACATTTACATTTAGTCATTTCGCAGACGCTTTTATCCAAAGCGACTTACAATTGGGGAATACATAAAGCGATTCATCTTAAAGAGGCAAACAGTCACAGGAAGTGCTCGCAATACCAAGTTTCAGGCATCAGGCAGCCTGAGATCCGTGCAGCTACCGTTGGATCATCTGGTTGAAATGAGAGATAGAGCTGTGTGTCATCAGCATAGCAATAGTAGGAGAAGCCATGTGCCTGTATGACGGGACCCAGTGATGTAGTGTATATGGAGAAAAAGAGGGGTCCAAGAACTGATCCCTGAGGAACCCCATTGACCAGTTGATGTGCTTTGGATACCTCCCCTCCCCAGGCCACCCTGAAAGACCTACCAGTGAGATAGGATTCAAACCAGTGAAGTGGAATCCCTGTGATGCCCAGTGATGAGAGGGCAGACAGGAGGATCTGATGATTGACAGTGTCAAAAGCAGCAGATAGATCCAGCAGACTTAGAACTGATTATTTGGAATCAGCTTTTGCAGACAAGAGGTTAAAGTAGAGCATGAAGTGTCAGTTGCTGCATTCACATCCAGAGATGAGAAATGGGTAGGTGAGGGAGTTATAACACACAACAAGTTTGGTCTCAATACGCTAAAGTGTTGTGGAGATATAACGTCACATCCATTTTGGAGTGCTCTTCGTCAAATTTGTGCGTTATATCAACTTGAATTCTTTTTGAACGTTTTGCCAGCATGGTCTGAAGATGATCTCAGTCAATTTAGGTGAAAATCTGACAAACCGTCAACCTGGTCTCATAAAAATACGTACCTCTGGGTACTTTTCTGCAGCACCGTTTTTACGTACCTTGCTGCACGTTTTGCCGCCATTTCAAAGAGAAATGTCCACTGAGTGGCGCTAAAACACGGGTTCAATACGTGAACACTGGCATGTTTTTATTACGTTGATATAGGTACACATTGCTGTGTTTTTATTATGTTGCTTCAGGTACGTATTGCAGCGGTTCAGAATTCAAATATCTGTCGCTAAAAGTTAATGCTCTATCGTGTTGAAAATATGCCCTACACCAAAACCAACCCTAAACCTACCCGATAGGGTTAACAAATGCAAAACTGATATAAAAATGCATTTGTTGATGCAAAAGTTCTAATAATACATTTTAATAATGAATAGAAAATAAATAGGGGAGATTGCTTGGAGAAGGTGTGAGGGGATTGGGTCTAGAGGGCATGTTGTATGATGGCTGGAGAGGAGAAGTTTCGATACTTCTGCCTCAGTGAGGGGACAGAAGGAGAAGATGGGAGTTTTAGCAGAGGGTGTGGTTGGTCTGAGGTCCTGTGTGTGTGGGGCTGAGAATTTACTACTGACTGTTCTAGTTTTGTCTATGAAGAATGTGGCAAAATCATCAGCTGTTATAGAAGTGGTGGGAGGTGGTGGAGGGAGACAGAGGAGAGAATTGAATGTTTTGAAGAGATTACGTGTGTCTGGAGCGCTGTTGATCTTGTTGTGGAAGTATGAAGATTTGGCAGTATGGACTTCAGCAGAGAAAGATGAAAGCAAAAACTGATACATACTCAGGTCTGACAGATCTTTTGATTTGCGCCATTTTCTCTCTGCTGCCCTGAGTTTGGTCCGATGCTCACGAAGAACATCGGATAACCAGGGGTTAGAAGGGGCAGCCCGTGCTGGCCTGGAGGAGAGAGGACAAATATCGTCTAGACAAGAGGTTAAAGTAGAGCATAAAGTGTCAGTTGCTGCATTCACATCCAGAGATGAGAAATGGGTAGGTGAGGGAAGAGAGGAGGATACTACAGAGGAAAGATGGGAGGG
>NW_015645086.1:2469577-2488536 GCF_001515625.1 Sinocyclocheilus rhinocerous | reverse complement strand
TGGCACGTTTTTATTACGTTGATATAGGTACGTATTGCTGCGTTTTTATTACGTTTCTTCAGGTACGTATTGCGGCGATTCAGAATGCAAATATCTGTCGCTAAAAGTTAATGCTCTATCGTGTTGAAAATATGCCCTACACCAAAACCAACCCTAAACCTACCCGATAGGGTTAACAAATGCAAAACTGATATAAAAATGCATTTGTTGATGCAAAAGTTCTAATAATACATTTTAATAATGAATAGAAAATAAAACAGCTCACTTGAGGTGGACAATCAACATTTCATGGTGGTTAAGCACCTCTTTTAAGTATTCCCCTTTTTTTTTTTTTTTTTTTTGCAGTCATATTTTACACCCTATATTCATGGAATGAGCCTAATATAGCTGCTAGGTATTAGACTCTCAAAGAAAGCTCCCCAGTATAGCAGGTGAGGCTTTTGCTAAAGTGATTGGAGGATGAGAGAGGTCTATTTCGGGAGTTTTCTTTGTTGAATTAATTTTGCTTATTTATGCATGCACCTCCACATGAAAGCATCCCGCGGTCCCTAGTGGAACTGATGAGTTGTGGAATGAGAGGAGTTTTAGCTCTTTCTTTCTCGCTCACCCTCACTCTCATGTCTGATTCACTTCTCTCACGTCTTCTGTACTTTGTACCCATTTTTCCTTCTCTCTTTATTTGCAGATGAATGGAGAAGTCACTAAAGTGTTTATTCCCAGCGCGATTGTGTTTTATTGAACGTAACGAATAGATTTGTGTCGTATCGATTCCTCTGATCAATAGGTAGTGTTCTGAGAACTACAGAGGACTCTAATGAGATTGTCAGTAACCCAATTAGCTGCAAAACCCAGCTTATGAATTATGCAAGCTGTTATGCTTGCCTGCCATATCAAAAATAAACTAAACACATTATTATCTACCTGATTAGTGGTGAGCAAGGTCAGTGAATGTTAGTCTTCATTAGTAGCTTCATGACTTCGAATTTGGCTCGACCTTCATCATTTTTTGAGCTAAACAATAAATTATGTCTGTCCAATCAATGACTTTACATCACATGTAAGAAGGGAAGTAATAAATCGAATTGATAGACACTTTGATTTGAAATAGACATGACTTTTAATATATAATGCTCTTCATTAAAATGGAAAGGAGGCATGTTTGCACTGAATTAATTACAATGGATTATTGTTATTAATGGCTTATTCCAACACGTTTAGTGCCTACTTTTGCTGAATTGCAGTTTGTTATAGTGAATAAGACGAGGTTTTGGGACTATTTAATGCATTCATCTCAGAGTGAGAAAAGAGGTTAAGGAAAGATGGATGGACAGATGAGCGGTTGGTCATATTCGACTGGGACTACATTTTTCATAACTCTGTCAGGCGTAAACCTGCCCTGGCTTTCAAGCTACATAAAATCAATGAGTGCTTCATTAACCTACGATTGCACCGGGTCACTCCACCGCTGCCCCCCATAGTTCATGACTGCATGCGAACACCTCACACTGCTGCGAAAAAGACAAACAGATCGAGAGCAGTTTACGTACTATATAGTAACAATGTAGAAGGAAATCAGAGAAACACAGATATAGCTTCAGAAATGTCTTATACCTATAAGTATTATGCATGCTTACTGGTTAGCGCCAAACCACTATGAGACTGAACAATTACTGTTTTGAAATCCCGCATTACACTGAAAATAGATCTTAAAGGAATATTCTGAACTATTTATAGCTTCAGTGTCTTAAATATAAACTTCAATGTACAGCATTTTTCAGATTGCTCGCTTTCTTAAAGGAATACTTAAAGGAATACAAACTTTGTTCCCACAAATACATAAAGCCCTAAAACAATGGTAAAAATGAAAAAGAGCAGCTTTGCTGCTTAAATAATACACAAGTTTTAACCCTTATTTGGCCCCATTTACTTCCATTGTAAGAGCCTCACCATATAAGCTTTAATTTGATTCAAAATATTTTTTTTTTATCCAGAATGATCTGATTTAAATAAGAGCAAATAAGTACATTTGAATCACTTTTTAAAATGCTGTTTTAAAATGATTTCTTAAAATACTTCTATTTAGTCCTAAAAATACTTCTAGGAATTCTTAAAATACTAATGTTTTTAGGTGAGAAACATAAAACATTGAATCATTTATACACACACACACACACACACACACATACAAATATTTAAATGTATATTTTTAGGGATGCACCGATACCACTTTTTCCAGTACTCGCCCGATACCGATACTTTTATTTTTGGTACTTGCCGATACCGAGTACCGATACCAATATTTTCAGTGCATTTGTATTTTGACATATCCAACCGAACTACAAACTTTCCATTGATGTCTGTGAGAAAGGGATATTCACTCGACAAGATCGTGCATCTGCGCCGCCGCGCGCTCAATCCACTCAGCGTGCTTTGTTTATCAGCTCGCGCACATCAGCTATACAGGTGTTAATACTGAATGTTTAACGTTATATTCATTGCATACATATACTTCGTAGACATCCTTAATCTCTAATAACTCCATTCTGCTGTCTGTTGTCGGTGTTTCTTTGTTTGAATATGGCACTTATCACATGCTGTGTGGTATCGGCGTTTGGTATCGGGGAATTTTAACGAGTACGAGTACAGGAGCTCAGTATCGGGCCCGATACCGATACCAGTATCGGTATCGGTGCATCCCTATATATTTTTATTAAATTAATAAAACATATGAATAAAATTTCTATATTTTTAACATATGAAATATATTATAAATGTTTATATTATAAAATATGTCATAAATTAATATTTACAAATTTATACAATTTATTTTAAAATTATATATATATATATATATATATTAGAGGAAGAAAAATTAATGTAATTGTTTTTAGAAGATAAGAAGCTTCATGTTTTTGCAACTTAACCTCTTTTTAAAAACAAGGAGTGAGTATAAATAAATTTTTATTGATAATCAACATTATGTCATATGCTGTTGAATAAGCTTAACTTGTATTGAACCCTGAATTTTCCTTTAATAAATTAAATTATTAATAATAATTTAATTTTCCTTTAAGAAAAATTATATTTGAAATAATGCATTTACAATGGTAGGTCTATGGGTTTGGGAGTTTAGAAGCAGAAATGTGAATCCTGCATCTCTTATATGAATCAGTTAATAATTAAGTGTTATTCGAGCTGTAAAGTTGTCTAAATCATCTTTTTCCTACTCTGAGAAACTTTTGGTTACACATATGCATAAACATGAGGTCGAAAATCATCGGGAATATGATTTTAAGAACAAGGCTTTATTCTTAAAATCAAAATCTTTTTGAGGGTTGAGGTTTGATGGATTTTTAGTGAGGGATTATTAAAGAAGCTTCCTTTGTCTTTTTGCTGCATACTGTACACTTCAAACGTCTCACACGGCTGTTATATATTATTCATGTGAGAATTATGTAACGGTGCCTACATTGTGAAATGTCATAGAAGATTCAGAGGAGTTTGTTAGGCATCAGGTTCACAGATCTGATCGTGGATGGAAAAGACAGTTACACTTTATACTGCCATAGACAATCAAGCGTCCTTCTGCTTTGTTCTCCCGCTGGAGAAAGAGTTGTGGAGCGGTGTGTTTTATGTGTTTGATCACGATGTGTCCCGGTTGCAGTGGGTGTGGGTTCGTGCGCTGATGTGGAAGCAGGGTGGAGGTTGCCTGCACCTTTGCAGAAGAAGGTGGAAAGTGGGTGAGTCATCCAAAATTAAACCACAAAAGCAAGAGCGGATTTGTGCGCTCTGGGGCTGCCTCTGTACACACACACACACACACCTGATAATGCAGGTTAATTAATTATTAACCTTCCCATTTTATGGAATAATCAAATACCGTTTACCTAAATTAAGAACTTCATAATCAGACGACTGTCCAACTAATACCAGATTAGTCAAACAAAAAGGTAAATCGATTTGATTCACTGTTTATTTGTTTTTTTGATTTGATTCAAAAGTAATATTTTATCCAGAACAAACCGATTTAAAATAAAGTACAGCAGACTGATTCAGTAACTTTTAAAATGCTGTTTTAAACTTTTTTTTTTATTATAAGATTTCTTAAAATACTTTCCCTAATGATATATATATATATATATATATATATATATATATAGTGTGTGTGTGTGTTATTATATTTTTATAATGATATATATATATGCATAACTATTATATATTTTAATATTATACAAATGTTATATATACTGTATATTAAAATTATGAAAATAATTTTTAAATAGATACACACAAATAATTTAATGTATAATTTTTATTAAAATTTAAAAAATATTTTTTAAAGTATGTTTATATTAATTTGAATATTTCAATAATTTTTTTATAATTTTTAAAAATAAAAAGTCTAGATTTGCAAAGTTAGCAGAGACAAATCCCAACAAACTAAAGGCTGTAATTAAAACAAAAGTTGGTTCAACAAAATACTGACACAAGCGCATAATCCTTTTTCCAACTGTGATTCTGTTTTTTATTTTTTTATTTTTTTTGTGTTATATCTTTCACTTTGATGTTATAAGTTGCACTGAATAAATACAGCTGGATAAAACAAAAACATCTTCATTTCAGGCTGCAAAGCAACAAGATGTGATTATTTTAAAGGGAGGTGATTCTTTTCTATAGCCATATATAACACAAACGATTCATTATTTACAAATTTTCAAGATCTGTTTAGGTCAGTTAGCAGGATTTTTAATCAACGCTTTGAGAAGTGAACAAATCGTTTACCATCGTCAGACTCTTGTTCCTCACAGGACGTCTTATTGTCTGTCATATGTCAGAGCTGAGAGTCGGGAAAATGCGGTCATCTTCTGAGGTAACCCCGTCAAAGTCACAGAACAGAAGACATGTCTGTCAGTCGCTGCTGTTGGTTTGCACACTGGGACCTCTCTGACGCTGACGAGATTGTGCACTGATCAAGAGAAGTGTCGCCCAGTGGAAAAGAGCAGGGTGTGTTTCTTTCTTTGTCAGAAATACAGGGCATGGAGACAACAAAGTAAAAGAGCATTTGTAGCATGGGATTTGTTCTTTCTGCCTGCATGCATGGTTGTTTTAGCACTCAAATTGCCTTCCGACATCTGAGCTCTCCTCAGGGAAATATAGGGACGCAGAATCAGCGTATGAAGGCAGAGCGGACACTGAGCGGCCTGATGGATTGGCTTGTGAGATGTGTCTCACTGTCTCTTTTTTTTGAAGGGGGATGTGTGTGAAGCTGGGGCGGGCCAATAACGTTTATAAAGCAATATGAGTTTGTGAAACCCCAGAGGTGTTGTCAGGCTGTGAAAAATGTCATTAAGTCGCAAGCGCACTAGTGAGACCAACAGATTCTTATAAAATGTCTCTCAGGTTAAACGATTGGTTCACCCATAACTTACGTTTTGTATTTGCATTGTTCCAAATACATACGACTTCTGTTCATCTTTAAAACACAAATGAAGATATTTGTATTTAAACATGAGAGGTTTATGTCCCTCCATTGAAAGTCTGTTCCACCAAAACGTTGATGCTTCTAAAACTTTATAAAGACATCATAAAAGTAATCCATATGAATCGAGGGGTTCAATCCAAAAGTCTTCTGCAGAGACACGACTACTTTATATGATGGACAGATTTAATTTAGGCTTTTATTCTCAAATAAATATTGATCAGTGCACATACGCAGAGCTCATCAAATACGGTAAAAACACTCTAAATAAAATGTACAAAAGCTGTCAATGGGGCGGTACCTTTTCAAAAGGTACTACCTTATTTAACCCTAAAAGATGCTTATTAGTACCTTAAAGGTACAGTTGTGGTCGCAAAATGTTATTTATTTTACTGAAATAAGAGGAGAATCCTTCAGGTCCCACAAATTCTTTGGTTTTCCAGCATCTTTTGTGTATTGAGCCCTTTCCAACAATGACTGTATGATTGTGAGATCCATCTTTTCACACTGAGGACAACTGAGGGCCTTACATGCAGCTATTACAAAAAGTTGAAACATTCACTGATGCTCCAGAAGGAAAAACTTTTTGAATTTGAAGATCAGGGTAAATTGAACTTATTTTGTCTTCTACATGGAAGTAGTACTAAATGAAAAAAAAATTACATTTAGGCAAAATAAGAAAAACGTACACTTCGGTTCAAAAGTTTACACCCCAGGCTCTTAAAGGTCCCATATTGTCAAAACTGAAATTTCCTGGCGACATCAAAACCTAAAATAAAACTCCAGAAAGGTGTAAAATATGTTACCTTTAATGCATCGAGTTTCTTTCTGGAGCATCAGTGAACGTTTGAACTTTTTGTAATAGTTGCATGTAAGGATAGTGAAATAGGATGGAGGGTTATGCAGAAGATCAGATGAGGGTGGGGAAGAACAGTGGTTTGGGTTCTGGGTTGCATGTCTAACCTCAAGAAGGACCAATCCAGTTGCAGGAAAATGATCGCAACAGTTTTTATCACCTCTATTCCCTTGAGTGACGCAACCCAATCATAGATTTCTAGGACATCTGTCTCATAAGTCTCTCTGGTAAGGATAGTGAAATAGGATGGAGGGTTACGCAGAAGATCAGATGAGGGTGGGGAAGAACGGTGGTTTGGGTTCTGGGTTGCATGTCTAACCTCAAGAAGGATCAATCCAGTTGCAGGAAAATGATCGCAACAGTTTTTATCACCTCTATTCTTTTGAGTGACGCAACCCAATCATAGATTTCTAGGACATCTGTCTCATAAGTCTCTCTAGATAAAAGGGCCTTTCTCTTCGAAAAAGTATTTGCTAAATACTAAATACTACCTCTGTTGCAATTTGCCAAACTGCAAGTTCACATTTTTAATGTCAAGTTTATGGGCAGGTAAACATTATAATTCTAAAATCAAAGTCTTGGATCTGTAAGTTTTTATTTTTTATTTTGTTTATTTTTTTAAAGAAATGTATAGTTTTATACAGCAAGGATGCTGCAAAATGTTACAAAACATTTCTATTTCAAATAGATGCTGTTCTTTTAAACTTCATATTTATCAAAGAATCACTGTTTCCACAAAAATATTAAGCAGCACATCTGTTTTCAACATTAATAAGAATAAGAAATGTATCTTATTCTTATCAAACCAACATATTAGAATGATTTCTGAAGGATCATGTGACACACTGAAGACTGGAGTAATGATGCTGAAAATACAGCTTTGATCACAGGAATACATTATATTTTTCAATAAATTTAAATAGAAAAAACACTTATTTCAAATTATAATAATATTTCACAATATTACTGCATTTTTGATCAATAAATGTGTCTTGCTGTTTTTATCTTGTTTATTTGAATCCGAAAATCTCTCGGATGAATTTACTAACATAGCTTACACTAAACTGGCTGAACTATCTTGCAAAAATTTGATGGCATGAACCTTGCAAACGTTGCCAAATTCAGCGGCTAGATCTTCTAAATGTTGTAGCCTGTGCCGCCTTGTAAACAGAAGTTTATTTCCTGGTGGACTGATAAAAACCTGTGCTCCCTGACTCCTGGAAATTGCACAAAGCCAGTCAGTCAGATCAGAACTCGCTCTTGCCACTGATGAGTTCAATCTGCAGACTGTCAGTGAACGGTGTGTGGGCGGCCTACGGACGTGCCATCTGAGGCCCAAACTAGGTCAGATATGTGACTAATGTGACCAAATGCACATTTAGTGTTTACAAATTCCTTATTTTCCACATCTGGATTGGTTTATACAGATTTTTAAAATCCCAATCCTCTAACTTCCTAACCCGGAAGCTAGCAGTGAGTCTACAACAGATCTGAGCATGATGGATAATGTAGTCCAAAATCTGTTGAGCTTCCTGCTTCTCTTACCCTATTGTCTGAGAGCTGGGTCTTTCTTGTTTCACAGAAGTTGTGAGTACAGAGGAGGAGCAATGAATTATTAAATGTGCAGTGTTTGAGCAGAAATAGAAACCTGCCTTCAGAAGTGTGAAAATATTGCTCATCAACAGGGAAAATGGGACAGAATGCAGTGTTTTGTATTAAGGAACTAATACAATCTATAGGGGCTTGTGCAAAAGGTTCTTGACAATGATGCATCCATCCATCTATCCACTGATAGTATTGTGATTATATCTCAATAAGATTAGCATATGCGTTTTGGCGCGGATAGACTAGTAATTACTGCGCCGACATATGGCACACCTGCCTTCACGGTGACCTGAGTTCGATTCCCGTCTCGACGTCCTTTGCCGATCCTGCTCCCCTCTCTCCACCCAATGCTTTCCTGTCTGATCTCTACTGTTCTGTCCATATAAAGCACAAAAAGCCCATAAAAATAACTAAAAGAAAAAAAAAAGATTAACATATGCATATCATCAGTATATTATTTATTTATTTTTAAAAATGCAATTCTCTAGTTTAGATTCTTTTTGAATAAAAAAACCTTAAATCTTAATTATTTAAATAAAAAATATAACATATATATTTTATAATATTTATTTTATGATTTTTAACGTTAACATTTTGTTTAAAATGTTAATGTTACAGTTTTATTTACATCTATGCTTTTTTCATTTTAAAATTTTAAGTTTAAAGTTATATTTTATATGCTTTTCATTTGAAAATTTAATTTTTACATTTTAATTTTACATCTTGAATTTTTGGATGTATTTATGAATTTAAAGGAATTTTATGAATGAATTATAAAAAGAATTACATAACTTTATTTATTCTTTCTTATTTTATAATGTTAGAGAGAGATACTTTAAAAAGTGAACAGAAAACATTTTTGCTTTCTCATTTTTATTGCATTTTCAAATTCTCTTGTTTATTTGTAATTTATATTTTGTACATTTTCATTTAGAAATATAGTAATAGTTGTATTATTTTATTATTATTTTAGCATTTTTAAATAATTGTATTATTTTTTAATATTTTAAAATGTATTCATTTAAAATGTAAATAAAAATACATTTTAAAAATATTTTACATTTTTTAAATCATTTAAAAAGATTTTTAAGTTTAAAAGTACATTTATTTTCTGCTCTTTTTGTTAGATTTTAAAATGTTTAATTTAGTTGAATTTCTTTTTTGCCTCTGATTCTTATTCTATTAAAGATATTCGTTTAATGAGTGAACAAAAAATTATTGCAACTGAGAGTGATAAATAGGATGGGGATTCGAACCTTTGTCAGCATGGTCACACTTTATTTTACGGTCCAGTTCTCGCTATTAACAAACCACTAACTACGAGTTTTGCCTCAATAAACTCCTAATTTGCTGCTTGTTAATAGTTAGAAAGGTAGTTGTTAAGTTTAGATCTTGGGTAGGATTAGGGATGTAAAATATGGTCATGCAGAATATGTGCTTTATAAGCACTAATAAAGGGAGTTAACTAGTTAACTGAGGTTCGGGAGCTGGATCACGCCCCACTCAGCCACCTCGTCCAATCACCTCACTTCCCAAAACTTACTTATATCAGGCCGACCCTTCAGCATGGTTTGTCTCGTTCTCTCGAACCCACCCTTCCCTCTCTTTCTCATCCATTAACCATCCTTAACATCCCTCTCTTCCCTTCTAGGTTGATTCATGGGGGTCCTAATTGCTCGGCCACACACAACCGAGACAATACCCCCATCCTGAGTCTCTCTGGGCCACCAACATCGGGCGCCCAAATCAACCTGTTATCATCCTTTCCCCTTTTCCCACGCTTCCCTTTCCCATTCATCCCTATATTTATACAATAAAGATTAGTTCCCTACATTCGCAGTGTGGCGTGGTCCTTGCTAGTGAAACAGCTGATATGTTAATAATAGGCATGCTAATAAGCAACTAATAAATAATGAGAATTGGTCCCTATCCTAAAGTGTTACCGTCAGTATTTGTGCACTACAGCTCATTGTTTCAACGACTGCACCACATCTCCTAATGATGCGAGTTCTTTTCTACTCTAAAACACTTGACACATACATAGCAAGTGCTGATAAACAGAATTTAATTAAACTACTGATGGGAATTTGTATGACTGTTTGTTATTTATCTACTCATATTGGTGTCTTATAAAGTGCAAACACACTCCCTGTGGCTGTTACTCCGAGTGCAGCTGTAATGATGCCGAGGGGTCGGGATACCAAACAGGACTGCTGGGCCAGACAATCAGAGATTATCAAGGTTCAAAGTGATGGACACCCCTCACACGCTTATGCATCACTGACACTGAAGCATAGGGATGGGATTTGTCATTCTCACACTCAACATGCTTCAGACGATGGCTGTGATAGAGAGAAAGAACATTTCCATGCTGAAATAGTGCTATGGAGAAGTGTGCTGAAGCCTCGACGAACTCTCTGCGGCAGCAGCAGGTCTGACTAGTTAAGAGTTAAGATGCTTTATGAGAAGTTAAGCACTGAGATAATTTTAATCTGCTTTGAGCAGATGTTTGATACATTAGGACATGTGGAGACAAATTCAGTCAGTGTCGTGAAAATCCCATTTAGGTGTTTTTACAGTGTACTTGAGGTGTTTAGACTGTCTTCAAAGTGTTTAGTGATAAAGCCTAGTCAAGTCAAGTCAAGTCACCTTTATTTAATCCTGACTGGAAATCCTCACAGATACCATTTTTCTCTAAGAAGGAATATAATTGTGAGGATACTACCTTTTCTAGTATTTTGGACAGAAAAGGGAGATTCGAGATCGGTCTGTAATTGCCTACAGTGACTGTACACTTCAAATAGCTGGAGAGCTGAAAACTTCAATAGAGGTATAGTATTAAAGACGTTCTTCATGCCTAAAGGACAGTAAAACCTAAAAAATCTGTGTTTGGCCAGTGGTTGGGACGTTTCTTTAACATTGTAGTTTGCAAAGATACATCTATCCATCCATTTTCCATGTTTTGAGGTTGTTAATCAATACTATGCTTTTGTTGAAGTTGTCAGTCTGCAATTATCAACTTATAAAATAATCATGTTGAACAGTGAAGTTCATTGTGATAAACTACATTACCCATGATTCTGCAAAGGAATCGCCACCAATGTATTTATATATATATATATATATATATATATATATATATCGTTATAAAATATGTCATTTACATACACATATATATCAATATCTTAAAATAAATAGTTTTATATTAATCTATTTTTTATTTTAATTATGTCATTGGCAATGCTTCATGGGATTGTAGTTCTTTCCCTCTCTAAAGCTTTTAAGTACCTTTATGATGATATGATTCATCTCATAGCTGGTTGATTTGATTCATAACTTTTTATGAACTCTTTAAAGGGGTCATATGATGTGATTTAAATTTTTCCTTTCTCTTTGGAGTGTTACAAGCTCTTGGTGCATAAAGAAGATCTGTAAAGTTGCAAAGACTAAAGTCTCAAATCCAAAGAGATATTCTTTATAAAAGTTAAGAGTCACTTGAGGTATTCGGCCAATCATAACGCACTGGATAGCTGGCCAATCACAGCACACCTCGCTTTTTCTGACCGATGAGCTTTGTAAAAATCGACGTGTTTTAGAAAGGCAGGCATAGAGGAGAAACAATAATGTACAGTATGTGGAAAATAATGTGTTTTTTTAACCTTAAACCGCATAAACACATTTCATTACACCAAATACACAAAATACTGTTCTTTTTAGCAACATCATATGACCCCTTTAAGGAAGACTTTTTTTTAATCCCAATGGGAAAAATACAGAGATTGCTGAAAAAATGAGCAAATTAAAAGACGAAAAGAATCTGTACAGATTTTTTTCACCCGTTTATCATCAGCCATGCAAAAGTTGTAAAGTCAATGGCTTAAAATGGTACATAATTATTTAAATATAGGAAAGGTTATTTAATGCGTAGCACAGGGTTTGTTTGAATCACTAGCACTAAGCAATAGTGATAGTGAAACTTGCTGGCAAGAGAAACCATGACCTATAACTGCTGCCAGCAAGATGAAATCTGTTGATACAGTAAGTGTAAACACACACACATTGTCTTAAAAACCATCATACTGCACTGGTCAAAAGTCATCCTGTCCACCCGTCAACTACAGTGTTATGAAGTGTCCAGATGGTCCTCTTTGTAAAACAGTCCACAGTGTAACCCCTCAAGCCACGGTAGGGAGGTGTTAAATGGATCTACTGTCTGCTAAATACCCAACAGCAACGACTCACCCAGTTCTGGTGTCGGGGTCAGTCGGGGACTCGTTCTGCAGTCTCTCTGAGGATATGGATTGAGGGGTTTTCCGCTCTCATAATGGGATTTATCCGCATGGTGTGCTGAAAGATGGAGAGAGGGATGAGGGAAGTATGAGGAGCAGCGGGAGGCTGAACTCCCTCATTCTCACGATGGCCGCAGATGGAGTTTAGCTGTCGTATTAGCAGGGAGTCGAGTGCATGTGATGAGCTGCACGTGATTCCACACTGAATCCCCCCAAAAACAACAGCAGCTTTGAAGTAGAAAGAGAGATGGAAAGAGCTTTGTGACACTGCGGAACATTTCATGTCACAGCTAAAAGATTGCAAACACTACAGCTCTGTTACAGAACCTAATTTGATGCTTCACTGTTTATAGAGGCCAATTATGATCCCAGGTAACACATTTAGGTTATAAATACATTGTGGGAATGTTGTTTTGAAATGTTTTTTTAAAACCTTGAATTGTCCAGTTTTCTTGTTGTGATTATAACATTATTTAAAGGTTACAAACATTTCTTACAGTGCTCTAATACCTTTATTTTCAACCAAAATGTAACGTTATTTGAAAGTTTATTTTTAATATTCTAAGAAATGTCCCGTTTTCTTGTGATGTCGTGATTAGAACGTTATTTAGAATGTTCAACAAGTGCAAATAAGATCATGAGAAAGTTCCAAGAATGTTGTTCTGAGAATGTTGTTTCTGAGAACGTTATGAGAACGTCTATCAAATATTAATCAAGTTATTAGAACTTTCCACGAACATTACGTTAAGAACATTACATTACTTTTGTCCTAACATTTATATAAAGAATGCTAGTGAAAGTTGTGAGAATCTTCTGTTAGCTGGGATACCTGAAGAATGCTAGCTGTTAGCATTGGCATTTATCCCAATGGCAGTTGTGTGATCCTGTTGCTAATTGTATGAAATGTTTTTGAGTCAACCACATAATTACTGTGGAGCTCAGGGAAATTATGCCACAACAACACTGATTGACTAATGGCACCACAAGAAAAAACAGACGTTTACACTAATGCTTGCTATAGGCTACCAATGCTGAGAATGCAGCGCATACTTACCTTTTAATGAATAATGTTCTAAACCTATGTTAGCATGTTGCTAAGCTAATAACATTGATAAGAACAAAAATACCTATCACAATCATACTGTATATTGGGGCAAAACAGTGCATTTGAATTACATTTCAATGCTGAAGGATTTACATATTATAATGGACATTTCTTGTCTTGAGCTTGTTGGAATGCCTCGAAAGTGAAGCATACATGAAATGCTGCCTTAGAATTTGGCCAAAATGGATATTAAAAGTAATATCCCATGAGCCCTTAAAATGCACTCTAGTTTGGCAGCTAACTACAGTTTGAAACAAAGCTCTTGATTTTTTAAAATACATTTTGTACAAGTTTGTATACACTTCCGTTCAGTAAGATTTCTTTTTAAAGAAATAATACTTTTTTTTTTCAGAAAAGATGCATTAAATTTATTACAGTAAAAAGTGACATTTATAATGTTACAAAGATTTCTATTTCAAATAAATGTTGTTCTTTTGAGCTTTCTATTCATCAAAGAATGCATCATGCTTTTCACAAAAATATGAAGCAGCACAACTGTTTTCAACATTGATAATAATCAGAAATGTGTTTTGAGCAGCAAATCAGCATATTAGAATGATTTCTGAAGGATCATGTGACACTGAAGACTGGAGTAATGATGCTGAAAATTCAACTTTGCATCACAGCAGAAAATTACATAAAACATATTCAAATAGAAAACAGTTTTCACAATATTTCACAATATTACTGTTTTATTTTTCATCAAATAAATTGTCTTGGTGAGCATAAAATCTTACCAACCCCGAAACTTTTGAGGGGTAGTGTAGTGAAAAACATACCATTTTAATTTGTTCATAGTTATGTTTTTTATTAATGTATATTAATTAACATATTTTTTAATGAATACATTTATTTTAATTAAAAATGTTACATATCTCATTCATCCTCTTGCCTACTTTATTTTTTACACATTTGCAAGCAACTGTACTGAATCTCACATGCTGTTCTCAAAATAGCAACATTTTAATTTCAGCATCACACACATAGCAACAGGTTCAATATCCATCCAAGTGTGTGTGTGTGTGTGTGTATGTGTGTGAAATCACGACACTGCTTTTTTTATGATATTGACTTGTGTGATTATACCTGGATTGGGACAAACTCATCACATTCAGCTTGTGAATTCCTGGCCACAATTAGGGAAATTGTAGGAGGTCTGTGATCCTGTGGGTGAGAGTTGAAAGAAGCTTTGGGTCGTTCCACGGGCCATTAGAGGATGATGGGAGCCGGTCAGGTTTGGGCAGGGAGGGAACAGCTCGTCCACTTCCAAATGTGATTACAATGATGCAGCGTGAGCGTGCACATATTCGTATGATGGGATTTAGATCGCCTTCACCTTAAGGGACTAGGCTGGCAGTATGCAATGGCAGTACGTACTTTATTTAGTAGTGATGTGTGCCTCAGAAACGATGTATATGGCAATGTACATTTACAGTAATGGAGACTTTTGTCATCGAGGAACATTGTAGTTGATTTCCATCTAAATAGGGTTGTTGTTTATAGTTCAGACCTCTTTTGTGGTTGTATTTCTTTCGATGGCACATTAAATGAGCTGAAAGTGCAGACTGAAGCATAAAGAAAGCTTTTCCTTCTGTGGTAATTCAGAGAAAATGCACATAGCCCTGCTACACACTGCAAACTTGCCATTTCCTCTGTGCAAAGAAATGCAAGCTTAATCACACACACTCAGATTAAAGTGTGTGTGTGTGTGTGCACGTATATATGTTGCATTTGTGCGTTCATCAGCGCTGCTATGGTGAGAGGTGGGAACAACAGAGACGTACGAATTGTTGCTAGAGAAACCTTCCCATGGGGAAGCACTGAAGAACACACTCCAACAAATACTTGCCCTGTTTATAGACTCGCCCGAAGCCTGATACTGTCTGTCGGGTTTCTATACCTCCATTTACATCAATACTCTCCTCGTTTCTTTTCTTTTGTCATTTAGCTGCAGATTCTCCTCAGCCGTTCTCTCTGGATCCGACTGAATATTTAGGAAATGTGCTGACAGCAGCATCAGACAGAGGAGAGAGGAAGGGTGGGATGGTTTAGAATTTTTCTGGGGTGGTAGAAGGATGCAATAATATCTTTGAGAACACGAAAACTGTGTTTATCTCACACAGATTCTTGTTTTATAAACCATCCGCACACACGCATGCGATTCACACCCACAATCATAAAAATGGTGAACGCTTTTGGGTTTCCATGACCTCCTTTCCTGAGTCGGTCTTTTGTCAGATCCCGCTTTCTCTCTCGCTCTCTGTTTCTCAGTCTAATCCTGAGCTTTGGCCACATTTCTCCTCTGGCTGCATGTGTGTGTCGTTTCGTGTTTTGTGTGTGTGAGTGTGTTTAGAGGGGAGAGCTCAGGCCATCTTGAAAAACTGATATTTGATCCCGTGTGTAAAGGAGAGCAATGAGTCCAGCTAGTTTCACTCCAAACATTATCACTGCTCTCTTTATTCTGTGATGTATGTGCTCACCATTATACACTCGGTGACGGATTTCTTCATATGCCAGGCTGGCATTTTTAATGACATGATGAAAAATGTCAGGACTAGGTGCTGTTTCATGTGTATAATAAACAAAAACATTTTAGTAGTTCATCATCTTGATGTTTATTTGAGAGAAATACAGTAAAAACAGTAATATTGTGAAATATTTTTACGATTAAAAAAAAATCTTTCCTACTTTAATATATTTTAAAATGCAATTTATTCCTGTGATCAAAGCTGAATTTTCAGCATCATTACTCCAGTCTTCAGTGTCACATGATCCTTCAGAAATCATTCTAATACGCTGATTTGCTGCTCAAGAAACATTTCTGATTATTATCAATGTTGAAAACATGTGTGATTCATTTTCTTTCAGGATTCTTTTTTGAAGTTCAATAGTACAACATTTATTTGAGATAGCAATCTAAATATATTTTCCGTCACTTTTGATGAATTTAATACTTTGATACTTTAAAGTATTAATTTCTGTCCAAAGAAATCTTACTTAGTCATGGGGCAACAACAAAAAGGGGTTTTCAAGCATCAAAACAATACAAGTTTAATACAGCTTTGAATTTTTTCTGAGCAAACATTTGGACTATTATACATTTTTACCATGCTTTACAGAAAAAATATCATTCGGTGTAACAGTAATTTGTATATCAAAAAATAAAAAAGTCAGGCATATTTAGACCAATAATCATTAGATGACATTAAAAGCTATTTAAGGATCATAGTGCAGCCCCCCAAAAAACGAATTGTAATTTTTAAATCTATCTTTGTCACTATCCTTCAAACCACTAGGTTTTACCCATTTGTCAGGAAGAACTTCAAATAAAAAAATTTAGCATGATCACTTATTCTGTAAGCCTATATATTTACAGGTCAGAATAATTATGTTGTTTAATTTTTACATAAATACATCTGCTACACTGAATGACCATGGAACATTATTTTACCTACAGTTTGACATTTTATTTTCATAAAAGAAACATGAAAGTAGACACTATACTTACATTTAATATGCTTTAGATGTATATAAAATAATTACTTTTGTAAATTAAATTTGTTGCGGACACCAAAATGGGACATTTGGCCCTCATATATTATGATTCACTGTGATTTTGTCAAATCACCCAGCACAAGTTGCTTGTTGCTGGAAGCTCGTAGTGTCTGGTTAGGACACAGTATAATATCACAGTACTTTACTGAACATTCATGTTCATGTACTGTGGAATTTTCATGGTACTTCAAAGAATACCATAGTAGATGTTCAAAAAACATGGTATGAGCATAACTGAAGGAGAGAGACATAGATAACACAGTGACTTGTATTCGTACATGTATCTATCTTTATGACTGAATGTTGACTGAGACTTTAGCTTAGCCATGGTTAGCTTAGCTTTGCTTGTAGCTAGCCTTCATATTTTCCCCTCAGCTGTAATATTGAACTGCAGATTTAATCCCAGGCATTACTGTACACAGAGAGAGATTAAACGCCAGCCATGACTGTCACTCATGTGTGCAGGCAGCATGACAGAGCGCAGGTGATTTGAGACACTTTTAGCTAGCGTTAGAAGCAACTGGCAGAGGTAAGCTGCTTTTAAAAAAACGTTTTAATTTGAGTCAGAATACTGGTTTTAAAACAAAATTCTTTCTTTAAGCTCACTTTGCTTCTTGCTGTAGGTATATTGGTCAAAGTATAAGCACTTGAGCCACATGGGGTAAAAATAAATGAATGAATACAAAGCTAAAATAGACTAAACATGAATAATTAATTCTTGCTCCAAACCATAAACTTCTAAAGCAACAAAACCTGCCTTGTTTATATGTTAAATGTTTATTTGTAAATGTGAATTTTCATTTAACAGTTTCACATTATGTGAGGCACCTTTATATATTCATTCATTTGGTTGCCAGTGCCATTGGTAATATGTCAAAAAAAGAAGTTTCTTGCTCAAAAAGTTTCCTCTAAATATTGATATGAAACATCTTGACACGCCTTAACCATCTTTAATTGATCATTTCAGTCAAACTGCATACTGCATCTTAAGAGTCAATAATTATTAGCATAATTCAGAACCTCTGTATAACTTATTTACTTATCCACTTCCCCTTTGCTGTCATTTATTTATTGTTAAATAAGTTCTGTGCGCTGTGGGCCTAGTCATAACTTATGATCTGATCATGTTTGTGTTATCTGTGTGTGTAGGTGCCCTGGACGAGCCGTACAGCAGGACCTGTGTGTGTGTGTGTGTGTGTGTGTCTGCAGCTCAGTGGAATGTTTTCAGATCTCCCCAAGGTGCTGATACTGGGGGCCATCGCCGCCGCCTCTGCCTTTGTGGTCACCATCCTTATCGTCTTGGTGTGTGTGGGGTGTCAGAGGTAAGTGACCACACACACACACACACAGACTGCAAACAGCTTTTACCAATAATGCTAGGGCTGAGAAACAGTTATTCATCATATTCCATATTTAAAAAAAAAAAAAAAAGGTTACACTTTATTTTGTGTGCTTCTAATAGTGTAATTATACAATTATGTACTGAGGAATATTAATTAACAACATGTACTTACTATAGGGTTAGGGTTTGGTTTAGGGTTAGCTGCATGTAATTATGCATAATTTACTGTTATTATCATAGTACATGCAACAAGGACACCGTAAAATAAAGTGTACAAAAATAATAAGAATAATAATAAAATTAAATAATAATAAAAGTATTATTATTATTAATAATAATAATAATAACTAATGAGTCGAATATATAAATAATTACAATAAAATAGAACAACATTTTGACTCTTATGAGCCAGTTCTTCAATGTGAATCAAAAACCTTCAGTTCAACAAGTGTAGTCTGATTCACAAAGGAATCACCCTCATTAAATGACTCTTTTAGTGAATCAAATCACTAAAGAATCATTTACTGATTCGCACAAGTTATTTATTATATTTGGAAATGAACCAAGAGCTATTACTGTGTTACAGTTTTGGCCATAAGTTTACACACTTAAAAAAAAAAGAAAATAAGAAGGATCATAAAAATGGCATTTTGTTGTTTTATTTAGTACTGCCTTAAAATAAACATAGCACATATAGGTATATATATATATATATATATATTTTTTTT
>NW_015645086.1:2428774-2468565 GCF_001515625.1 Sinocyclocheilus rhinocerous | reverse complement strand
GCATATAGATTTACGACCATAATAGTATGTTGTTCATAAGGTGCATGAGCCTTCTTAATTATTGGATTGCTATAATTATGCTTAATTTGCTTATTTAAGCTTAATTATGATTGCTTCATTATGTGTTGCATCAAAAAGTCAGCGTAAACACACCTTTTGCAAAACTTGTATTCAATTTCATTCAGATTTGTTAGATCTTTAAAATCTGAAATTATCTCATCATGTGGGAACTGCTGAGGGCAGCAACAGCAATATGAACTGAATTTCTCATTTCCAAAATGTTCTTCCTGATACTGAAAGAATCGTTAATTGAATTGTTGAGGAACCGGAATCGTTAAGAGCAATCAGAATCAAAACCAGAATCGTTCATTCTTTACGGTTCCCATCCATATCTGACACTTTGAACGTTTGAACGTTTACACATAGAAGTCTTTCTGCACAGACGCGCCCCACTCATATGTCGAAAGAATGCGTCAGCTTCTTAAAAACTCTCCCCCACTCTTGTGTCAGGGCACCTCCTCCTCTTTTTCTTTAGTTCTGTCTCTATCTCTCCTTCCCTGCTGTGGAGCGACTTGATGAATGCTAATATCACTCCATCAGCAGATTGCGTGCCCTCTGTAGGAGCCGTTTCGCTGGAAAATGCCTTAAGTTAAGCTCTGCGTCGGATGCTCATTTGTGACAAAGACTTTTGCTTTGCGATATTACAAGGAACGAAACCCTCCAACAAATCAGTTTCACATTCTCTCAGACATTGTTCTATTTCTGTTCTATGTAACGTTTCACAGAAAAGATGAATAGGGACTATACTCGTTTTTGCATATTCACCAGAAAGTCATGTTTTTGCTGTACTGCAAAACAACTTGTTCTGAATTGTTGTACAAAATTGTTGTACAGAAGCCAAGTGTGTTTGTGTTTTAGTGTCATTCTAATGGTTAAAATAGAGGTACGGTAAATACGAGTGATATTTAGTGCTCAGAGAGCAGGTTGGCATTGCTGCAAAATCACCAGATGCCTAATGAAAAAAACAGCTCATTGTTCTGAGATACACAAATTATGATTGAGTAAAACCCTTGTTTCAGAATTAAAATGTTCCATCTCATTTCCATTGCAGAAAATGAAAATGCACTCACTCTCATGTATTCCAAACTAATGTTCTTCTGTGGAACATAAAAGGAGATACTTTGAAAAATGTTCGTGCTGCTATTTTCAATGCAAAGAAAAAAAAAACACCATAAAAGATACTGCTCATTTGTTATATTCTACGTCTTCTGAAGTCATATGATAGCTATGAAGTTCCCCCTGTGCTGCAGCTCTTAAAGGGGTCATATGATGCGATTTCAAGTTTTCCTTTCTCTTTGGAGTGTTATAAGCAAAAACTAAAGAGATATTCTTTATAAAATTTAAGACTTGTTCACGCCCTCCTAAAACACACGCCTCCACATGTCTACGTCACGATGTGGGAAGATTTGCATAACGCCGCCCAAATGTTTACGCAAAGAAAGAAGGCGCAACTTTGATTCTCGCTGTAGTATTGTTGCTGCCGCCGCTGCCATGTTGTGGAGACGCTGTGTGTTTTGTTGCTAAAGTGAAAATACTTTGTTTGGTCTTCCGAAAGAGGACACGACTAGAAATCAGTGGTTAAGTTGTATTTACAACACTGTTCCAGAACAGTTCAACCCAAATATTCAGATGTGTGCAGCACATTTTATGGAGGACTGTTTCCTGATCCTGGGAGAGTAGACTACAATGCCGGCTCTTCTGACTCACAGACTGTAAGTACGTTTTTTATATTTAAAGAATTTGCCACTGATGATTCAAACGTGAGTTTTGAACAGTGTAGAGTAGTGTTTGTTATTTGTAGTTTCTCCGATCACAAATGCAGACATGGTTTTATGTTTACGCGGCGAGATGCAACGCAACGCGTTAAGAGACAGTATAAGTCATTATAATCAGTAATTATGTCCCCACTGGATGCAACAAATGCCTCGTTTATAATGGGTTTTATTGGTTTTGTCTCGCCGTGCCGGGAGACGGCGTCACAGTATGGTAAGGGTTGTAACATTTCCGTCACACGCTCAAGGCATCCGGCCAATCACAACGCACTGAATAGCTGGCCAATCAGAGCACACCTCGCTTTTTCAGACCGATGAGCTTTGTAAAAATCGACGCGTTTCAGAAAGGCGGGGCATAGAGGAGAAACAATAATGTACAGTATGTGGAAAATAATGTGTTTTTTGAACCTTAAACCGCATAAACACATTTCATTACACCAAATACACAAAATAATGTTCTTTTTAGCAGCATCATATGACCCCTTTAAATCTCAACACTGTCAATGACACCAAATGCCATTGTTTCTGCATGTTTCTGTCTAATGCCAGGTTGGAAATGCAATAGAGATTTGTGAGCTGTGGTGAATGGAAAGATTTTTAGCAATTAATGATTTACATTTTGATCCCTTTTCTCACACAAAGTGTCACTTTATGACATTGTATGACTTGTTACTTGTTACTAAAACTAAAATAATTTGTTAATTGAAATAAAGCTTACATAAATCTAAACATAAATAACAGGTGGAAAACCAAAACCTAAAAAATACTTAAAAATTAAAATGAGAAAATTATTATATTTTAGAAAATTATCATTATTATTATAATTCTTATAGCTGTATTGATATTTACAAAATATTAATGACAAAAGCACATAACAAAATGACTACAATTTAAATGAAAACTGAAAATATAAAATAAAAGCTAATTCAAATATGAATAAATACTATAATATTGTATAAATGATACTAAAATAACACTTTTTCAGAAGATTAGACTGGACTTTTATTCATCATTATGGATTCAACATGAAATAACTGAGAATTTTCGATTTTCTGGGTTCAGTACAAGTTCAATTGCCATAATTTGTGGCATGATGTTAATTACTACAAAAATTAATTGTCTTTCCTTTTCTTTAAAAAAGCAAAAATCTGAACTAGTGAGGTACTTACAATTTAAGTGAATGGGGCCAATCTGTAAACACTGAAATACTGTGTGTTTCAGCAGCATAGCCACAAGACATAATATGTGTTAACGTGATTTTATTATTTTAAAAAATCACTTATTAACCTCAGAATAGCTCAGCCAAAAATGAAAATTTGCTGAAAATTCACTCACCCTCTGGCCATCCAAGATGTAGATGAATGTGTTTCTTCATGAGAAGAGATTTGGAGAAATGTAGCATTGCATCACTTGCTCACCAATGGATCCTCTGCAGTGAATGGGTGCCGTCAGAATGAGAGTCCATTCTGGTGCTTGATCTGTGCATATTTTTCGCCTGCTTCAGGCAAGAGTTAAAAACGTCTTCAAGACGGATTTGTTATTCAGCTTTTCGCTTCACAAGACGTTTACTGATGGACTGGAGTCGTGTGGATTACTTGTAGATTATTGTAACTGAGTTTAACTTGTACTGAACCTGGAATATTCCTTTAAAACATGGCTATGCTAATGCTGCATTCATGACTGCATACTCAGTAGTCAGGTGCAGCTGTTATTTTGCTGTGCGGGGTTTTGCAATATGTACAGTACTTTCTGCAAGTCATGTGTGTAGACACAGGGTCACTAATACCCAGGTGCGAACGTGTCCCTCCGGCCTCCTGAGTTTCTGACCTTCAGAACGATACAGCCTTCACAAACAAACAGGAGAGACTGCCATTATGCCATTATGTAAGGCATATGCATGACATTATTCTACTTTTTTCGACTTAATTCTACTTTTAATGTCTTGCTATCTATTCATCCATACAAAAACGTCTTCAGGGAGTAAGAGAGAGAGAGAGAAAATCCTCTGTTTCACAGATTGGCGTAAGTGTGAGAGATGTGCGGATGTTAAAAATGGGGTGAGAGTGAGAGGAACAAAAAATGTGTAAATGTGTGCATTTCACAGGCTGTAGGATTGGGGGAGAGAGAGAGAAGCTATAATTGATGTCACACCAGGTGTGTGTAGGGAATGAGAGAAGAAGAAAAGCAAGGGAGGAGGGATCGTCAGGGTTACCTATCCATCCTCTCGCTCTCTCTTCCTCCAGCACACCTGCAACACATCTAGTCCCTCATGATTACGACATCCCTAGATATAACCAGACCCTGGCAATCCCATTACAAACACTCGCTGTAGTGGAATTTTACTTCCTGTCCTATTCAACAGTGCACAATAGCTCTGGTACGAAACCCAGAGCTGCATGTCTAGTGTCTGCAAAGGCTGCAGCTTTCTAAGGCGGCATTCTAAACAGAATGTAATCTCATAGGTGACTGATTTGGAACACTGCATTCTTGAGTCGCTTACAGATGATTCTAGTGTAGAGCGGCGCAGTCGGGTTTCCACTGTTCCCTTTCATTTTCCTCCATAATGACTGGGGAAATCTCTTTTGATAAATCATTAAAGTGATGATATGGGCTTCTTTAAAAGCTACAAGTCAAGTGTAATTTCACTTCTTTTTTAAGTGTTTAAATGCAGAATTCAAGGTGAAGAACTACATTACCCATAATCTTAAGGAAGAAGTGCCAATTAAAATAGTCGCTGTTGATATGGAATGAAAATCGTGGACAGCAAATGTCCAATTCCATGAAGAAAAAATAAATAGGCAAATGACATAATTAAGTTAGTCTCTCTACACTCTCTTTACTTAATTATACTGGAAGATTTTGTAAACGTTTTTGGAAACCATTTGTTTGATCAAAAATACAGTAAAAACAGTAATGCTGTGAAATATTATTACAGTTTGAATATATTGAATATATTTTAAAATGTAATTTATTTCTGTGATGCAAAGCTGAATTTGCCGATTTGCTGCTCAGGAAAGATTTCTTCTTATTATTATCAACAGTTGTGTAGCTTAATATTATTGTGGAAACTATGATGCATTATTTCATGATTCTTTCAAAAGAACAGTATTTATTTAAAAAAGTAACATTTTTGTCTTTACTGTCACTTTTGATCAAATTAATGCATCCTTGCTGAATAAAAGTATACATTTCTTCCAAGGAAAAAAAAAACTGTCTGAATCCAAACTTTTGAACAACCGTGTTACACACAATTTTTTTAATAAATAAAAAATAAAAATGCTTATTTTCATTATTCATCATTTTTTAAATGATTTTATGGCAATGTAATCCTTACAAGTATTGAAGATTGTTTTTAATGCTTATAGTAAAAATGAATGGGAAAAACACTGGAGCCAAGCCTGCAAAAAAAAGTCAACAGTCACTGTTGTGTTCTATAGTTTCACATTAGTGTGTTAATCTAATATGAAAATCTAGCACAAACATTAAATAGCAGACACAAATATTTGGTTATATTTATTTATACTTTCCATTGTTAAATGAAATATATTTATAATGATTTTTGCTCTAGATTTGCCCTCAATCTTGAATGAACTTTTTCATATAGTGCTGTGCTTATAATTTGGTCAAAACAGGGTATCTTAGAAGGCAGCATAATATTGTTTAACTGCCTGACAACAGCATTTGCATCTAAAGGTTGCCTTAAATACTAAGTAGGTAGCTCTGGAACAGAGCTAACTATTTACTTATAGGATGTTTCAGCCCTTTACATGTTTGCTGTATTTTATTTTCTCCTTACAAAAAGTGTCTCTCACTTTGTCTACAGAAAAAGCAAGAGCAAACATGGCCACACCAATGGAGGGGCTCAGAAAAAGGAAACAGTGAGTGCAAAAAAAGTATATATGAACACATATAAACACAGTGCAATTATGGACATGGATGTACGTACATATACATGATAATGTTTTGAATTTCAGGCTGCTCTGCGCCAGTCCAAGCTGAACTCCATGAGTAAATCTGACACCCGCCTGCATGACATGCACAGGCTGCCCTGCAATGCAAACGGTGAGAGAGACAGACAGATTTAACTGGTCTTAATGATATATGTACACAAGACTCATTTAGCACACACATACGCACATATGCACTGGCCGACGCACGTGCGTGCAAAGACTTACGTCTCCAGAGACTTGTCATGGCAAGATGTTTACTAGCTCATGTTCCCACTGCCACAGACGTGTGATCTGCGAGGCTGAGAATGACAGTTGTCAAGCTGACACACAGAACACACACATCTCAAAGCCTTATATACGTCGGCTTCTGGTCTTTTAAATCCAGACCAATGGAGACTCACTTTATTTAGTGTGTAAAACACAAAATACACAATAAGAAGGATAACAATTATCAATTCGGTCAACATGAAATCAAGGTTTACTCTATTTACTTTTGTAATACATGCTCCTGGTCATAATATCCACAAATCATCAGTCCACATTATTCCAAATTATTCCAAGAAATATGAATATATTGCTTCGACTGTGAAATGACTTTCTGCGGATGTTACCAAGACCACAAGTTTCAACCCAGGTTACAAATTGTAGGAACATCGTTTTGAAATGTTTGTAAAATTTTGAAAATTACGTCCAGTTTTCTTGTCACAATTATAACGTTATTTAAAAGTTACAAAAACATTTCTTCCAACGTTCTGCTAACTTTTTCACACAAAATATTATTTGTATTAATTAATTAATGCATTAATTTTCTAAGAATGTAAATGTCCAGTTTTCTTGTCGTGAGTAGAACTTTATTTAAAGATTCCTAAAATGTTTCTAACAAAGTTCTACTATATTTTCACCAAAGATATAACGTTATCTGAACATTTATTTTTAATTTCTTAAGAACATTAAAATGTCCAATTTTCTTGTCTTGATTAGAACATTATTTATAAGTTACTTACAACTTTCTACTAGTATTATTTTCAAAATATAGCATATTTTTTAGCATTATTTTTAATATTCTAATCAGCGTTGTAAGAACATTCACCAAGTAAAAATAACATCGCAAGAACATTTTCTCTCAACGTTGTGAGACCGTATATAAAATATTCATAAAGTAATAACAATGTTCCATAAACATTACTTTAAGAATGATTTGTCCTAAATATTATATAACTTATTGAAAGTTGTGAGAATGTTCATTGTTAGCAGGGAACGAATAGTGCCAGTGTCATACAAGATCGGTAGAGGTATGCTAAGCTAGTTAGCTAAACAATTAGCTTGCTAACTGGGCTAGGCTAAACTGGAAAAGTAGGCTAAATGTTTAATTTGACCATTTTTAGCTTTGGGAGTATCATCTGATATGTAGTTTAGAAAACAAGATTCACATTTTTTGTTGCCAGTGTAGTTTCATGTTGACTTTAAACTCATTGTACTGTCTCTATGCAGGTTTAAACATATGTAAGATTGTGATTTTGTGGTCAAAATACACATTCCAAATAGTAATGGTCTGCCCCCTTGTGTTTTCATGGAGTAATGTCAAATGTGACATTTTTAATGACACTTTGTACTTTATTGGCCCTTAGTACTATATATGTGTTCAGTATTTTATCCAATATGACATCAATATTCCAAACTTTAATCTTAATCCTCTGTTTAATCTTTCCCATCCCTCTCACATCAATCTGTGTCATTCTGATTGACAGGTGCCCCTAAGAGCCGGCCGGCCAGCATGGACCTTCTGCTCCTGCATACCCGCCGCTCCACTCCTGACCTCCGTCCCAGCCCAGGCCGCCAGCTGCCTCGTGCTCCCAACAAAAATGAGAATGAGGAACGTGAGCACACCTACTCTGAAGTTTGCCGCCGCTCCTCTCCCACATCCCTCCCGCCAGATGACGGCCTGTATGAGAGTGTTGGGATCAAAGGGGCGGGGCCTGATAAAGCTGCCCCACCTCCTGCCCCGATGTCAACCAACACGCCCACTCAGCGCCGTGCCCACAGCCCGACGCTTAATGGGAACGGCCGAGGTGGAAGCAGAGGGGTTGTGAACGGCGTGAGTCAAGACGAAGTGACGGCAGAGTACGCCTCCATACGGAAGGTGAAGAAGCTGGAGCGCGGCAGGAGGGAGGAAGTGGTGGAGGATGGAGAAAGGGAGCACCAGAGCATGTCCAGCAGCGAGTCCTCCAGCAGCACCTTGCCTAGGAAAACAGTGGAACCATTTCACCTACCCAATTTCCCAAAGGTAAATATGACACAGATCAGCCACACAGGTTCAGAATAGTTATACATTTAAAAAAAAACTCAGCTCATAACTCATCCTGCAGGGGCAAAAAAATCTCACAGAAACCTTACAGAACGGGTTGGATATATATGCCTGGAGAACAGAATGTCATATAGACTCTTTCAAGTAACCACCTAAAACACCCTAGCTAGCAACTACACTAATGTAGTAAAAAATGCACTAAACACTCAGAACAACTTAACAGTCACATAGCAACGTCCTAGCAACCACCCAAAACACCCCAGCAACAAAAAAGTAACGCACTAAACACTCAGAACAGTTTAGCATGGCATAGCAATGCCATGGCAACAGCTTAGAACACTCCAGCATCATTATGGTATGTTTTGCACCACTCTCATTTTCTTGAGAAAATCTAATGTTGTTGTTGCAGGCAAAAGAAGAAGAAAAAATAAGAAGTGAGAGAAAAAAGAGTTATAATTGTCTGCCATTTGCGCTAATGTAAATATTAAGCACTTAAATGCAGAGCCTGGTAGTGCAGTTATACGTTTTGACCACTAGAGAGTGCTGTTTCCTATAAAAAAAATCCCCTAGAGCCACCAATCTGAAGCATTTTCTAAAACCTTCATGACTGATATGAATATGACTGATGACATTTACATGATAAATCTTTTAGAGTTTTAGATGTTAAATGTTTTTAATTAAAAGGGGTTCAAGAAATGAACATTAGCGAGCATTAAAATGTTGACTTGCCCACTCATGAGAAAACATTCTATTGACATAGTATTAAAAATGAACTGAAGTGATGCATTGTTACTTTGTGTGTGTGTGTGTGTGTGTGTGTGTGTTTGTTCACATTTCACCCATATTCATGTCAGTCTGTTAGCTGATACCTGTTTATGTTGTGTTCGGCTTTCAAGGACAGATAAGTTTTGCAGAGAACAGAACAGCCATGCTGAATGATGGTGCCTTTAAAATGGAAAACACACAGACAATGATCGGATAATGATCCAGTCTTCCTGTTAACTCAGCTCTGCTCTACTTGTCTTTATGTGTGTGTTTGTGCCATTTGTTTGCCACATATGGAGATAAAAATCTTCTTTGTCAGAGGTTTGTTGATTGATGGCTTGTTTACGCAGGCACGGTATTCTATTCAGTGCATACTTGTCTTTCTAAATCTGACTTACAGTGTGCCATTTAATATTTAAGCAAGGCTAAACAATATTGGTGTGTGTGTGTGTGTGTGTGTGTGTACATGTTTTTCTATCCCGGTGAGGACTTAAACCTGAGTACACACCAACTCATGGGTACTCGTGTCACCGTGGGGACCTAAGTTGAGGTCCCCATGGGGAAACAAGCTTATAATTCATACAGAAAGGGTTTTTTTTGAGAATGTAAAAATGCAGAAAGTTTTCTGTGAGGGGTAGGTTTAGGTGTAGGGTTGGTGTAGGGCGATAGAGTATACGGTTTGTACAGTATAAAAACCATTACACCTATGGAGAGTCCCCACAAGGATAGTACGTGTGTGTGTGTGTGTGTGTGTGTGTCTTTGACCTGCATTATATCCGAGCCTGCATCTAGAACAAATATTATTAGAGTTTACATGAAAGCAAGCATGCAGTGTGGTTGTGCGGCACATGTGTCACTCCAGTGCACTGGGCTGGATTAAGTAAGGTCTGTTGGCAGGCTGCCTGCCCCGCCTATAACGTTATCTGAACATTTATTTTTAATTTCTTAAGAACATTAAAATGTCCAATTTTCTTGTCTTGATTAGAACATTATTTATAAGTTACTTACAACTTTCTACTAGTATTATTTTCAAAATATAGCATATTTTTTAGCATTATTTTTAATATTCTAATCAGCGTTGTAAGAACATTCACCAAGTAAAAATAACATCGCAAGAACATTTTCTCTCAACGTTGTGAGACCGTATATAAAATATTCATAAAGTAATAACAATGTTCCATAAACATTACTTTAAGAATGATTTGTCCTAAATATTATATAACTTATTGAAAGTTGTGAGAATGTTCATTGTTAGCAGGGAACGAATAGTGCCAGTGTCATACAAGATCGGTAGAGGTATGCTAAGCTAGTTAGCTAAACAATTAGCTTGCTAACTGGGCTAGGCTAAACTGGAAAAGTAGGCTAAATGTTTAATTTGACCATTTTTAGCTTTGGGAGTATCATCTGATATGTAGTTTAGAAAACAAGATTCACATTTTTTGTTGCCAGTGTAGTTTCATGTTGACTTTAAACTCATTGTACTGTCTCTATGCAGGTTTAAACATATGTAAGATTGTGATTTTGTGGTCAAAATACACATTCCAAATAGTAATGGTCTGCCCCCTTGTGTTTTCATGGAGTAATGTCAAATGTGACATTTTTAATGACACTTTGTACTTTATTGGCCCTTAGTACTATATATGTGTTCAGTATTTTATCCAATATGACATCAATATTCCAAACTTTAATCTTAATCCTCTGTTTAATCTTTCCCATCCCTCTCACATCAATCTGTGTCATTCTGATTGACAGGTGCCCCTAAGAGCCGGCCGGCCAGCATGGACCTTCTGCTCCTGCATACCCGCCGCTCCACTCCTGACCTCCGTCCCAGCCCAGGCCGCCAGCTGCCTCGTGCTCCCAACAAAAATGAGAATGAGGAACGTGAGCACACCTACTCTGAAGTTTGCCGCCGCTCCTCTCCCACATCCCTCCCGCCAGATGACGGCCTGTATGAGAGTGTTGGGATCAAAGGGGCGGGGTCTGATAAAGCTGCCCCACCTGCTGCCCCTGCCCCGACGTCAACCAACACGCCCACTCAGCGCCGTGCCCACAGCCCGACGCTTAATGGGAACGGCCGAGGTGGAAGCAGAGGGGTTGTGAACGGCGTGAGTCAAGACGAAGTGACGGCAGAGTACGCCTCCATACGGAAGGTGAAGAAGCTGGAGCGCGGCAGGAGGGAGGAAGTGGTGGAGGATGGAGAAAGGGAGCACCAGAGCATGTCCAGCAGCGAGTCCTCCAGCAGCACCTTGCCTAGGAAAACAGTGGAACCATTTCACCTACCCAATTTCCCAAAGGTAAATATGACACAGATCAGCCACACAGGTTCAGAATAGTTATACATTTAAAAAAAAACTCAGCTCATAACTCATCCTGCAGGGGCAAAAAAATCTCACAGAAACCTTACAGAACGGGTTGGATATATATGCCTGGAGAACAGAATGTCATATAGACTCTTTCAAGTAACCACCTAAAACACCCTAGCTAGCAACTACACTAATGTAGTAAAAAATGCACTAAACACTCAGAACAACTTAACAGTCACATAGCAACGTCCTAGCAACCACCCAAAACACCCCAGCAACAAAAAAGTAACGCACTAAACACTCAGAACAGTTTAGCATGGCATAGCAATGCCATGGCAACAGCTTAGAACACTCCAGCATCATTATGGTATGTTTTGCACCACTCTCATTTTCTTGAGAAAATCTAATGTTGTTGTTGCAGGCAAAAGAAGAAGAAAAAATAAGAAGTGAGAGAAAAAAGAGTTATAATTGTCTGCCATTTGCGCTAATGTAAATATTAAGCACTTAAATGCAGAGCCTGGTAGTGCAGTTATACGTTTTGACCACTAGAGAGTGCTGTTTCCTATAAAAAAAATCCCCTAGAGCCACCAATCTGAAGCATTTTCTAAAACCTTCATGACTGATATGAATATGACTGATGACATTTACATGATAAATCTTTTAGAGTTTTAGATGTTAAATGTTTTTAATTAAAAGGGGTTCAAGAAATGAACATTAGCGAGCATTAAAATGTTGACTTGCCCACTCATGAGAAAACATTCTATTGACATAGTATTAAAAATGAACTGAAGTGATGCATTGTTACTTTGTGTGTGTGTGTGTGTGTGTGTGTGTGTTTGTTCACATTTCACCCATATTCATGTCAGTCTGTTAGCTGATACCTGTTTATGTTGTGTTCGGCTTTCAAGGACAGATAAGTTTTGCAGAGAACAGAACAGCCATGCTGAATGATGGTGCCTTTAAAATGGAAAACACACAGACAATGATCGGATAATGATCCAGTCTTCCTGTTAACTCAGCTCTGCTCTACTTGTCTTTATGTGTGTGTTTGTGCCATTTGTTTGCCACATATGGAGATAAAAATCTTCTTTGTCAGAGGTTTGTTGATTGATGGCTTGTTTACGCAGGCACGGTATTCTATTCAGTGCATACTTGTCTTTCTAAATCTGACTTACAGTGTGCCATTTAATATTTAAGCAAGGCTAAACAATATTGGTGTGTGTGTGTGTGTGTGTGTGTGTACATGTTTTTCTATCCCGGTGAGGACTTAAACCTGAGTACACACCAACTCATGGGTACTCGTGTCACCGTGGGGACCTAAGTTGAGGTCCCCATGGGGAAACAAGCTTATAATTCATACAGAAAGGGTTTTTTTTGAGAATGTAAAAATGCAGAAAGTTTTCTGTGAGGGGTAGGTTTAGGTGTAGGGTTGGTGTAGGGCGATAGAGTATACGGTTTGTACAGTATAAAAACCATTACACCTATGGAGAGTCCCCACAAGGATAGTACGTGTGTGTGTGTGTGTGTGTGTGTGTCTTTGACCTGCATTATATCCGAGCCTGCATCTAGAACAAATATTATTAGAGTTTACATGAAAGCAAGCATGCAGTGTGGTTGTGCGGCACATGTGTCACTCCAGTGCACTGGGCTGGATTATGTAAGGTCTGTTGGCAGGCTGCCTGCCCCGCCATGTTTTTTTTTGTTTGTTTGTTTTTTTGTTAAAGGCATCAGGGAGGAACCACAGAGCAGGTAGTTGCTTCAGCCAGGGAAATAAATAGCAGCAAACACTGTAGCCATTCATCTGCTGGTATTAATCTTTCATACAGGAGGTGTGTTTCTTTCCCACTTTAATCATTGACTCGCTATTCGACGTGCATATCTGTTCCTGTAATGATTAACTCACAGAACATTTCCATTGTAGAAACAAACACCAATCAGTCCTAAATTAAAGGAACAGTTCATGTCATTCCAGTCCAGCATGACTTTCTTTCGTTGCTCTGTGAGACACAAATGGTGAACTTTTGAAAAATGCACTGGCCACCGTTTTATTTTTTTAATGAAAATGAACGAGGACTGGTGCTGTTGAGCTCCAAAATGACAACAACAAAAAAATCACAAAAGTGGTTCATACATTTTTTTGCTGAAAATTCCAAGTGTTCTGAGGTCATATAATAGCTTTCTCTGACAGAAACAGACCAAAATTTAGGTCATTATTTAAAATTTTTGTATACACTTTTATAGTTTTTATTAATATTCAGCTTTTATTTAATATTTTCAGAATTCGTTTTAATTACAGTTTTTTTTATAATTTAATCTTTATTATTGTTTTATACTATTTCGGTTTAATTTATTTTTATTTTTTATTTCAGTCATTTTAGTGCTTCAACTTAAACTTATTTTACTTTGTTGCCAAGGCAGCATTTTTCATTTTCCTTTAAAGTTTTTCATCTAATGTTCATAATTTATTTTAGTTCAGATTTATTTCAGTTACCAAAAATGTTTTGGTCTTAGTTAACAATAATAACCCGGCTGTTGAATGAATAGTTCACTCAAAAATGAACATTTGATATAAGTTTATTCACTCTAAATGGGTGCCGTCAGAATCAGAGTCAAACTAGCTGATAAAAACATCACAATAATCCACAAGTAATCCACATGACTTCAGTCCATTAATTAACATCTTGTGAAGTGAAAAGTTGCATGTTTGTAAGAAACAAATCAATCATTAACATGATTTAACATTAAACCTTCACTTTTGGACAAAATACCTCTATCCATAATAACACTTCCTGAATTTGTTTCCTACAAACACACAGCTTTTCACTTCACAAGACGTTAACTGATGAACTGGTGCCATGTGAATTACTGTGATGTTTTTATCAGCTGTTTGGACTCTCATTCTGACGGCACCCATTCACCGCAGAGGATCCATTGGTGAACATGTGATGTAATGCTTACATTTCTCCAAATCTTTTCTCACGAAAAACAAACTGGATGAGTACATTTTCATTTTTGGGTGAACCATTCCTTTAATCTCTCCAAATGGATTGTTTAATCGATCAGGTTGTAGAATCTAATCAGTCTGATTGGTGATGAATGATTCAGAGTGTTATCACAAACAAGAGTTGCTGATTCATCGAAAATACCTGACACAAAAAAAATTCATTCGTTCACAAAACGGATGTTGCTGCTTCTCTCATGAACTCACAAACATGGAGAGCTTGAATTCAGATGACATCAGATTCAGTCTGTTTGCATTAGCAGTGCTTGAGGAGTTCTGACCAGCTCGCATGTTCCTCATGTGTCCAACAGGAGGCGGTCTTCATGGGTAACGGAGAGCAGTACATTTGGAAACCACCAGAAGAGGAAGAGATGATCATGCCAGTGGTCCCTCAGCTGGAGAACGGACACAGCCATCCCACCGCCGTGGAGGTAACGTCTGCCTCGCTATCCCAGCACTGCAGACGGGGTCATGACATTTGTCCAGGTTTACATGAATGGATCAGGTTTCAGACTTTGACATTTGACCTCTAAAACCCAGGACCATTTCGGATCTCTTTGGTCTGACCCTTGTGCATTAATAAAGAGTGTGGAAGTGAGTGGAATGATGGCTGGAGTCTGATAAATTGTGGCTTGAAAGTGAGAGAGAAAGTTTGATCCTTCTTTTCTCCCTCCACCTCTCAACTCTCTTCCTGCTCTCTCTCTCTCTATGGGTATGGCATGACTAACAGGCAGGTCAAAGGTCTGTGGACTGTGCTTGTTGACTGTCAGTTCAGGGTTGGTGTGAGGGAAGGAATATGAGAAGTGGGGAGAGGTCGGGACAGACAGGCACTCTGGGTAGACTTGAGTTTAATCAACTTCCTGTGGCCAATCAAAACTTACAACTTGGTTTCAGATAAAAGCATTTACAGCAAAGGTGCCTAGTGTAGATGTTTGAAGAATACATACAGATTCTAACAGGAAGTTATATGCACCATTATTACTGCAAAAAACGTTTTCTTAATCAATGTTGTCTCCTTTTTAGTTAAAATACCCTAAATGTCATCAAGATTTAATAGAAAAGCTAAATTGTGTAAGATCATACTTTAAGACTAATAATAGACTAATAGTTTGGAGTCCATTTTTTTGTTATATTTAATGTTTCTTATGCTCAGCAGAGCTGCATTTATTTGATCAAAAATACTGCAAAATTGTGAAATAGTATTACAATTTAAAAGAACAGTTTTCTTTTTGAATATATTTAAAATGTAATTTATTTCTGTGATGAAAAGCTGAATTTTCAGCATCATTACTCCAGTCTTCAGTGTCACATGATCCTTCAGAAATCATTCTAATACGCTGATTTGTTTCTCAAGAAACATTTATTGTTGTTATCAATGTTGAAAACAGTTGTGCTGCTTAATATTTTTTAATACTTCGTTCTTTCTTTAAACTTATGTCAAATAAAGTTTCAATAATTTTGTTGTTTTAAGTATAAAGCTCACTAAATGTAATTGGTTAAAACAAGAAAAAATTGTAGAGTAAGGAAAAGCAATCTTAAATCAAGATACACTCAGAAAATATATTTATATTTAGGCCTTAAATTTATGTATATGAAATGCATATAAAATCTCCATCCATATGGATTACACATTTTTAACATTGATAAACTTAATTTGATGCATATTTGTCAGTCATACATAGTCATACATAATATTTCTGTAATAGTACTATTAGTAATAAACTGGATGCGTTTTAAATACACAATAATCAGGTTTATATATTTATCATCAATACATTCAACTTGTTTCCTTATACATTTTAATTAGCTGAATATTGCTTTTTCCATAGCTAGCCATTTCTTAACCATGTTCATACTTTTTACCTGACTAAATGTGCATTGATATTAACACAACAATTCTGTTCTCTGATTTTAAAATGTGCACCTCTAGTGCCTTTGAAAATGGCATTCTACATTTATTTTGTTTGTTAGTAGTGTGAGAGTAAGCTGAACGTCTTTGGCTCAGATAGAAGTGTTGGCTGTTGTAACCGGTGAGCTGAATACACTTCTCCATGCTCGGTCTCTCTCACTTCTCTGCTCATTCCTTCTCTTGTCCAGACACGCCCAGTTTCATGTCATGTGGTGTGTGGGCGTGATACTGCATGGCCCTCTGCTCCACTTCAATTGACACATTATACTCAACATGGGAAAATCATTGGACTTTTTAAAAACATTTTTAGACATTTTTTTTTTATCATTTTTGCAGTAAATTTCAAGGGTTGTGCATTGTGACAAATTCATTCTTAAAAGTATTACCTGCAATTATTATTTTCCAGTTGAAATAATTTTCTATCTATTGTAATTACCTAATATAATCTTAATTAAAAATCTCCAAACGGTACAATTCCCACTGCTTTTGTGTCCAAGTGTATGCACGCATGCTGCAAGTCAAGTAAGATTGAGTTGCCTCAGAAGAATGCATTCGGGGCACATACAGACACACACACACACACACACACACACACACACATTTGGGAGTTTCAAACAACATGAAACTCAGCGGTTTTCTTGAAATCAGCTGGTTCAGTCATGCCTCCGTTCAGATGCATGCTGCGTCGTGCCGCGGCCTGCAGATTACACTACGGGCTAAAATACTGAATGCTGCAGTGTTGTTTTCCAGACCGTTTAGAGGTTTTAACATGAAAAACACAATCGTATCCGCAGCTCTATTCATGCCATACCATCTCCTCAGCCTGTACACATGAATGCTGTAAAGGTCACTATGTGAGTTGGAGAGCAGAGTTGAATTCTTGACTGGGATTTTACACATGCCATTGAGCTGGGAGTGCTAAATGTCATCCGCCACAGAGAGGGCGTGTGAGGTGAACACACACACACACACACACACACACACACACAGATCAGTGTTAGGGGTGTGCAATACTGACAAAAAAAATTCAATTGGGATTTTTTTCAATAACGATAATTAAACTATATTTTTAGTGTGTTTTTGTGCTGGTACCTTGGCTGGTTTAAACCTGTCGTGGATAAATATATGTGACACTAAAACTACCAGTAGGTGGCGACAAGTCCCTGTGCACATCCGATATCATGCATTGTCTGAATAGGTACTACATTTGAATTTGAACTTACTTCACGACCGTTAAAAAGGTGCATTGAATATAGTGTGAATATGGGCAGTATAAATGAAATTTGGACATAAGACATCCGCCATGTTGTTACTGTCACATGACCTACCAGCATCAGTTGCATTGCTTCACTGCCATTCATAAATCCTCTCCCATGGCCTCATGGGATAGTAAAGTGTCCATCAAATGCGCACTTCAGAATCACATTGGAAGTAGTAGGTCATCTGGGTACTTTTTGCCTGCTGTTTTATGAATACTGTGAATTCGGACATACTACTCTTTTGCTGTACTGTTCTTCGCATACAATATAGTAGGGAAGCAGGGATGCTGCGCCTGTCTTAATGTGTGATTCATTCATTCAAACGATTCGTTCAAAATTGCTGATTCATTTAGAAACGAAGCAAGTGACTGTCTTTATAAATTGGATCATTAAATCACCGACTCAAATGATTTGTTCAAAAACAGATTCATTCAAGAACAAAACAGTGCAGTGTTGCTCTGAAACGCACATAAATGTCCTGCTACAGCTTTGTTTGGAACTATTTTCATTGGTGAAACAACAGACACTATTGTGTGTAAAGTGTAACTCACTATATATTAACTTCTTGTTTGTTGTACAGAATCAATCACATTTGCAATTGCGTTCGTGCAAGACATGCTTTAGTTTTGCAAAGTGAGTGACATACTCGATAATGTTAGCTCGCACATTGATGATAAATATCGCACACCTCTAATCAGTGTACATGTTAGACGTTTTCTTGAATCACATGCTCGTAATAGACCACACATGGGCATTAGAGGAGGACTGAAGGAAATCTTCCCACCCATTTACCTCCTGTCTGGTTAGAGAGGTTAACGGCGTCTCGGTGGGCTGCTGTGGTGAAAGTTTAACAGGCTTATCTGCAGGTTAGGTAACAGATAAGAGCGTTTACACTGGCTCTGTCGATCACGGCTAAAGTGGGTCATGTTTCTGCTGAGTGCAAGCAGAGTCCTGTTACCACACACACTATGACACACGAGTCAAACACTCAGCGCTGTGGGCGTCTGTGTAGTGTTTATGCTACATCTTCAGGCATATTAGAGTGTTATGTTGTGTTAACTCTTATCTGTCCTGTTGTCTCTTTTTACCTTGTTAAGTCAGTCGTGACTATTACTGTTGATCAAACCACCATCAAAACAAATCTGAGGAATACATTTATGACGTGTCATTAACGATACTTCAAATTATGGACTTGTTGAGGAGAAGTGTGCTGTGCAGTGATCAAACTTACATATTTCACCTGATGATAAAACTGACAAAAATACCATAGAATTAAATTGATGGAGAGAAACCACGCCATGCTGGTTTGTCTAGACAGACGCTGGTTTTCGTCTGGTTTCTCCCAAGGTTTTTTCTCCATTTCTGTCACCGATGGAGTTTTGGTTCCTTGTCACTGTCGTCTTTGGCTTGCTTAGTTGGGGACACTTGACTGATTGCACAGACGCTATTGGAAGAGAGCTGAACTGGATGATGACATCACTAAATTATCAATGAACTGACTTTAGCTGAAAAAATTACTCTTTGTTATTGTCTTCTTGCATTATTGACAAACTATTTTCCTGTTTGACACTGTAAAGCTGCTTTGACACAATCAGTATTGTATAAAGCACACACTATACAAATAAAGGTGACTTGACTTGACTTAGAAACAAATATCATAAAGATGGGGCAAGCAACCAACCAGCAGCCACACAGAACACACTATCAACCACCTATAACAGCCTAGCAACCATAGCAATGACCCAGAACATCATAGCATCCACCAAGAACAACCTAGCGACCACTTAGAACACCCTAGCAACCACTAAGAATACCCTAGCAACCACCAAGAACAATGTAGCAACTATCCAGAACACTGTAGTAACCACATAGAACACCCTAATAACCATACAGCATCACCCAGGCACCACCTGGATCATGCAAGCAACCACCTAGAATAAATTAGCAACCTTACACCACACCTTAGCAACCATTCAAAACATCGTTGAAACCACCCAGAATAGCCCAGTTACCATAAAGCATCAGGCATCCATCCAGAACAAGCAACCACCAAGCAACAACCTAGCAACCATGCAACCACCAAGAATAGCCTAGCAACCATACAGAACACCCTAGCAACCATACCTAGCAACCATACAGAAGCAACCACCAAGAACAACCAAGAATAGCCTAGCAGCCATACAGAACACCCTAGCAACTGCATAGGCAAGTTGTAGATAGCATTTGGTGGTGGAAATGAACTTTGCAAGTTCTGAAATCTGTGTGTTTTTTGTAACTCCTTCAACACTATAACTGTAACTTGAGAATGTGCTCCAGGACGGTTATTATAACGAAATCCACTTTGGCAAAGTTGATCTTTGGCAGGCTCCTCATTCTGTGGTTCTCTCTCTCTTTCCTCAGATCTCTGACATGTACTCTACCGTTTGTAAGACCCTGAAGAGGAAACACCAGCAGGGTCAAAGCCAGGAGGATAGCAGGCCGACGGCCTCTGCTGCGTCCCAAGAGGTGGACCGGGGCACCACGGGCTGGCCTGCCGCCGGTGCTACAGGGGAAGAGTCATGGGGGAGGTGTGGCCCCCAAGAGGAGCCCTGCTACGAACCTGTGGGTGAGAAGACGTGGCCCCGGGGCCTGGCGCAAGAGTCAGACCCAGCCTACGCCACCATCGATTCCCACCGGAAACGGGAGAAGCTGGCCAGCAACACGCTGAAGCCCAAAAAGAAACCCGCACAGGGTCCGGGCAGAGCCATGACCTGCGAGAACTTTTACGAGACTATCGGCGACGTGAAGCAGGGAGCAAACGCAGCGAGCACCACCACTATCTTTACCTTTAATGACGGCATGGAAATGTACGTTACGGGGCTATAAAAAGCTTGACTTGAACCGACAAATTAAACACCTACAGACTACAGACAAAAACTAACTGCAGCCCTCTGGTTCTGACAAATGAAAAGATACACAGCCTACAGCTGCCAAACACACGGCAACCTACATAACCACACAACCAATGTATATTTAGTCTTACCATAGGAGTGCACAATCAGTTGCAACACTCATGCAGACAAAATAAAACTGAATTGGCTGAACCAAGCCTGCAGCCGGGCTGTGTTTAGCTGACAGGAATGCTCACCAAATCCAGGGATCTAAACTGATTTGGCCATCATGCTACACTTGCTACAGTAGTTTACTGCAGGGTTAAAATCAATATGACTTTAAGACTCACTGTAGCACAGGGAAGTTTGGACCTGATTATATACAGTACCAGTCAAAAGTTTAGAATAATTAAGATTTTTTTATGTTTTTGAAAGAAGCCTCTTATGCTCACCAAGGCTGCATTTATTTGATCAAAAATACAGTAAAAACAGTAATATTGTAAAATATTATTACAATTTAAAATGTTAAAATTTCATTTATTCCTGTGATGTGAAGCTGACTTTTCAGCGGTTGATAAAACATCTTGAGCAGAAAATCATTATATTAGAATGATTTCTGAAGGATAATGTGACACTGAAGACTGGAGTAATGATGCTGAAAATTAGCTCACAGGAATAAATTAAATTTTAAAACATATTCAAACAGAAAACTGTTATTTTACATTCTAATAATTATTCACAATAGTATTGTTTTAACTGTAACTGTTAAGCATAAGAAATGCCTTTCAAAGACATTTAGAAAATCTTGATTATTCCGAACTTTTGACGGGTAGTGTAAAATCACAATATACACACTGTCGGTCAGTCCCATTGCCGAGTGAGCACTACCTGCACATTAACACAGGGAGCACATGAGATGTCAGCTTATTGCCCGTCCCCTCCCGCTCTGAAAACACACCTGACTGGTTCTCTCAGCTTGAGACGGCCAGCCACCATCACAGTGTTAGTTTAGCTGAAAAAAACATACAGAGTTAACTTCTCTTGTTTTCCACCTTAAACATTATGTATGCAGTCTGACAGTTTAGGTGGTGTACATACGGTATGTCTGGTCATTTTTTCAGTACGCATGTAACTTGCAGTAAGGCCCAGGTGGAATCTGCAGGTATTTATTTATTTTATTTTTTATTTTTTTTGGCACTGATCTTGGAGAAGAATCTGCAGAATTATCTTTAATAGATTTAATGTTGATAAAATGGGTTTAATGAAGCTACCTGGTTACCTGAATGCATTAGATACCATTATTATTACTTTACAATAAAATACATATATAATAATAATAATAATATTTTGTATATGCACTAATGTTCAAAAGTTTAGGGTCTGTATGACTTTTTAAAAATGTTTTTTAAGTCTCTTATACTCACCAAGGAAGCATTTTTTTATTCAAAACAGCAATACTGTTAAATATTATGTAAGTGCATTAGCTCTTAAATTTCTTTAGCTTTTTGGTTATTTTGTCTATTGCATGCCACTTCTGCCCAATCTTTGGACGTGTCAGGTAGTTTTAGTGATATGCCACTCGTTTCTCACAAGATTTGACATTTTTGAAATATTAACAGAATAGAAGGTAGAAAAAAAAGCAAAACAAGGTTTTTCGGGATGCCTCAGCCTAGCTAGTTAACATGTCATTTTCAATGGCCATTGTTAACATGAGAGTTTATGAGGCTTGTAGCGTCAGTGTGCTGGAAGGTTGTGGTGTGCGTACAGAGGGCAATAAAGGCTTCTAGTTTGCTTTCGATCCACTGTTCTCAGGTCAGTGTGTGCCAGCACTGCTCCCCGGCTCGCTGGGCCTCCGGCTGGCTTAGCTGTCAGCAGCATTTCATGGAGACAGTGTCCAAGGAAAACACAGCACAAGGCTCATGGTTGCTAGCAAATGTCTTTTGGAAGGACGTCTCATATTCTGGGCTGTCTGTGCGACTTGATCCTATTGTAAACAAGGCCTTTCCCACATGCATTATGGGAGCTTGGATTAGGATCGGGGAAAACAATGGAGCAACCTCTGCAAGGGGAAACCATTCGAGATGATCCCCGAAGACTTCCAAGGGCCATCGGCATGAAATAAAACAACTCCAATGCATGGTTGGTGATTTTACTTCACCGAGTGTACTCAGCATATTCAGATCATTGAAGTCTGTTGGAGGGCTACAGGAAAGGCCCAGAGGAAAGGGATTTTGGGTTTCGAGAGGGCCAAATTATCAGCTCAGGGATGGATAGATAGAGTTCGTTAAGGATAAATAACCATGATACTGTCCTCATCCACGTCACATGCAACCTCTGGTGAGAAACGTTGAGTTCGTCATGTCAGTTTTAATATATACCAAGATGAAAGATTTTTATGGCACTCTATTTTCTTATAAAACTGTATTGGTTAACTCGTTTCCACTTGTAGCAACGTGTTCAAAAAGCTACTATCACTGCCATTCACGTGTTCCACTGTTCTGTTCAAGTAGGCTGCAACTATTTCCTTGCTCGCAATGCATGCTTCTGAAAACAAAAGCTCTCGTTTTTTTCCTTATCCTCTCTGGTGCATCAGATATAATATATAATTCATTCCTGTGCCTCTCACTATAAGACATAGTGCCACACATGCAACCTCTGGTGAGAAACGTTGAGTTCGTCATGTCAGTTTTAATATATACCAAGATGAAAGATTTTTATGGCACTCTATTTTCTTATAAAACTGTATTGGTTAACTCGTTTCCACTTGTAGCAACGTGTTCAAAAAGCTACTATCACTGCCATTCACGTGTTCCACTGTTCTGTTCAAGTAGGCTGCAACTATTTCCTTGCTCGCAATGCATGCTTCTAAAAACAAAAGCTTTCGTTTTTTTCCTTATCCTCTCTGGTGCATCAGATATAATATATAATTCATTTCTGTGCCTCTCACTATAAGACATAGTGCCAAAATTAGGGAATACCAGTCACCAAATGGGAAGTGGAGATGCCACAGGCGGCGGCTGCTGAGAGGTTATGGATCTTCTCAGGGAGCGCAAAGCACATATCTGGTCCAGGACTCGTCCGAAATGGCAGGGATCTGGTCTCAAAGCAACTGTAGGCCCTCCCTGCCGTTATTAACATGTGTCCTTGAGATTTGACGTCTGCCATATTGAGGGAGGAAGTGTGCTCCACTTTAGCTTTGGCTTGGCGGTTCCTCCCACTTCTGAATCTGTCCTTCTAGCACAGGGCTTGCTTTGTATTGTGGGGCGGTTCAGTGCTTTTGATGTTGTCGCTTCTGAGAGAGGCTGGGAGAACCGATTGTCCGGCCATGCATTGTTTTTGATGAAAACGAGATCTTTCAGGGTGTGATTTGTACAGGTTGCACAAGGGTTTATTGGTTTTTCAACCACATTTGTTCTTAAAGGAGGCCGAGAAATCACATGCCCGAATTATGATATTTATTGGCAAGTATGTAAATAAAATATCTATTAAAAATCCATCTGCTTGCATTCAACAGACGTATCGACTGACGTGATGCTTCTTGCTCACTCAACCTTATGTGGTTAAACAAAAATGGACATTCTACCATAACAAATCGCATGTATATAGAGCATACTGCAATGCAACTTAATTATATTATAAAAGAAAAGCTCTGGTATTGATGTTTTAAAAAGCAGTGAAAGGTTTCTACTTCTGCTGTTTAGGTTGTATGTTGTGAAGTGTGTACATTGTAACACTGCTTCCCCAGAATATGTCCTTGGCTTAACTGATTTTATGTGTGGTCCACCCAAAGTGTAACACAGACTATAGTGTATAAAGGCAAAAAATAAAGAAATAATCTGTTTAGTAATATTCTGTGCAAAAGATTGTAATGTTTTCTATAAAAAAAAATTAATATAAATATTTGTTTTTACTTTTTTAATAAAGTTGCACCTTATGACTGGTTGTGCGTTGATTATTCTACTGCAATTTAGCATGCATGTTTATGTTTATTGAACAATTAGATTTTTAAAAACGTGTTTCAGCCATGGAATGAAAAATTTAATAAAATTATCAATAAAATTAATAATAATAATAAAAAAGTGTATTTTTATCTCACAATTCTGAGTTTACATCTCACAATTCAACATTTAAACTCAGAAATGTGAGATAAAAACTTTACTTTTTTATTTTGTTGTGAAGAAAAAACCCAATTGAGAATACTGAGGAAAAAATGTGAGAATTGCTAGGGAAATTCTGAGTTTATATCTTGCAATTCTGACTTTTTGTCTCACAATTGTGAGATATAAACTTAGAATTGTGTGAAAAAGCTCAGAACTGTGAGATAAAAAGTCTCAATTACCTGTTTGATTTTTCTTTTATGTGCCGGAAACAGGATTTAATAGTAATCAGTATATAAGGTGGAAGAATACATTATTAAGTCTTTTAAAATTGCTATTAAATAATTATCTATTGCACAAATACATACATTTCTAGAAGATCCACAAAATGTGCATCAAATCAAAAGTCAAGCTCTTTGCTTGACATATTAACGTTTGATGTGAGAACTGCATATAGGGTGGCGGTTTTGAAAACTATGCTGAAAAAAGATTGAAATTTTTTTTGCTTGACTTTGCTGGTCTTGGCTGGTTTAGGGTGGTCTCCCGGCCTGGACAGCTGTTGCTCAGCTGGTTTACCTGATCTCCCAGTCTGACCGGCTGAAAATGCCTGAACCCCCTTTAAAACTGACAGGCCAACTAAAACCAGCAAACCAGTTCAGGCTGGTTTGAGATGGGGTTTTTTCCCCAGCAGGTTAGCTCGCATGAATGCTCATTAAAAGTATTTCCCAGTCATGTTTGTGTTCATATGCGTTCCACAAGTTCTTGTTTTAATGATTTGTTTCGCCGTACAGAGACATTCAAGCTGAGAAACTATTCCTTTTAGAAAGTGCGTCAATTTTTACCGGTGTTTTTTCTCTCTTCCTCTCTCTGTCTGTACCGGCCGGCAAACCATCGAGACACACCTCCTAAACGCTCGAAAAAAATAATTCCGACGTTTCCCGAGCGACCAATCAGCTGCAGATCTGCAATGGCCGCGTGCCTAAATAGAATGTTTATGTATGGAGGGGGCCAATCAGAATCAATGAGGGGCGGAGCCGAGCGAATCTCGCCTGGCTGCACGCGCAGGATAGAGTGGGCGTGGCGTCGGGCTCGGCGAGAGAGAAAAGCAAAACAATCATTTTTATCCCTTTTTACCGACTGCTTTTAGGGTCCGTAGTGAAATACACTCTCATCAGGGAGTCGTAATCCACAATACTATTAAATGCATCTTATCCCGCTCAGCACTAAAATCTACCGAGCGCTGGTGATTTTGCTTTAGTCACATTTGATCCAGGTTGAAAATGACTTCCAAGCGGCTCCTCGAGCAGCCTCGAGCCGGCGACAGCACGCATGAGGGGGGCTGCGCCGCGCACCGCGAGCCTGTCACTGGAAAAGCGTCTAAAACGAACACGCTGCAGGAAGGCGCTTCAAGGAATTTTGAAATCTCTCCGACTGGACATTATTATACCTCAACGAGAGAGGGGCACTACATTCATAAGAAGGTAAGTGATGCATGCTCATTTAAGTTTTGCATACGCTGACTTTTTTTTATTTTTGACAGTTCGCTGCGTTTAGTAACGAGTCAAATCGACAGTTACGGTGCAGTCGTACGACGGTAACGTTAGCTCTGCATTTCGATTAAAACTCAAGTCTGCGTGGAGAAATTGCTTGTGGAGTAAATGCAATCTCATTTAATCGTTGCATTAACTGTTTTGCACGTAGTTTAAGATGGCGACTTTACTTGCATGTTCAAAGTTTAAAGAAAAAAAAAAGCAGGGGGTTGGTACATTTAACCGATTCACCCCTCCCCCATAGTGTATCTACCGCGAGCTGAAGCCGGTGGAAGGGTTTGTTTTCACAGGAACGCCGTTTAGTTTTATCTCTTGTGATGGCTTTCCAGGATATTTACTGATTAAAAACGAATGTTTCCATATGTAACTTCCGTTGTGGTTTGGAAAAAAATGTGTTATTATTATATTCACAGTTGGTTTATGGGTCGTTTATGGTTGAAGTAACCATATGCGTCGTTCAGTTCCTTCAGAGCGTTCTTTTTAGAAGCGCGTTGTTGTGTTGATGAGAGCGCGACACGCCCCCTTCCGCGAGGACGCGTCAGAATACTGTATCTGGTCTGGTCTGGTGTGCTGTGGGCCGCAGCGCATGTCGAGCTGCACTTGACCGATACGAGCTGTGCAGTCAACGCAACGCAACGCAACACTGCCATACTATACTGCAACGCATGCATTAGCGCAATGTTTTCGGGGCGTGCGTGCATTTATTGAATTCCATTTAAGCTATCAGGAAGTACAACATATTTAGAATTTCTGTTTTAAGTTCTGAAATTTTTTTTTAACCATTTAAGCTATCAGGAAGTACAACATATTTAGAATTTCTGTTTTTTTTTTTTTTTATTAAAAATAGTACTTGGCATTAGAGGTATGCCGTTAAAATGAGTAATAAGTCATTATTTAATATGGCACATCAGGAATGGGGAGGCTAGTCTGTAGACAGTTATAATACCAACTGACAGGATGCTTCATTAATTAAAGAATAAATGTCAAATTTAATCTTCGGCCCTAGATTTTAGATAAAGAACCATCAATATTGAAGTTTTGTTGCTTTTAGTCCATGTTTGTTAGGTTTAAGCATAAATAATTTTTTTTACATACGTCAGTGGCTTTAACAGAAACTGGGAGTTGTGATATATTAAATTAATCACAATTCATTTTGTGATTCCAAACAAGGTCTCAAGATCTGCATGTTTATCAATAAAAAGAACAGTTATTGAGGGGTGAAATATGATGTTCATATATTACTGTTCATGTATTATTCATATATTCATATTAATTTATTAATTTAATTGTTTTTAAGCCATCTTGCGGCCCCTTGGAAGTTTGCTGGAATTTCCTGTCATAGATAATCCTTGTTTTTACTTACATTTTAGTTAAGTTTTAGTCATTTTGTTGTGTTTTTGTCATTTTTGTTAGTTTTTTTTCAATATGTCTATATAGTTTTTATTAATTTTTATTTATTGGTTTTAGTTTATTTAGTTTTAGTTAAACTAAACGAAAGTGAGAAATATTACTTTGGCAACTAGCTGAAATTAATATGTTTACATATATATATATGTGTGTGTGTGTGTGTATTAGGGATATGCCGGTATCAAATTTTTATGTTGCGATTAATTGCTAATGCTTTTATCACGGTATGCGGTATTATCATGATATTGAAATTTAGTTTAAAAAAGTGCTGTCATAATACAGTATAACGGGTTTAATAACTTTTTTCTTATAACAAAAATAACTGAACATTTAAATGCAATAAAGCAATACAGAAAAATGTATAAAGTTAAAAGTTTTACACAGATTAAAGTGCAAAAGAACTATAAAGACCAATAGGTATCACTTTACAATAAGACCTTATTAGTTAACCTTAGTTAATGCATTAACATTCACAATGAGCAATAGCTACATTTGCTACAGAAGTTATTAATCTTTGTTTAAAAAATACAAGTCTTAGTTCGTTAGCTCATTAAATAACACAGCGTTTCATTACCGTGATATATCGCATTACCGATTACCGGCACAAGTCTAGTGTGTATACAGTATATATACTGTATATATCTCAGTTTATATTGTTTTCTTTTTTTCCCCATATTTATTTTTATTTCAAGTAACATAAATGTGTTTTTTTTTTTTGTGTGTGGTTTTAGTTTTAGTTAAATATAATAACCCTGGAAAATGGATCAAAAGTATTAATGACTCAGGATCTCAGACTATCCAAATTTTTATCCAGTAAAATGTTCTCCAGAAAAGAATGTCTCTAATACCACCTCTTATTGATTAGCAGTAGCAAATCATGATTCACATTTGGCTTTTTAAAGAAGGGCCCTTCAGCATGTCCAGTTCCAACTTTCGGTTTTAAGAGGTCAACATGGAGAGAAAACTGTGCTTGTCAAACATTTTCTTTAGGTCTATGAACAACCATCATAAATAGTGTAACCAAAATAATATTGCTATGTGATTAAAACCGAAATGAATTCTTGTTTCATTCCCTTTGGACACATGTCCTAACTGGTAAACCAAAATTATATGTCTCATTTTTTGTTCTAAGTTTGCATGTGGCAGAGAGGAGGTCGAACAGAGCTCAGGTGGGGTCCTTAAACATGGCTGCCCTGCTCATCGCCTGATCCTGAATGGCACCCACGTGGAGGCTCGGATCCCAGTGAGAGGGCCAGGGGAGCCAGGATGTCACCTGCCATCTCCCGAGACGCCGCACCCGCACACGTCCTCCATCATCCCCGTCCCACATGACAGGTCAGTGCTGATAGTTGTCACCAAACTCATCCCATCACTATAGAGAGCACTGTGCAGATGACACAGTTTGGGTGATATAGTAGTTATATTAATGCATAAATAGCATTCAATGTGTGTTGTATGCAAATACATTACTAGCCAAAAGTTTGGGCACTTTTACTAAGTCTCATCTCATTCCCAGTTTGCACCCTGTGAAGTTAGTCAATAACTTCATACTTTAAAAATGTTTGTGTTTTTTAGTAGTTATGATGACTTTTCCATTATTTCAAAAGTGGACAATAGCTGCAGTAGGATTTTGGAAGTAAAAACCCATTTCATTTTCTCCAGAAGGAAATTGATTTTTAACAATAACTCATAAAGCTTATGAGACAGACCTACTGTGAGTTCCAGGGTTGTTGATTGATGGTAAATGCTTTTGTTGAAGCCATTCGTTCGCATTATTTCTACTTATTGTTAAAATAATTGTGTTTAATAGCTGAATTTGTGGTGAAAAACTACATTACCCATGATGCTGTACAGAAATTCCACCAATCAGAGAGTCTTGACGCACAGATTGAGCCAAAAACGCTCTGCAGGGAAAAGCTATACGGTCAATGAACTTAAATATTAGTATACTGTATATATAAGCACATTTTGCAATAAACTTAAAATATATTTTCTATAGGTATAATCGACACCTTTAAATGAATAGTTTTATGTTTCTCCATAATTTTTTTAATTGATTGTTATTCGCAGTGTTTCATGGGATTGTAGTTCTTTCCCTCACTAAAGCCATTAAGTACACAGTCTTGTACCTTTGTTTTTTTTTATTTTCAAATACATTTTTGGTTCATGGTTCAACGCTTTAACGAAGACTGAAAAAGTGGGCAGGCATTAATGCATTTGTGTCCAAACTTTTGAATGGCAGTATAGTTATTCACATGCAGTAGAGTAAGTTAATCTGTTGAATTCATGCAAACCAGGCCTGAGGGAAACATTAAAGACATGCCTTAAAAAAGTCATAGATCTCACTTGTTCTCCCACTGATTTGATTGCCAAGTTTTTTCTAGGTTTAATGGCTCATTCTGTTTAAAAGTGGAATGAAGTGTTGCTTGATCAGACATGTTTTAATCTGTTAATTGGTTAAATTGGTTAAAATGTCATTCCGCTTGCTTGCATTCAATTGCTTACAAGCCTTTATGGTGAACTGCATCAACTTTAAGGGGACATAGTTTCTGCCAATCTCATGTTAATCTTGAGTACCTATAGAGTAATATCGCATCTTTCATATCTCTGAAGAGTCTTTAGTTTTATCAGATTTATAAAAGAAAAATACAGCTTTACGATTCTCTCCGAGAACAGCCAAGCTCCTGGAGGCGTGCTGTGGGCGGAGCTAAAGAGTCACGAGCACTTACGCACCGATTGCCAACAAAACACAGAAATTGGATGCAGTTTTATTTACCGCCTGCGGTTCCGACTCATGACCAGGATCTTTTATCACTGGGACCGCTCCATCTTTCAGTATCAAAGGATGTGCAAATCCAGCGTTGAACTGGGCCTTGTTTATAAAACATTCGTCACTGAAATGATGGGAACAAACAAACATTTGTGCGAAACTCCGTTGCTGTCCCGGAAAAACAAACTGCATCCACTGTTCATGCAACGCTGGGTTCTTTGGGAAGCTGAACAAGATTATCTTTCCCTCTCAACCAAAAACACACTTCTTTGGAGACATTCTTCTTGAGCAAGTTCTGTAAAACGGAATTCCCATAAAAGGAATTCCACGCTTCATGACATCATACAGGGCCATGGTCAAAAAAAAAACTTTCCGAAACTTATTTGAACCCAGAAGGAGTGTATTTGGCACAGTAGGGCTGCACAATTAATCCAATTTCTTATCGCGATTACAATTACGGATGCCACAATTACATAATCGTTTAAAGCGGCAATTAATCGAAGTCCACTTATGTTATTCTGAGTGTTTTTTTTTTACTGAGTGGGTCTTTCTACAGGTTCTCTTAAGGGTTTGTTTTAATTTATATAACACCATGCATATTTGAACTTTTTTATTATTATTTAAAGAAGAAACCAATCCAATGTATAGTTGACATTTGAGGCTTAATACTATAGAAAAGCAATAAAAGCTTTTCAGTTTGAGTGTTTTCAGCTTGTTTATTTTTATATAAAAATATGGCATGTAGTTGCTTCAAACAATGGTATAAACTAGGGTTGTGACGGTGAGGAAATTTCTTTTTACTGAACTAAATGATTTTTATTACTATAAAAAATCAAAACGAAGGTGGGGGTCGGTGACGCGGTGTGCAAGTGACGTAACCGGTGTTGCGGCTTAACACCGGTATCACCGTCAGCACCGTCTATCGCGGCAAGCCTAGTATAAACATCATTCAATGTAAATTGTGATTAATTGTAATTAATAATTGCAATTACAATTTCAAGGGAACAATCGACAGTTATGATTTTTGTCATAATCGTGCAGCCCTATGGCACAGAAATACTCCGTCATACGTCCAAATCGTTTTTTGAAACTTTGGCCATGTTTAGCATGAGAATCCAACTCTTTAACAGTGTGAATAACTCAGAATGCATGAAATTGCATTAGACCCCCCTTTAAGTTCCTAAAACATTCTTAGAACAGAAGTTACATTGAGTGTCTTGCAGCCAGTGGCTTTTTAACCTCTAACATGACCCTCAGCATACCAGAGGCTGATAGTAATGTAATGGCACAGGATGGCGTGGAGGAGACAGACAGGCAGCTTGGTCAGCATTCAGTCACTGTTTATGCAACCTTCATTTTTGGCGTGTTTCAAATATAGCATTCTGTCTCTGTTTCTGTCTTTTTTGCTGTTTATCTGTTGTTTTCTTTTCCGTTTGTTGTCTTTCATACTCTCATTCTTTCATGCCCATCTTTTTTTTTTCTTTCTTAAATCATATTCATCACAAATATGTCTATGTGAATAACCCTGTCATCATTTACTCATCCTCATGTGAGTAAAAAAGAAGAGAGTCAAGCAAACGATTCCAAATTTTGTCAAACAGGATTTTTGGGTGAACTATGCTGTTCAAGGACACATTACCAATCCAGACCAGGTTGATTATTAAATAGGACTGAAGCTTGGGGCTGAAAGTTGTTTAAGAGATATGTAATCTGTTTTTGTATGTGCACAAACCGTAATCAGCATAGGTAAATGTCAGTTTTGAATCAAAGTGTGTGCGTGGGATGCTTTTCAGAGTGTGAATTGACAATGTATTTGTGTGTGTTTAACTAAATGTGCTGATATAGCAAGTTCAGGCAAATTACTTTATTTACAATAAGGCTTTTATAATGCTCACTGAATTTATGATTTAGCTCTTAGTACACGTTCATATAAAAATCGCACACTTATGCACTATTCTATGACGTTTAGTAGTATAAATAGTGCGAGGAGTGCGTTCACACTGAAAATTTAAAAAAAAAAAAAGTGCACTTTAAATACCCGGATCAGTAGACACGCCCCTTATTGCTGATTGGCTACAAGTTTGTTTTGCTATTCGGCCCGAATCAGTTTTCTAAAGTGTTTTTGAAAAATCACATACCCTGCCTTTAAATAACCGAAAAAACGAAGTGTGGAATGTTGGACACTCAACTGTCGCAGCTTTAATTACATATCGAAGTAATATATTTTTATAATTCACATACTACATGGTTGAATACATATAGTGTATAAGTGCGTAGTGTATAGTGCGTGTTTTGGGATGCAGCTATAGTCTTTTCTGAGCAAGTTTCCTGAACACTCCCCCTGTCTGCTATTGGTTAGCTAAACAGATAGCCCCGCCCCAAACTTATACCATTGGTTGAGCTGTTGCCGTGTCAGTCTTGTCGAGATAGTTAAACAAACAGAATGTTTTGATAGCACCACAAACTCTGCATATTAAACTAGGATAGAAGTATTTTAAAATAAAAAATGATACGTGTTACCTTTAATTTACATTTTTGATTTTTAATAATGAGTCTAAATGGATTTATTGTGCCACTCTGTCAGTAGAAAGTATTGTAGCAATAACTGTGAAGCTACAGTTGTTGCTTTGTGTTTCTACATTATCAATGTGGGCTAGATTTTAATTTTAAATGATAACCTGGATCTTATACTCCCTAAGGGTTTGTAAATTTATGCAAAACTCAGATATGCAGGCAAATGGACTGCAGTGTAACAGTGAGAAAAGCGGATGTTTGTGAGATAAATCCAACACAAGCTTTACCTGTCATATTTTATGACCCCTCCATAAGTCTTTTATTCACCTGCGGTGCTCTTTCTCTGCTGTACAGCTGTCACATTGCCGTCTTTTATGTGTGTTTATATGTGCTTGGCACGTGTCTTAAGGTTTTATGGTCCAAAGCTATAGACAGAAAAAATTACTGTGCATAAATGTACACTTTTTAGTTATCATTATTATATGCATATTAATATTAAATGTTAGTTCATTGTCTACAATGGTTTTAATCAAGCAAACAAAAAAGAAAATGAAGATCAAAAAGAGGTAAAAATGTGCCACTTATCTATCAATATCATGCATTAATACGAATAATAATAAAGACTTTTGCTTTTAAAATTATGCAAAATACTACAGCAAAACAGAATCATTAATGAAATGTATTGGTTTTGGAGCCAGTTCTTTCGTTTTATGTATGAGGAAATTTGCCCATTAATGTATGTAAGACATGCTTTTTCTTTTTTGGCCATTGAAATATTTCTTTTTTGCCCATTGAAATATATCTCTGTTAGTTACACCCAGTTTTAAATTGTTATAGGCTATATTGTATTGTACACAGAGTTCAGTCATTATGCATTGTGCTCATGTTGAGGTATTTCTCTTGAGTGCAGGAACTGCAACACCTTTTTGCAAATGTGATGCCATCTAGACTATAGTACTTGGAGAATTAGACATTGTTAACATTTAGTCCTGCCACTAGATTCTCGGTCATACAGGCAAGATTGCATTTGAATTGAGTGGGAGAAATTACGCCTGATGAACCTCACCATTCACTTCTGGGGCATTATTGATTCATACATCACTGTATGTGATGCACTAAGCAAATACTTCAGTAATTTAGTGTGTTTGCAATTACATGTGTTCAGGAGATAAGGGCTGGTGGCCATACACTTCTTGAGTAGCTCTACACACATTAGTCTTTCATTGACATGTCCAGGCTTGCCTGACAAATCTGTAAAAAGTCACTGCTTTACACTGTGGCTGATCGGTCACACTGGCAGCAAGCCAACGCTTGAATCTATTCTTCTCTTATCAGCGTTCATCTAAAGTAAACTGAGAGACAAAAGCCAAGGTGGAAGGTAGAAACTCCAGCAGATTGAAACCCTCGCTTTTTGAACTTGTCTTGTATCTGCTTGTGCGAGCCTTTGAAATAAACTTCAAGAAAAAGGTGAAGTCAGCAAATTGAGGTTTCATATGAACAAGTCCAGTCATGTGGTCATCTTGATCTTGTGGCATTCAGAAAGAACAATGCTTCATGAACTTCCTGTGCATCTGTTATTGCATAATTCCTTTACAGCAGAAGAAACGAACAATTCGCATACTGTCTGTCCTCTAACAGTCATAGTCCCAAGTCATAGTTTATTGAAATATAGTGTGATGCTGCTATACGTTTTCTTGTGGTTTTTAAAGTATGATTAACTGCAAACGTTTGTTATCAGTATTGTAGAAACATATCCCAGAATATTCTTGTAAAATCCCATAAAATCCCCTGTATCTCAAAATGCAATGAAACTTGAATCAGACGTGATGTCAGATATATTTTTCCTTACTTACTAATTATTAGATTGAACCAAATTTTTTGTTTAATAGAAAATTGGAAAAAAACGTTTTATTTCTGAGGTGATAGGCTGGATGCTGGACAACACTATTGTATACTATTTGTTATAAAAATGCTGTTACCCGTATGAATATTGTTTCAAATAACATTTTTATATATGCTAAGCTTCAAAAGTTTGCGATTTTCTTTAAAATAATTAATACTTTTATTAAGCAAAGGTGCATAAAATTGATCAAAAGTGACAATAAAAACATTTTTAATATTACAAAAAACGTTTGAACTTTCTATTAATCTAAGAATCTTGAAAAATATATAAATGTCATGGTTTCCACAAAAAACATTAAGTAGCATGATTGTTTTCAACACTGATAATAATCAGAAATGTTTCCTGAGCAGCAAATCAGCATATTAGAATGATTTCTGAAGGATCATGTGACACTGAAGACTGGAGTAATGATGCTGAAAATCATCAGTCAGCTTTGCATCACAGGAATAAATTACATTTGAAAATATATTCAAATAGAAAAGAGTTATTTTGAATTGTAAAAATATGCAAAATATTAGATTTTTTTTTGCAGTGTTTTTGATCAAATAAGAGGCTAAAGTACTAATGAAATATATGTTCTGTATTTAATATTTGAATACACATGGTGTCACGCATACTCAGACTGAAGACTATAGACGAAAGACTGTAACATTGTGCAGTTGTGGTTTTTTGACATGAACTACAATAATTACGTTCTTTATAATGAATCACACTAATAGCCAAGTTAAACTGACTTGCAGTGTTTACAGAAGAGGTCACAGCATCTGTAGTTCCAGCTTACTGACTTTTTCACTCTGAAACCTCTCATCGGGTGATGACCTCTGCTCTCAAAATCTAAGGGGTCAAAGGCCCCCTCATATAAGAGCCACAGGAATGACTCATGTGTTCATGTCAACCAGCACGTATCTCACGTCTGGCCAGCCAGCAAGCCGTTAATATGAAGCAAACCAAAGGGTGAGTGGGAGGCATTCCTTTCTCCATCTATCACTCACCTACAGCGTTCCTTTGGCTTACCCAAGCACACAGAGCTTAAGGTGAAACTGTGACCGCTTGAGAACATCAGACGCTCTTGTGCCTCAATTTGATACGTTTGCTGTAATTAACTTCTGTTATGACTGGTTGTGTTGATATTATCAGAATCCGCAACAGATAACGGTGCAAGTTGGCATGCTCATCATGGCTGAGTGTCTATGAAACTGAAGAGAGGAACCAAAACTTCCAGCTGATATTTGAGGGGACGCGCTTCAGATGCTTGCAGTTTAATTGGCTGCTTTGTTCCGCATATGGAAAAGAGAAACAGAAGATTGAGGACTCATCATATTTTTAGTTCTTTCCCTTTGACATGATCTTATGAAGGGTTTTTTAGTACTGAGAAAGTACCACATTTAGGTCTTGTTTACACCTGGTTTGAAGTCAGTTTGAAATCAGCCTTTTTTACTTTCTTAATCCTTGCTGACTTTTTTATTTTATTTTATCTTTGTAATCTTTTTTACAAATACCTAACTTAATCTTCCTTTGAAACATCTTTCCTTAACCTCTGACATCATCAGGCCACTCAGGCTATTGGATAATTTTAAACAATCACCAAATAGCTAGTTTGCTAGATACTTATCCCAATTGAATCAGAAAAAAAAGGGGGAGTTATATTCTGATTGGCTTGGAAAAATGTCACATATGGAATGAGTTGCGAGAAGCATTTCACAATGACTTTAAAGGGTTAGTTCACCCAAAAATGAAAATTAGCTTGTGTTTTACTCACCCTCGAGGCATCCTAGGTGTATGACTTTCTTCTTTCAGACGAATCCAGTCGGAGTTATATTAAAAATTGTCCTGGCTATTCCAAGCTCTATCATTGCAGTCAGCGGGTGTTGCAGTTGAACAGTCCACAAGTCGTCAAATAAAGCTCGCGCATTCATAATAAAACGTGCCTCACACGGCTCCGGGGGATGAATAAAGGCCTTCTGTAGTGAATCCATGTGTTTTTGTAAGAAAAATATCCATATTTCAAACGTAATATACTCTTTTCTCTCACTTCTGCACGTTTTATTATGGGTGTGCGCTCTTTATTTGACGACTTGTGGACTGATCAAATACAACACCCGCTGACTGCAATGATAGAGCTTGGAATAGCCAGAACCATTTTTAATATAACTCCGACTGGATTCGTCTGAAAGAAGAAAGTCATACACCTAGGATGCCTCGAGGGTGAGTAAAACACAAGCTAATTTTCATTTTTGGGTGAACTAACCCTTTAACATTCATTTCATATGACCTGAATGGTCAGTCATAGCAGACTGATGTTTACACCGATGCTTCACCACATGATTGGATTTCATCATGATTTTCTAGGGAAGGGATTTCAACTACATACTGTGTCTGTAGCAAGTCATGTCAGTCATACTGAACATATTCCAAAAGGTTTTCTTTGTATGTATAACCTTTGCAGTTCCAATCACCTTTGCACTAATCTAACATTTATATAAAGTTAATCTTTAAATATACTAATAATTTAAGAACACTTGTAATCCTAAAAATATTGTTATGCCAAAATTCATGTAATTAAAAATTATTTCGTTTTTAGTGGGGTTTTCTGTATTTATTTAGACAAAATAGTATATAGTTTTAATATCAGATGTTTAATGGTTATCATCCCTAACATGAAATGATTATTGGTATTGACCAGAATCCTTATAGCATATTGAAATTATACTTCTATAGCAGTTTTACTTGTAAAACTAATTTTACAGTTAGTGGCACAATTTAGCAGATATAGGAAGCTCCTGAAGGACCCAAGAGAATGTGAGATGTGACACTTATTCCGGATTCAGAAAATCATTTTAGTTCACCATCAATATACAACAACATGGAAATTGTCTAAGTAAGATAGGGATCAAAACAAGCCCATTTTAATCTTCAGTAAAATAAGACATGTCTGTTTAACAAAAGTGATTTAATGGCCTCATTGCATGCTTGCACTACACACACCAAAAAAAAAAAAGTCCTGCAGTATGAGCTTTATAACTACTGCTATTCAACTGGACCATCTGAAAAATCCCTATTATTCTGTTACTTTGGATCGCCCGTTTTGTTTTTATATAATAGCAGATACTTACGCAATTAATGCTGCCCGAGGGAATCTCTCAGTACTTTTAAAGCAGTGTTTTCTGGTGCTGAATTTACCAAAAGCAGCTTTGAAGCTTTCATGATCCAACATGAGGCTGTGGCCACAATTGTGAAATTTCTGGCAAACATAATTTCAGCACCAGACGCCGGCTCTGACCCCAGACATCAGCATGGTACGTCCAGAGCACACGGACAGCGAGCATGCAAGAAAAAAACGACAGAACCAACAAGAAGTTTGTTTTCGCCTGAACCACAGGGTCCAAAAAAACTCTGAACAAAACTAGATCCACACTGCAGCGTGACTTGCACGCCAGGGCCTTGGATTGAGGGTCAAGGTCTGTGTAGGTGGGCCAAACCATGAATGAACTACTTGAAATCATCTAGTGTTTATTAACACCTACAAGCTCACTTGTGGATTGGCCACTTCATTTTTTTGGCCTCTATTCCATTATCACGTAACCACATCACAAGACCATTTCATCCCAATATGACATGAATTTGTGTCACAGCTAACTTCACATCTGTGTGATATTGTGAAATTACACAGTGCAAAGATTGAAGAAACACATCTTTGCTGCAAATTTGATTAAGTTAGCGTGGTTTCTCTGAACTGTTGATTCAGCAGGGTTTGGCTACTCACTGTGATTACTTGCCCCCATAATCTGATTTGTCTGGATTTACATATAGTCATTGAGCAATAATCATTGACCCAACTCCAAGAGATCAATTTATGGGCAGAGCACAACCATGGTCAGATCCAATCACATCATCTCTGGACTTAAGGCTTGTACACACTGTGATGAATATCGCGCGCGATTATCGCCGACGTTTAACACCTCGTGACTAAACAAAGGGTGCCAATGTGAGTGTGCACACTGGCTCGCAAAACGCCAGGGGTAAAAGCGTCATTTAAAAAAAAAACCCGCCTCGGGCTCGTTCTTTTGGTTTGACGCGCTGCGTAAAAAACTGGCCGACCAATGAGATTGGCGCTTTTGTTCACGTGCCTGGAGCTGCTGAAGTTAGAGTAAAACACGACTTGGTGGCGCTCAAGCACAAAACGGTCTTGCCGAGCACACATTGATACCTAACGACGAAAAGGAAGTTAGTAGACGAAGAAGAAGCATCGAGGCAAGATGAATGTAGAGCTGCTGGTCTCATTGGTGTCTGAACACAAAGGGCTTTATGACAAACGCGACAGTGACTACAAAAATCTCGATAAGAGGGAATTGTTATGGAGAGGAATTGCAGATCAAATAGGATTCGATGTGTACCGGGGTATTTTTCATTAAGCGCCATCTAATGTCAGGGAGTGAATTTGCACGTTTACTCGGCTCATCGCCAGCGAAAATCGCTTGGGTATGAACACACAAGACGCGTCGAAAAATGCTGGCGATAAGCGCCCGCGATAATCGTCCCGGTGTGTACGAGGCATAAAGATGTCAAAAGTACTGGTACTTTGGTACAAATGTTAAAATACCGGTATAGTATCACCAGACTTTGGTACACTGGGGGAAAAAAATGGTGTAGGATTTACTTTGAAGAAATTTTCATTCAGGAATTGCTGTTAAATGCAAGAAATAATTACAAAGAAAAGTAACACATTGAATCAAACATGAAATTTAGTAGAAAGACAGAATTTTCTTTTAAAATATAAAAAACAAACAAAACAAAAAATTGTTCTTTACAGTCTACTTAAAGCCACTGCTTTTAAGCTCTCATGAGTACTTGCTTGCATGCGAGAGGTAATGTGGCTGTGCGCATGAACAGTCAAATGCACTTCTCGGTCAAAATGCTTGTCTTGGCAGGATATTAATGTAAACACAGCCAGTTATGTCATAAGTGAATGTAATCAGATGGTCAATTTTATTTATATAGCACTTTATGCAATAGCTTCAAAGCTGCTTTACTCTTTCAGTTTCAGATATCAGTAGTTTCAAGTTTTAAAAATTGAATTTGTTCCCGAATGTAATAACAAACTATTTGAATGGTTAAGTTTTAATTAGCTTTATTATGTAATAATGCATCATATAATAATAACCATGGAAACGATTCTAGTAATTTGAGCAGATTTTTTATTATTAATTCTTTAGGAATGTTTACTTTATAATTTTTTTGAAAACTTGGCAATACTACTTAACTGCTAATTGAAGACCACATACAATTTTGTAAATTTAATTTGTTTATATATATATATATATATATATACTGTATATATATATATATTTTTTTTTTA
>NW_015645086.1:2420822-2424466 GCF_001515625.1 Sinocyclocheilus rhinocerous | reverse complement strand
TTTTTTTTTTTGTGATATCAGAATTTTACTGAGAACCATGAAATGTTCACTTGTGTTGGTATAGATTAATAATAATTTGGTTTTCAGTTCCGTACTGGTAAAGTTTGTCCCAGTTTACTGCATTACATATGAATTTGATTTGCAAATAATGCTGTAGTGTTGTGAAATCTCTTCTGGAAATGATTGCATAGCACTTTTGGGACTTTTCGTTGTGATCCTTTGTGAATGTGGGGATATTTGTTCGATATGTTTTGTACATTGCATGTACTGTAGCTTTTCATTGGGAAAAAGTCCCCAGATTCTGGAATGTAATGACCGTAATAATAAAAAAATCCACATGACTTTCCCTCTAGAAGCCTAACTTCATTGTGATATTAATCACTCAATACTCAGATGTCCTGTGTTTTTAGCTAGTCCATGTTTCTGTCATCAAGTCTTCCACAGATTTGACTTTCTGCACTTCCCCAATCTGAGCACTGATCTAAATCTGTACTGTCACTCAGTCAGAATTCAAAGAGAAGTTTATCGCTCCAGCTGCGTGAAATGAGCCAAACAGCCATACTGGCACTATACATAACCTTCATAAACACAAATCTTTTAAATGTTTGTGTATTCTATTCATTATATAAAATCCATTCATACACAGCAGCTTCTGTATTATAAGAAGTATTATGTGCTTTTCTTCAGTTTTCTTCAGAGTAGTAAGTAAAACTGCCTAATGTTCCCTTTTCTCTTGCTCGTGTTCTCTTGAATAAAATGAATGAATGAGATCTTAGTGCAAAATCCACAAAAATCCACATGGATGCTTATTGGTGTAACTGCAAGTATTTAAAGCAATAATTTTCTGCAGTGAACTGAATCCAAACGAACAATTGGCAGAAAAGCTTAGCTGTGTGTTTTGAGTGCATACAAAAGCCCTTCATGTTGATGTTTTTGGAGCTCATATTCAGTGCAAAGCTGTATTTACCATGTGTACAGTTCAGCATAATTGTGTAGTCCAAGGAAGGAAGGGATATATTGAGGGAAGGGAAGTGAAAGAGAGAGAGAGAGAGAGAGAGAGAGAGAAAACTCTGCATATTACATTTAGCTTGAAATAAAAAAAGAAATTAAAATATCCCACTGGAGAAACCAAACTTTGGTTTCTAGGAAACTGAGCTTTGGTTCACTTCTCAGGCCTGCTGCCACAGGTATCTGATCTCTTTGGATTTGAGACTTTAGTCTTTGCAACTTTACAGATCTTCTTTATGCACCAAGAGCTTGTAACACTCCGAAGAGAAAGGAAAACTTGAAATCGCATCATATGACCCCTTTAAGGCCCCTTTTTATTTTTGTGTCATTTTTAAATAGATGTTCAGAGTGAGGCTATTCTTTTTTGCCATTTGATTCACACATGGCTGTAAATTCACCACCAAGGTGTGTATCTCAAATGAACAGTTCACGCAAAAGGTGTTCACGCTGTTCAACATTCTTCTGCACAACAATAATAAACTCCATTGGTTATACTGCAAAAAAATGACAACAAAATAATTACACAATATAAATGTACTTTACAGTTATAATATTATTATATATTAAGGGGTGGGGGAAAATCATTAAGGCATAGCATCGCAATATTTTGCCTGGCAATATTGTATACAGACAAGGACGCCGATTATCGATGTTATATCAGCCCCTGAATTTCGGCATGGGATTGTGAGTATTGAACATAAGTGTATTAATTCCTGCAAGCTCAGTGCATGTAATGCAGGAAAACAGATCAAATCAATAATCTGAAATCTTTCTGTCAGACTGTAGCTCATCTGTCTCTCTCTCTCTGAGCTGTCTGTAAAGGAAGCACATTCTCACATATATCTGATCTTGGATCAGTAGGAGAAACCTAAATAAACAAAGTGCTAAATAAATAGTGTCACCTTTGTCTTCCTCAGGGTGTTTGTAAGATTGTTCTTATTAAAACAAACACATTGAATTGCTTGTGCAAACAGACTGAGAACTTCATCCCATTAGATAAAAAATATATAAACAATGTTTTACTTTGGTGACATTTGTATTTGAATACGTTATCGCAATACTTAGCATTTAAATATTTAAAGACCCCCTATGGTAAAAATCTAGTTTTTAATATTCTTTACATGTTTGTCTGGTGTTTTTTAATATACTTAAAGGCAAACCATGTGCAAATTCATCAGTCAGCAACATCACTGAGCATTTTCTCCTTAAAATGACAATGTAGACAGTAGGGGTGCAACGGTTCTCGGTAAAAAATCGAACCGTACCATTCTCCACACACGGTTTGGCATGCACTAGGACCGCGGTTCAACTTAAATCTGACAATGCATCTGTAATATGGTTTGTTAGAGTTCGGCTAATGCATGTTTCTGTTGATGGATACAAATTCTGGCTTCCCAATACATTACAACAAGAGCGATGAGAGAAACAAAAACAATACGTGGACAAACCAGTCACTCTTTGTTCAATGCGAGTGCTGTATGTTGGAATAACTGTCATTTATGCCGTCATCACGTGTTGATAACGCAGGTGAGACCTGAACAGCACACGTTGCTATCTGTGTTTAAACTAAACTCATTTAAGCCTGGCCAGTTTAAATATTAAAGAGCCAGAAGACGTGAACTCGCACGCGCAGTGAGAAGATCTATGTGTGCTCTCATCCGAAGCGCGTGAACCCGCGTCTCAGAACGTGTGCAAATATTAAGCGCTCTTTGAAGTATTGTGCTTGAATGGACAAATTCACACAAAAATTATGTCAAAATGCCCATCTTGGTGAGTATCCTAGCAGACATAGTCAGCTGAGCATACTGTATCAGTGCACTGGATCAGTGCGTTCTCTTAAAGTGACAGCACTTTCTTAATGTTAATCAAACACGGAAATCACTCACTGCTCTTGATTGACTAACTTTTGTAACTTTAATAAGGATTAATCTTTAATTTATACAGCCAAATATGCCATGTTATTTTACATTTGATTACTTTATTCAATTTCTGTACCTAAAAACTAATGTTAGACCTACCTAAAAAACATGAAAAGCACTGTTTATTTTATTTGTATCTTTGCTCTATTGTATTTATTTGTGCTGTTGCTTGTAGTTAGATTATGTGTTCTTATTTTCTTTATTTTTATTTGACAATATCGTTTTTTCCCTAAACATAGCACATACCGAACTGTACCGAAACCGTGACTCTAAAACCGTGATACAAACCGAACCGTGAGTAAGTTGAACCATTGCACCCATAGTAGACAGTCACAAAAATGCAGTGTAGAACCACCCGATTCCTACCGTCACAATAATCAATCTCATCTGCTTGCAGGGCGGGGCTTTTCATGTCTGGTCAAAGGTTTCTATTTACAACGTGGTTTTGCAGCATTGAGTAATGTAGCCAATAGCAGTCATATCTGTTGATTTCATAAATGTGATGGCCAATCAGAAGTGTTTAAGTTAGTCAGAATCCACTCATCGCTCAAAACGCAGAAATCCTCTCATTATAAGTGTAGGTGGGATCTAAATAAGAGATTAATTGTGCAGTGTAGAGCTTCATTGATTATAACGGAACTTCATGAGATCGCGATCAACTAAGATGACTGACAGCTTTTCAGTGATTATAAAGAAAGCGCTTTTCAAACGCTTTGT
>NW_015645086.1:2415068-2420357 GCF_001515625.1 Sinocyclocheilus rhinocerous | reverse complement strand
ATATATATATATATATATATATATATTCCATTCAGAATTTGAATAAATTCACTCACAGATTCACTCTTTCATAACCATTATCCAATACTGCCACTTGCCATTGTGTAGCGTTTCTTACTTCAGTTAACTAAGTGAAAGTGGAACAGGTCTGAGCTGCTGCGGAATAGTTAACATATTCATGGACCTGCGTATACTAAATCAGGTAAGGTTGTAGAGTTACATTCAAGCCATTTTAAGACATAAAGAATTCATTTTCATGGGGAAAAAAGGTTTAATTTTATCATTTTGTTTATCAAAGATGAGTTTTAAGGGATAAAATTAGTGACTGCAGAGGGACTTTAAAATCGCACTAGTAGGCTATTGTATTATACATACATATATATACATTATTAAGCATTATTATTTGCTATATTCACTAAAAAATCACTGCTTTTCTCTCTTATCATGTGGATAAAAGGTAAGTTCAAAGAGTCTGACACTAGATTGAGAATCTGGGACTGAAATTAAAATTTTACCCTGGGAATAAACAAGGTTTTTAGAATTGTGAAACCGTTTAGACAAAGAAACAAAGTGCTTTCTTGCAGACATTCGCCCTGTAGCTGAAAGCACCCTGTTCGGGTCTGTCTCTCTCTCTCTCTGCGTGAAGTGGTCGGTGAGGTTTGCTTAAGGCCTGTTTGTTTGATTAGTTCAGCTGTTTCGTCTCAGATATTTTCATCACTATTTATTTCTGTACTGTGTTTACACACTTGAGCCGTGTTGGCTGGGGATGCTAAGCAGGGCCCCAAATACACATTTAAAAGCAGAATTAGACATGTTCACATTATTCCCATATGTATGGATTAAAAAGGGTAATTTTCATTGTGGTCAGATACTAACACTGCAAAACAGAACACAACTGTGTTCCTTATTATGAGCAGATGTATTTTGGGTCCATCCGATTCCCTTATATTTTCCCATTTTTAAAGTTAGCCATGACTGTTTTTGATACATAGTGACACATGTGCCACCAGCAGAGATGAGAACCAACTTGACGTATGTTTATCATTGTTGATATAGTTCATAATCTGAGGACCAGAACACAAAGAAGTGATGTCCTGTTACTTTTTTTAAACAATCAGATGTCTTATTTTGTCTGATGAATGTACACCAGACAAAAATCATGCACAAAAATGGAGTGTTGGGCTCTTTTGACTTGCAACACTTGCAAAACCCTAACAACATGCTAACAGCTACTTGGAACACCTTAGCAACCGCATAGAAACAGTCACAACTGGCCACAACACATTAACAGTACATTGACAACCACTTAGAAACTGCAAAGCAATACTCACAGCCTCCAACAACACCCTAGAACAACCTGCATAGCAACACTTATAGCCACCCAACACACCCTAGAAACATTCGAACCACTTAGAACATCCTAGCAACTGCATAGCAACACTCACAGTCTCCAACAACACCCGAAACAGCAAGTTAGAACACCTTAGCAACACACCGACAACCACTAGGGAACACCTTAGCAACTGTATAGCAACACTCACAACTTGCCACATTACACAAACAGTGTTCTACCTAACACTCACAGCTTCAAACAACTGCCTAGCAACATGATAACAACTTGGAACACTTGGAACACCTTGGCAACTGCATAGTAGCACTCACATTTGACCACAACACCCAAACAACATTCTGACAGCAAGTTACAACAACTCACGACCACTCAGTATGCCCGGGAAACAGACTTAAAGACACTTAGAACACCTTTCATAGCAGCACTCACAGCCTCTGACAACACCCTAGCAACATGCTAACTACCACTGGAAATACCAAAGCAACGACACAATAGCAACACTTCATCACATTCAACTACTCACAACACTCTAGAAACAAGTTACGACTACTTAGAAAATCTTAGCAGCTGCGCAACAAGAGTCACAACCAACCACAACACCCTAACAATGATAACATTTACTTTACAACTGTATAGCAAAACTCTGATTTATCCACAACACTGAAACAATGTTTGAACAAACCCGGACAATACCTTAGTAACTGCATAGTAACACAGCCTCCAACAACACCCTAGCAATATGATATCCACTTGAAATGCCTTAGCAACTGCAAAGCAACACACATGTGCCCACAACATACGAACAGTGTTCTAACATCAAGTTACAACAACTTATTAACACTCACAACTACTCAGTACACCCTAGAAACATGCCAACAAACACTAAGAATACCTTAGCAATTGCATAGTAACACTGTCAGCCCCCGACAACAGACTAGTAACATGATAACAACAACTTATAACACCTAGCAACTGCATAGCAACACTCACAGCCTCCAAAACACCCTAGCAACATGATAGCAATAACTCGGAACAGCTTAGCAACACTCACAGCCTCCAAAACACCCTAGCAACATGAAAACAACAACTTGAAACACCTTAGCAACTGCATAACAACACTCACAGCCTCCAAAACGCCATAGCAACATGATAACAAGAACTTGGAACAGCTTAGCAACTGCATAGCATCACTCACAGCCTCCAAAACACCCTAGCAACATGATAACAAGAACTAGGAACGCATAGTAGCACTCACATTTGACCACAACACCCAAACAACATTCTGACAGCAAGTTACAACAACTCACGACCACTCAGTATGCCCGGGAAACAGACTTAAAGACACTTGGAACACCTTTCATAGCAGCACTCACAGCCTCTGACAACACCCTAGCAACATGCAAACTACCACTGGAAATACCAAAGCAACGACACAATAGCAACACTTCATCACATTCAACTACTCACAACACTCTAGAAACAAGTTACGACTACTTAGAAAATCTTAGCAGCTGCGCAACAAGAGTCACAACCAACCACAACACCCTAACAATGATAACATTTACTTTACAACTGTATAGCAAAACTCTGATTTATCCACAACACTGAAACAATGTTTGAACAAACCCGGACAATACCTTAGTAACTGCATAGTAACACAGCCTCCAACAACACCCTAGCAATATGATATCCACTTGAAATGCCTTAGCAACTGCAAAGCAACACACATGTGCCCACAACATACGAACAGTGTTCTAACATCAAGTTACAACAACTTATTAACACTCACAACTACTCAGTACACCCTAGAAACATGCCAACAAACACTAAGAATACCTTAGCAATTGCATAGTAACACTGTCAGCCCCCGACAACAGACTAGTAACATGATAACAACAACTTATAACACCTAGCAACTGCATAGCAACACTCACAGCCTCCAAAACACCCTAGCAACATGATAGCAATAACTTGGAACAGCTTAGCAACACTCACAGCCTCCAAAACACCCTAGCAACATGAAAACAACAACTTGAAACACCTTAGCAACTGCATAACAACACTCACAGCCTCCAAAACGCCATAGCAACATGATAACAAGAACTTGGAACAGCTTAGCAACTGCATAGCATCACTCACAGCCTCCAAAACACCCTAGCAACATGATAACAAGAACTAGGAACAGCTTAGCAACTGCATAGCAACACTCACAGCCTCCGACAACACCCTAGCAACATGCTAACTACCACTGGAAACACCATAGCAACTACACAAAAGCAACAGTTTGAACTACTCACAACAATCTAGAAACATGTTAACAACCACTTAGTAGGGATGCACCAACCGAAATTATTCAGGCGAAAATAGCAAAAAAAGCTCTTTCAGTGTGGTCAAATAAGCAGAAAGACCAAATAAATTGTACCGAACAATGCACAAATTGCATGTATTCTGACAGCGCTGCACGAACTCGCGGCAGATCTGCTTGTCAACCAGGGTTCAAAGTCCAAAGCGCGAGGACAATCTGCGTTAAAACAGTGTTACTAGTCAGTTGCTCACGCCAAAATAAAAGTTGATAAAAAGCAAGAACTCCAACTTTCATAAATGCTAGTATTGTAATTTTACTGTTGTTCTGTAAAATAAAATAAAAACTAAGACAATAATAATGATAATAATAATTACAACAGCTCTGTTAATACATTTATTAAAACATTCACACATAGTGTTAAAATTGGGATCTGTAATATTTTCTAATGTTTTAAATGAAGTCTCTTCTGCTCAGCAAGGCTGCTTTTATTTTCGGTCTGAAAAGCGAGGTGTGCTCTGATTGGCCAGCTATCCAGTGCATTGTGTAGGGCTGCCACTAACGACTATTTTTATTTTGATTAATCAATCGATTAATCTAAACGATTAATTTCTCACACACAAAAAAATTTTACTTAAGAATGTTTTATTAAACTATATTTTATTAAACCAAAAGAAATCCAAATTTCTATGAAATCTTTTTTTTAAAGCAAAAGTAAAGTGCAACATAGAGTACAAGAAGCAAGTGTCGTCTCATAGTCCAAATCACTGAAATCAAAGTTCAGTATTATAGTGTAAAGAATGATAACATATCCATGTGTTCTAGTCTACTAATAATACAATTAAAATCAAAAAACAATTTTTGAAGTAGTATTTACCAGAAATGTTATTTACCAGAATTTATTTAGGAGAAAAATGTAAATGTGCAGTATTTCTGAAAAAAAAACTTTAAAAAATAAAATCAATTAATTGGAGATGCTTTTGATTATTAAAATTTAATGGAACCATTAAAATGGAATCCAGAAAATAATGGAAAACAGAATTTGGTAAAGATAAAACTGTAAAACTCAATTAATTAGACAGGCTTTTTGATTAATAAAATTTAATTTAACCATTAAAACAGAGTATAGAAAAATGGAAATGGAAAAAAACTGAATTTGGATATAAAACAGATTTCATGGGGCCCTATCATTATAATTAATTTTTTTGTGGTAATAAAAATAGATGTAAGTGAACAATAGCCTTTAAAATTACTTAAAATACATATATAATAGCAATGAGGCAATACTAGTTAGTTCAAATAAAGTATCAAAAGCAAGAAATCATATGGTTTTATTGAACAAAACTGTTAAAATACATAATGTATTATAAAAAATAGAGCTAATGTACATTACGCATTACAACAAAGGCCTGCAGAGGGCGCCAACGGCCTGATTTTTGCACATTGCTATGCGATCTAATCCTTGTTTAATATCGACCAAGCACAATTTAATTCAAATGTTCACTTAATCTTTAATATTTGGCCATTTCTTTAGGACAGAAATGCTATAGCCACTGTTATGTAATTAAAAGAATATGTGGACATCGAAATGTGTAAACTCAGAGTGAGGGTTTGAGCTTTTATTTTGAAACCGCAA
>NW_015645086.1:2414468-2414986 GCF_001515625.1 Sinocyclocheilus rhinocerous | reverse complement strand
TTCATTGTGCATATATTTATTGTGTTATAACAGAGCTTTATGAGATCGCGATTAACTGAGATGTCAGCTTTTAGTGACAATAAAGGAAGCGCGCTGCTTGCATTCTGCCATGCCAAATCATGCACGCAGCAGCCCATGCTTGCTTTTCTGTTAAAAATAACAGTGGTTTGTGATTGTGAATGTTGATGCTTAGCCTAAATAACAAATATTTTATCGGGAGTGTTTATGCTGGGATGTTGTGGAGCTTAGGAGATGTTACAGAACCATTTCATGTAATTTTCTTCTAATGTACGGAAAAAAATCTATATAGATTACTTTTATGCTGGCTTTTGCGGGCGGGAGCGGGACCAGATAAGATATATTTCTGCTGGAGCGGGCGGGCGCAGGACAGAATCTTGCGGGAGCACAGGTCTCTACCGCAATGTATTTTCCTGAGTTTGCTTAGATTTATAAATGATTTACCTTACAAATCTGATGAAATGGCGCACGTTGCGTTCCCAGATGAACGTTATAATAAA
>NW_015645086.1:2402492-2414455 GCF_001515625.1 Sinocyclocheilus rhinocerous | reverse complement strand
GGTTGAACTGTTCTGGAACAGTGTTGTAAATACAACTTAACCACTGATTTCTGGTCGTGTCCTCTTTTGGAAGACCAAACAAAGTAGTTTCGCTTTCACAACGAAACACACAGCGTTCTAGAGTGAGCGGAGGCCGGTTTGAGTGAGCGGAGTCCGGCGGGCTAGAGTGAGGAACGGCCGGCGTATTCGACGAAGAAGCGAAGAGAAAGGAAAAATTGAAATCGCATCATATGACCCCTTTAAGTTAAATTGTGCTTTGTTGGTAAAATATCTGCTAGAATGTTAAAAAATGTTCAGTGTTAAATATTTTTAAATTGTTTTTTAATTGATTTTTTCTTTGAAAAGCTAGACAAAACAGTAAAAAACACATTTTGGTTATTTAATTTATGCAATGGTGAAAAAAATTGCAAAAATACATGGGGTAAAAATTTTGAAAAACTGTGTTCGTTATCAGCCTTTGGCATTTTGTTCCGTTTTCGGCTTCAGCCAAGAATTTTGATTTCGGTGCATCCCTACCACTTAGAACACCTTAGCAACTGCATAGTCACACTCGCAACCTCCAAAACACCCTAGCGACATGATAACAACAACTTGGAACACCTTAAGCAGCTCTAAAAACACATTTGACCACAACACCCGAACAACGTACTGACAGCAAGTTACAACATATTAGCAACACTCACAACTTGAAACAGCTTACAATTTGAAATAACTGTACTGCAACACTCACATTCGAACTCACATTGAAACGTGTTGAACACTATTGACTTTAAATTAATATAACCCAACCATAAGCTTAACACATTTACATGTGAAATAACAACTTAGTCCCTTCATTTGGCCCTCAAAGGTAGTGAAACGAGTTCACACGAACACACACTTTAAACAACAGCCGATGTGGGGTTTCCCCTCGCCCTCAGATGGAAATGAGAAACTCAGAGATGGCTTATTACACAGTTGCCTCTAAGGCCGTCAGATATGTTGCCAAAGCCGCAGCTGGGAGTATGTGCAGCAGAATGACAACAACATCACAGTAACTGTGTTTAAGGTCACCAAGCTGTGAAGTCTTGTGTACTGCATAATACTTCAGTCAGATGAACTACAGTACATGAAATTATCACAGTCTTACTGCTAACTCTGTGTGTGTGTGTGTGTGTGTGATTAAACCGCCAGGACTTTTACAGCATTAATGTTGCTCTGGACGTCATCTGAGTTGTCAGGTAAGGTATGTTAGGGTAAGCGTGTCTCCTCTCAGAGGTATTTGTTTTTGCCCTGTAGTGTGTGTTACGAAGGGCTGTTCCTTTGATATTCAGAATCGAATGGAAAACGTTTCTATGTACCGTGTCCACCCAAACACTCCTTTAATCGGCCCTCAACGGACTGCTCTCAAACTTTGTTTACACAACTTGATAGCTTCCATTTTGTTTGGTTTGCTTCAACACTCAAATGACAAAGTGTGTCTCCTCTGCCTCATTGTGCTCAGCCTGCTGATTAAAAATTGAAATTTTTTAAATTTAAAAGTTTAGTTGTCACACTGTGAATGTTTTACCACTATTTTGATGGCATAGTTCAGAGGCTTCTCAAGTTTAAGTGTGTGAGGATGTTTCCCTTCAGACTCATCAAACTAAATTTGGATGTGTGAGGAAGTGGTGTTTTGTCATGCGGGTGCGAAATTCTTTGTCTTGGTAGATCTGTTTGTCTGTTGTTTTCTACTGAAAACTAATCTGTTTTGCTGCTCTTTGTTGGTTTAACTGCTCTGCTAGCCTGGTGTTCAGTTGGTTTAGTTGGTCAGCTATCTAGTCTCTCAGCTTGACTGGCTTATTTTTAAAGGGGTCATATAGGGCTGGACAATAATTCAATATCAATATGTATCGTGATATAATTTTTTTCAATAACAGTGATATGAGGTGTGCTCTGATTGGCCAGCTATCCAGTGCGTTGTGATTGGCTGAATACCGCAAGCGTGTGACGGAAATGTTACGCCCCTTACCATACTGACGAGACTCAGTCCAGCTTCTCTGCTCGTGCACATACCATCATCGGTTCTCTTTTAGCAGTATAGTCAATGTACTGTTAGGAGTAACTGAATAACTCGGGATATTGGTTTATTTAGCGTCAGAGGGAGTGTCAGGCACGTTTATAACCATTTCAAACGATTCAGTTCACTAAGAAGATCCGATTAAATAGAACGATTCGTTCGCGATCCAGACATCACTAGACGAGACAAAACCAATAAAAGCCATTACAAACGAGGCATTTGCTGCAGTTGCAAATGTGCTTTTAGTAGTTTTAGCCTGTTACTCAGGGTGTTGCTAGGTGGTTGCTCACTGTCGAAATGGCTCTATATACATTACATATGATAATAAGAAAAAAAATTTTTTTGAGCCGCAAATCAGCATATTAAAATGATTTCTGAAGGATCATGTGACACTGAAGACTGCAGTAATGATGCTGAAAATTCAGCTTTGCATAACAGGAATAAATTACATTTTACAATATATTCAAATAGAAAACAGTTTAAATTGTAATAGTTTAAAAATTAAATAGTTTAAAATTTAAAAATATTACTGTTTTTACTGTGTTTTTTATCAAATAAGTGCAGCCTTGGTGCATGAGCATAAAAAACATTTTTAAAAAAAACCCATACTGACGCCAAACTCAAATGGTAGTATAAACCAAATGAAAAAAATAATATTTTTAAGAAATCAAATGTGAACAGATATTGGCAGACACTGTTGCTTTTAAACCAGCTTTTTGTTTGGGAAAATTATAGTGAAATATGCAAGAGAGCAGTTTTTATTGTTATATAGTATTATATTATTATGAAGTAACTTACATAAGTGTATGTGTGAGACCATGTGCGCTTTGCGAGAGAGAGAGCATTTGGCTCTGAGCTCTGATTTAAAGGCAGTGCAGTTTGTCAGACACACAGTAACTTGCATAAGAAGGGCTTTTATAAATCACAGTGTTGTGTGCTATTAAAGTCTATATAGTCATCTAGCATTCTATTGCTGTACTGGAGCCTTATCCTCTGGTAAACATGGACACTGTCCCACCTACCAGTGTGTGTGTGTGTGTGTGTGTGGATCTGGAGTGGAGCGGGGCATTACATAACAGTGATGGAAAACAGGCGGAGACTAACTGGGTGTGCTGGGAGGGGGTGGCGATGGCTATAATTAGAGAATTGCACAGAGAGAGAAAGACAGATGGAAAAGAGAGATAGCAGCATGCTCTGGTGCTGATATACATCACGCAGGAGCCAACCACAAGTGGAAGAGCTGAAAGACAGAAATTAAATAGAATGAGGAAAGGAGTTGTTCAGCTGGAAAGCGAAAAATCAATCAGTATCAATATCAATATTTGTTGAGAATAGCCCCTTAAATAAAGATCATTCAATTTTATTAATGTTTATTATCGCTTTTGTAATTTTTTTTTAAAATTTATTTAATTTATTTATCAAATAAATAAATAAGGAATTTGCTACATATCTGCACTATATCCCAATATATTTACCATTAGTGATATTTTTTTAAATTATAACTATAGTATTGGTTGATATTGGATATATAGTGGCCAGTGTTCATATTCATATATGAATATATATGAATATATGAGTGCTCATGATATAGGCTATCAATGTTCATATATTGGCCATGTTCATTTTTAAATTAATCCGACGCTCACTTAATCTTAAAATCACTAATAATTTAATAACACTGCCAAAATAATCAATCAGTCAGTCAATCAATCAAATGAATAGCCTTTTTTATATTCTGTACCATATAATCTTGTGATGCCTAAATGCACTTGTAGCATTTAAAACAATTTTTATTTTTGGTATGTTATTTTATCTATTTATTGTTTGTTTTATTTATTTATTTATTGTTTGTTTGTTCAGAAGTTATAGGATTTAAAAATTTTTTTGAAAACAACTTTTCCGCTCGCCAAGACTGCATTTATTTGGGCAAATATACAGAAAAAAAACAGTAATATTGCCAAATATTACTTCAATTTAAACTAACTGTTTTATAATTAAATACAGTTTAAAATAAAATTTATTCCTGTGATGCAAAGCTGAATTTTTAGCATTATTACTCCAGTCTTCAGTGTCACATGATCCTTCAGAAATCATTCTAATATGCTGATTTGCTGCTCAAGAAACATTTCTTATTATTATCAATGTTGAAAACCATCGTGTTGCTTAGTAGTTTTCTTTTATGAATAGAAAGTTCATGAGTACAGCATTTGTCTTTACTGTCACTTTTGATCAATTTAATGCATCCTTGCTTAATAAAAAATCATACTGAACTTTTTAATGGTAGTGTTTATTTATTTATATGTTTATTTTACCAATATTAAAATAAATAGTTTTAAATAGTATAAAACTTTATTATTGCAAATTTACTGGCTATAGCTTATCAGTATTAAACAGAATGAATATATTGATGCATCTCTGTAAATAATTACTTACGTTAAATTTTGTATCAATTATTGGCATATTGTTCAATTGACAGCTCTTAGAAAACATGACTAAGTTACACATGTCGATGACAATGACGAATGCATAGTACATCTCTGGTTTACCCATAAGTCCTGCAACATCTTATTGTGTTTAAGTGGATCTTCATAACACACTGCTGGATCTGATCCATGACTATCCGTCCATCAGCAGCACTGAGCAAGAGGGGATGGGGGATGTGTAGCGCCGCTCCGCTCTCGGGCCAAAGTGAGGGATGGAGTGAAAATGAGGGGCTGAATGGGAGAGAAGTGTCGCGGGGGAGGGAGACAAATGAAAACACATGTCAGAGAGAGAGAGAGATCATGTATGAAACACTCACTGCTCACGTGGAACGGCAAACGTTTCAAATCTTAACATGTGCTCAAGAAATGAATAAAAGAAGCAGCTAGAGGGAGGGATGCCGTACGCTTTCTAACTCTGCCAAGGTCATACGCGGTGGACTTTAGAGCAAGAAGCAAACATGCTTCCCACACACTATATTCAGAGGACTTCTCTGGTTGACACAACAAGGATGGTTGACTGACATGCATAAAACCTTTGGGAAAAATTGCACAAATAAACAGACAAAAATGTAGAAGAAAGGGCATTCAGATGTACCCTGGCACGCTACTTTAATAACTAGCTCAAATGACTGGTCCCATCGTGCATGCTGTTATTTTCTCATGCTTAATTTGATCTGAGGTCAGGCCGTGGGACTGCAGTTTTGACATTATGCAGTCTTCTCACAGCAGCTTTGAAGTAGTTCTGATAACAGTGGACTTGCCTGGAGCAGTGTTTATCAAAGGAATATTATGGGCTATTTACAAGCGTATATGGTGGATGGCATCTGTGGTATGCTGTTGATTACCATAAGCAATAATGTCAAAGCATCCTTCAGTTTGTTAAGATGTGACCCCAACCACAAATAAATGCTCAAAACATGCATCTAGATCAGGGCTGTACGATATTGTACGATATACACATTTTTTATATATAGATTTACAGATATAAATATTTTGATATTTTATATTTCTGCAACAGATTACTTTAAATAGCTTTATTTGGAAAGAATGAATCATTCTAGAGTGATGATTTTTGGGGGGGAGGGCATCTCTTAAATAAAAATAATAGTAAAAACAAAAACGCTGGAATTATTATTATTATAGTTTTTTTTTTGTTTTTTTTTTGTTAATTCCAAATCTTTTTTTTGGAGTCTTAAATCCTTTTAGAGTTGCAAGAAAAACTTGAAAAGTTTGAGTTTTTTCATACTTGGGTTTACTTTTTACAAGAAACCATTCAAACCTTTTTCATATTGACCAATTCAATTTGACTATAAACCGTAATAATAATTGTCATGATTTTATTGTGATCATTGATTATAATATTGAGATTATTGTGAAATATTATTACAATTTAAAATAACCTTTATATGTTATATATATATATTTTTTTTTTTTTCCTTCTGTGATGCAAAGCATCATTATTTTTTCTTTATATATTATTTATTCATTATTTCATTATTTATCATTATCATTATCTGAATTTTCAGCATCATTACATCATTACAGTTTTCAGCATCACGTGATCCTTCAGAAATCAATCTAACATGCTGACTGAAAATCAAGAAAAATGTCGTATTATTATCAATGCTGAAAACAGTTGCGCTGCTTATATTTTTATTGTGCTTGTATTTAATTAAAATGCAGCCTGCACTAACCTAAGTGTCAAGGAGGGATGGCATTGCCTAACTTTTTGTTTTATTATTGGGCAAGCAATATTCAAAAAGTTGTGTACTGGGCATCAGATTGGGATTCAAAGTCAATTCCAGTGTGGGTGCAAGGGGAGGAAGCCTGCACCAAATTTTCTCTGAAGTCTTTGGTTTGTGCACCACTTCCAATATCAGGAAAGAGCTTTATTACATCACCTAATCAAGTAGTTGTGCATACGTTAAAAATTTGGTCACAGTTTAGGAGGCATTTTGGTTTCCAGGCTGCTTCAATTGCTGGTCCCATTGTCTCCAATTGTTTATTCCCCCCATCCTTTATAGACACTGCGTTTCTGGCGTGGGAAGACCAGGGAATTAGATCCTTAAAAGATTTATTTTTAAAGAATATTTTCTGTTCATTTGAGGAGCTACTGCATAATTTTTCCCTTTCCAAACCCCTTTTTTTTTTTAGATACCTGCAGATAAGGAGTTTTATTAAGTCAATGTTCAAGTCTTTTCCTGAAATACCTGCTCCTTCAGTCATTGAGGAAATGCTGGATTTAAAACCAGATGGCAAAGGAATAATTTCTCATATTTATTCTCTTATAAGCACCATAGATCCGCAAAGTTTAGACCATGTTAAAATTTCATGGCAACTTGACCTGGGTAGAGACAATGCTGGGTTAAATACAACCCAGTGCTGGGTAAAATAGGGACAAACCCAGCAATTGGGCTGTTTTGACCCAGCGGTTGGGTTAAATGTTTAACCCAACCTTCTGGGTAGTAACCCAACCGCTGGGTCAAAACAGCCCAATTGCTGGGTTTGTCCCTATTTTACCCAGCACTGGGTTTTATTTAACCCAGCATTTTTTAGAGTGTAGGCTTCCAAGTGAATTGCTGTAAATGTGAGCTTAGTTTGTATTTACAAACTGATGGACAAGTCAAAATTATTTTTAAGTAAATTGTGTCATACAAGGGTCCTGAGTCAACAGTCAGGACAACACTGTGAAGAAAACTGCACTTCTGTGTTACACAAGGGGTTGAGTGTCTTTAACACACCACAGGAAGAATGATCTGCGTGTGTGTGTGTGTGTGAGCTACTAACTTTAGCATACAATGTTCAGTGCTTATTGTGCACTTTTCTGCAGGCCAGATAGCCTTCCTCTGTCTGGATCTCTGCCAAGCGGCGTGACATATCTGCTTGCTGAAAAACACACTGAACCAAACAGAGACAACCCAAACCAATGAGGCAGTGCAATGAAAGCCTGAACTGCTGTAAGGCTCCAAAAGTCTGACCACTAGTGAAAATGCTTCGCTTTTGCAGTTTTTAGTTTAATAAAAATGAAAACATAATAAAATATTCCTTAAGAATTTAAGGAAAGTTGAAATGAATAAGTAAAATTTTAGTTAAAGTTGAAAGTTAAAAAAAAAAGAAGCATTTAGAATTTTTTTTGAAGGAAATTAATACTTTTATCCAGCAAAGTTGCATTAAATTGATATACAGTGACAGTAAAGACATTTATAAGGTTACAAAAGATTTCTATTTCAAATCAATGCTGTTCTTTTAAACTTTATTCATTAAAGAGTCCAGAAGAAAATGTTGCGGCTTCCACAAAAATATTAAGCAGCACAACTGTTTTCAGCATTGATAATTATAATGTTTCTTGAGCAGCATATCAGCATATTATAATGATTTCTGAAGGATCATGTGACTCTGAAGACTGGAGTAATGATGCTGAAAATTCAGCTTTGATCACAGGAATAAATTACATTTTAAAATATATTCAAATAGAAAATAGTTGATTGTACTAATATTTGTCTTAATGACTTTTTACTGTATTTTGGTCAAATAAATGCAGCCTTTCTGAGCATAAACATTACCCTTCTTTCAAAAAAACATTTAAAAATCATATCAACCCCAAACATTATTTATGGCTGAAAGTGAATATTACATTTTCAGTCACAGAGAATAAAGTTTTATTTCCCAGTGTACAGTAAGTGTTTCAAATATACTTCCAGAGTCAAAACTCTCTCGAGGAAATTGAGGACAAGGATCAGCTGTATACATGTGTGTGTGTGTGTGTGTGTGTGTGTGTGTCTGTCATGCGGGGTGACAGCGCTCACGTTATTTACACACACCAACACACACACTCACACAGGTTGGTTATAAATAGTGAGGTGACCCACATCCACACAGTCCTGTAAACAGACACTCAGAGAAAGTATGACAGCTCTCTCATATAAATATTATCTGTTAACTATCTAACCACAAACACAGAAGACTCATTCTGCATATTTCTCACATTTCTTTCCTTTTAATTGTTTTGCTCTTCTGTCATGCTACACAGTTGAGCAGTTTTGGAGCTGGTGTTTTTTTTGAAGGCCCCTTCAGAATTCAGCTTTGCAGCACAAGAATAAATTACATTTTAAAATATATTACTGAATTGATTAAATATTTAACTTTTTGATAATTAAAAAAACAACCACCTTTTGCTGCCTGCTATGCATATTTACTTTAGAAAATGTAAAACATGTTCATGTTAATTCAAATTTAGTCAGATTTATTAATGTAACTGAAATGATTATCTTATAACATGATGGAACAGAGATCTAGTGTGGGTCTCTCTCTCTCTCTCTGTCTCTCTCTCTCTCAGTGAGGTGCTGGCTTCACTCCAGCCAATAGCGGCTGTTCGTCAGTAATGGAGCTGCTTTCTGGTGTGCTATCAGGCAGGGCCGGTTCTGTTTACTTGAGCTTCTATCAGTGAACATGTGCAGCCAGACACACACACAGAGCAGGCCAGCAGGGCGGAGACTGAAGCTCGGAGGCGTGGGAGTTATAGCTGTGCTTCTCACTGCCTGCTCCATCCTGCACACACACACACACACACAAAACCTTACACATTCAAAGACATATTCACACATAACAGCTTATACACAAATGAAGTGTCCTCTATACCTGTACAATCAGACTGATCTGTATGACCACACACAGTTCTCCACAAGGTCCTCTGAATAAGCTTCATCCAAACCTGATTAAGTCACATGGAGTCATTGATAAGTCTGACATTTAAGAGTCAGTCTGCAGACTCTCGCATGAACCTACCCCTTACAGAAAACTACTGGCAATTTTAGAATTTCATAAAACACCGTTTTGTATGTTTTTTAAGCCTTTTGTTTTACGCACACACAGGAAGTGTCCTCATAAACCATGTTTACGTTGTAGTACCCATGTCATTATACACATTTGTGTCCTCATAAACCATATATACCAGTACACACACACATATACACACACACACACTCACACACACACACACACACACACACACACACACAAAACCTCACACATTTAGAGATATTCAGACATAACAGCGTATACACAAATGAAGTGTTCTCTATATACCTGTACTCTCAGACTGATCTGTGTGACCACACGCAGTTTCCCATGAGGTCCTCTGAATAAGCTTCATCCAAACCTGATTACGTCACATGGAGTCATTGATAAGTCTGACCGTTAAGAGTCGATCTGCAGACTCTCACATGAATTTTTATCTGCCAGGGTTGACAGCGCTACTTTACTTTCTATTAGGTTTTCATATGGCAAAATAAATAAATAGATAATAAAAATAAATAAAATAACAGCTGATTTACTTCTTATATTGTCAGTTATAACTTTTTGAATAACCATTTTAATGCGCAGTGTGGAATTTTGCATAATGCATTATTTGTCATTCGTATTGATATTTGCAAACTAGCAGTGTGCAGGATTCATATTTTTTTGTTAGTTGTCATTTATTATTTTGGCAACCCAGCGCTGGGTCAAAAAGGGACGAACCCAACGCTGGGTTGTTTTCACTCAAAAAGTTGGGTTATTATGTTTGACCCAGCATGCAGTATGACCAAAAAATTTATATCACAGTATTTTTCAAAATTATACCGGTTTCACGGTACATGACGGTATTTTTTTTTCATGCATGACCGGGTGTTAACCATATTTTCTGCTGATTGAGAGAGGAAATACTGCAGTATATTGACTTAGAATGCCCTATTTTACTGTCATGATGAGTGAATATTGTCAAAAAATACCACACTAAATAGTGACTAAACACAACCCATTTTAATACGTCAACCAGGAGTCACTCTAATTTATAATGGCGGCATTGTCTGATAAAATCAACATGCATCTACACTAAAGAGCGGCCTGCGGTGCGGCCAACTGAATGCGCTGCTTTTCTGCCGCTCACTGCACAGAACAGACGCCGAGAGAGGTGACACTTCTCCGGGAAAGTCAGACCTCGCGTTCGCGGGACAGCACTGGCGAAATCTTCCAACTGAACCATAGCTAAGGTTTATCCAAAAAAGTCGCTAGGTTTGTCAGTATGAATATTCTATGGAAAAAAGCAGCTAAAAGGGTCTGAAAGTTGCTAAATCTAGTGCTAAAGTCGCGCTTGTGTGTGTGTGAGACGCGGAAGCTGATGGCAGGGGGCGGTAGATATTTGTTGTGGTCAATGTGGATATTGTATTCGGTATGAACCGGTATACCGCCCAGCACTACTGGGTTGCTTTTTTATGTTTTAAAATTACTACACTGCTAGGCTAAAATGAACCCAAATCGAGCTAGACATTAAACCTACAAATCTTGTTCATTTTAAAATCACTTTTACACACACAGAATGACTATCAAAAGGTAAATATTTATTTAAAACAAGAGAAAACAGTCAAAAGTAACATGCATGTAAAAAGAAAAGCAGAAAAGTGTGGCATTAACAGCTACAGAGTTTATAAATGAAGCATTGAACATTTGTTGAATATAACTTTTAAGATAAAATTGGACTTTTTTGCTCTCCTTTTGTCCTGTGTGAACTATTCCTTTAAGAAAGGAAGACCAAGAATGATGACTCTCCAAATCAGACAACTCCAAAGTTGGTTTGAGTTCTGCAATGAAAAACACAGACATCAATGGTTTACATAAAATATGAACACGTAATCATACTGTTGTTGCATCAAAATGTGAGGTAAACAGGCAGGAGACAATGGAAACATTTATTTTCTAAAAATAACTCCCATCAATCTCAAAAGAATGATGCTCTCCTATGCCTCTGGCTTTCAACATCTACAAAAACAAACATTATTTTACTCTTAGTAAAAAAAAAAAAAGATAACATAATGGAATTATGAACTTTACTTGCCTTAACCGTCTTTCCCTTTCTTCTGATGAAGCTGAGAAAATCGCCTCCTCACACAAACAGGGTTCTGTGTCGTTAACTCCCGGCGCGGGCACAATGAAGACACAAAGCTCAACATGTCTGAAATATAACATGCAAAACATTACTTTTAACAATTATCCCATAATCAGCCTCAAAATAATTAGGCTAGTCTTTATTACATAACGCCGTTTCCTTTAGGAAACTACATTCAATTTAACCGCGAAAAAAAGATAACGAATTAACATGTAAATATGTTAATAACCCTCTCTTACCCTCTCTTCCGTTCAGTAAAAGAGGCCGTTAAGACTATTTCTGAGGCGAAATCCACGTCCGCGTATTTTTCAATATAAGCTCTTTGCAGAATATTTCCGCCTTCCATGAAATCTCAAAATACTACCGGACTCAAACAATGAATGATGACTTTACATTTTTTATCTTTACTTGCCATAAACCGTCTTTCACTCACTTCCATCTGAAGACACTGAGAAAATGGCGACTTCTCGCACTGGTGTCGTCTGATGTTAACGTGACGTGCATGCTCTCTTTCACGTCC
>NW_015645086.1:2401876-2402476 GCF_001515625.1 Sinocyclocheilus rhinocerous | reverse complement strand
AACAAACATTCTTTTACTCTTAGTAAAAAAATAAAATTGATAACATGATGGAATTATGAACTTTACTTGCCTTAAACCGTCTTTCCCTCTCTTCTGAAGAAGCTGAGAAAATCGCCTCCTCACACAAGCAGGGTTCTGTGTCGTTAATTCCCGGCGCGGGCACAATGAAGACACAAAGCTCAACATGTCTGAAATATAACATGCAAAACATTACTTTTAACAATTATCCCATAATCAGCCTCAAAATAATTAGGCTAGTCTTTATTACATGACGCCGTTTCCTTTAGGAAACTACATTCAATTTAACCGCGAAAAAAAGATAACGAATTAACATGTAAATATGTTAATAACCCTCTCTTACCCTCTCTTCCGTTCAGTAAAAGAGGCCGTTAAGACTATTTCTGAGGCGAAATCCACGTCCGCGTATTTTTCAATATAAGCTCTTTGCAGAATATTTCCGCCTTCCATGAAATCTCAAAATACTACCGGACTCAAACAATGAATGATGACTTTACATTTTTAATCTTTACTTACCATAAACCGTCTTTCACTCGCACTCGCTTCCATCTGAAGACGCTGAGAAAATGGCGGCTTCTCGCA
>NW_015645086.1:2388026-2399933 GCF_001515625.1 Sinocyclocheilus rhinocerous | reverse complement strand
GTGCTCTCTTTGCTCTCTTTCACGTCCGCGTTCCCAACCCAGCACCGCTGGGTTATTGATCAAGACTAGGATTGATCGGCTTGATCGGCTACCGATCACTATCGGCCGATAATCGTCTCAGTCTCTGTCCGGCGCGGGTGAAATAATTATAATGCTGAAGGTGAGGTACTCAATTACTAATTTCACAAACAGCGAGAGTGAATGACCGCGCACGCGCTCTCTCAAAATACGCAAATGTCTTCAAATCACCACATCGCGTCAGTCTATAAGCGAGCTGCACGCTGCACAGTTGACACAGGAATTGTCACTTGCACAATCGAGGCAGTGTCGTCACTAAAGTTTATAAATTGCATTACTTTGATTCTTGCCAGTGTTTAACCATTCAGCACACGCGCGCGCTCCTGGAGACCGTGTGCTCATGCACACTTGTACGGTTGTTCACTGTAAATTATACGGTCTTTTTCACTTCCAAAAACGGTATACTACCGTAAAATTACATGTAATGTCCAATACAGTTTTTCACCGTATTTAGTAGAGGAATTTACAGTTTTTTACCATTTAAAAGGTTTTTACTGTAGCATTTTTACAGTCTTTTACCGTTAAATTCACGGTCATTTTTACAGTGTAGATTATGTTGTTCTGCTCACTTAAAATCTGGACACTGTGTTACACAGGCCTGCAGATGCTGTCAACCAGAGTGATTAGAGGATGTGGATTAATTCACCACAGTTACTGGTGTAGCATTACACGTACACTTAAATTTGACTTTAATGCTGGAATTTAGATTCCAGTAAGTCTCATTTATCTCACACACACATTCACAGATTTACTAAGCCCCTATCGGCATGTTTGTGTGAATATGGTAACGCATGAATCATACAGCTGAATGTGATAAAGAGCTTCTTCGGGAAAAGCGTGGAGAAGCGGGAAGGCAGGAAAGCAGGCGGTGTGTGAGTGTGAGTGTGAGAGAAACAGAGTGGGAGGGAAACGGTCAGAGAAAACTGTGCTGGTGCTAGTCTCTGATATCCTCCTGCTCGCGCTCTTTTCCAGATCATTGTGTGGATTTATTTCTGGGAGCTAAAATCACAAAATAGTCACTAGAATTTAGTTAAATTTGACAAAACGTTTAAATATTTTACTTATATATTTTATTCAGCAGATCAGATCAGTATGAAATTTTATTCAATAAGAATGCATGAAATTAATCAAAAGTGACAGTGAAGGCATTTATAAGGTTATAAAGGATTTCTGTTTCAAATAAATGCTGTTCTTTTGAACTGTTGATTCATTAAAGAATCCTGAATAAATGTATCTCAGTTTCCGCAAAAAAAAAAAAATCACAACGGTTTTCATCATTGATAATAATAAGAAATGTTTCTTAATCATCAAATCATCATATTGGAATGATTTCTGAAGGATCATGTGATGCTGAAGACTGGAGTAATGTACATTTTAAAACATATTCAAACAGAAAACAGTTATTTTAAATAGCTTTTTTTAACATCTGTATCATGTAAATATGTAGTAATTATAATTAATTCCATATGAAAAACAGTCTGTCTAGTCTTGTTCCAATTTAGACAGCTAAGTGAATTGTGAGTGTGTGTGTGTGTGTGTGTGTGTGTGTTGAGCATACATTCAGTGTGAATATGTAGGTGTATGTTTGCAGTTTGCTGTTTCCGACAGTCTTGATCAAAACACTCACTGGAGGTGGATTATGCTGGTATTTTTGGTATTTCATAAGAATATATATGTAGCAAATTATATTTGAAAGCAACGCCCACACACACACACACACACACACACACACTCACAGTCTTTAATAAAACCAACATAGTACCATAATCTATAATGTGTGTCATTTTCTTTGCCTCTAGAAGCAGACAGTTTCGCCTCTCCTTTCCTCCTTTCCAAAATTGTGTGGTTTTCTCTGCGTAGATCTGTTTCTGTCATTCCTCTCTCTTCTCTCTAAAAACAAGGCAGAACTTCATATTTTATTTATGTTCCTTAGTCTGTCTGATTCTAATCCACTGCTTGCTTTTTTTTTTGCAGCAATAGAAAGATTTTTGGAAGTTGACCTAGATAAAAGGAAAAAATTTGACAGCCCTGCCAAGTCTCTGGGCTTGGCTTTCACAACGACTCCAAACCAGTTTGCTCCGGTTATGGTTGCCAAAAGCAGGGGGCGGGGTAGAAACCCGGTGTGTGTGTGCATATTTCATGAAATTATGAGGGAATATGAGAGAGTGTGAGTGGGATTTTTTTTTATTATATAACACAGAGACACAGCTTAGCTTTGTGTCGGTTTCTGTGCTTAGATCAGTGCTGCTGTGTTCAGGGTGGAGAGGATCAGACGGGGAAAGAATCTCATTTCCAGAACGCCTCTATAGCCTATGATTCTCTAGTGTGGCTCATAAATTATATATTTACAAATAATGCAATAGGTAGCTGGTTTTTAATGAGTAGTTCACCACCAAAAATATTGTGAAAAGTTCCTTTTTTTCACTCTCTTGTCATTCCAAATCTGTATGACTGTTTTTGTGTGGAACAAAAAAAAAAGATGTTTAGCCAAATAGTCACGCTGCACTTTTCCATACAATGGAAATGAATTGGCATGAGGGCTGTCAACATTAAACACATTTTTAAAAAAGGCATAAAAGTGCTCCAAATGAGTTTTGGGATATTCAAATGATTTGTGTGACAAACAGACCAAAATTTAAATCATTATTCACTGATAATCTTCATTCACATATGACCATAATGTTTCACATTGCTTCCATACCAGTGTTATTTTAGTATTATTTATATGCTATTATTTATCTGAATATATATCTGTTTCACTTGATTTATTTGATTTTTTAAAAGTTTTTGTAATTTTAGTATTTCAACTTATTTCAGTTAGTTGCCAAGGCAACTTTTCCTATTTTAATTAGTTTTTTCATCAAATATTTACTATAACTATAAACTATAAATAGTTTTAGTTTAAGTAAAAAAAAAATTCAGAATCAGAAAGAGCTTTATTGCCAGGTATGTTTACACATATGAGGAATTTTTAGTTTTGGTGACAAGCTTCCACAGCACAAACAGAATGACAGTGACAAGAAGCAGATATTAAAAAAATTAAAATAGGATAAGTAAATAGGAAATAATATACAAATTTAAAAAAATAAAATAAATACACAATATACAAAGTAGACAATAGATGGTATTTGTGTGTACAGGTGTATTATATTCAAATGCAAGGAAATGTAAATAGAGGTATGTGTGTTAAATAAATAAAAGTATAGATAATGTTGTGTATTGCACGTTTACTGCCAAGTTAACTGTTCATGAGATGGATTGCCTGAGGGAAGAAACTGTTCTTATGCCTGGCTGTTCTGGTGCTCAGTGCTCTGTAGTGCCGACCAGACAGCAACAGTTCAAAGGCTGAGCTGAACCAGACAGTTATAGAAGTGCAGAGGACGGATTAAGTGGCTGCATAGTAGAACTGTTTCAGCAGCTTCTGTGGCAGGTTGAACTTCCACAGCTGGCGAAGGAAATACAACCTCTGCTGGGCCTTCTTGACAATGGAGTCTATGTGAATGTCCCACTTCAGGTCCTGAGAGATGGTGGTGCCCAGGAGATAATGGTGCCCAGGAACCTGAATGACTCCACTGCAGTCACAGTGCTGTTCATGATGGTGAGTGGGGGGAGTGCAGGGGGGTTCCTCCTGAAGTCCACTATCATCTCCACAGTTTTGAGCGTGTTCAGCTACAGGTGGTTATAATTGCACCATACAGCCAGCTCTTTAACCCCCTTTCTGCAAGCAGACTCGTCACCGTCCTGTATGAGGCTGATAAGTGTGGTGTCGTCTGCAAACTTCAGGAGCTTGACAGAAGGGTGTTTAGAGGTGCAGTTGTTGGTGTAGAGGGAGAAGAGCAGTGGGGAGAGCACACACCCCTGAGGGGCATCCCTGGGCCTGATGGTGAGGGTCCTAGTTGTGAGTTTCCCCAGCCTCACTAGGTGCTGCCTGTCTGTCAGGAAACTGGTGATCCACTGACAGATGGAGGTGATGGCAGATGGAGGTGGGCACAGAGTGCTGAGTTAATTTGGACAGGAGGAGGTTTGGGATGATGGTGTTGAAGGCCGAGCTGAAGTCCGCAAACAGGATCCTCACATAAGTCTCTAGTCTGTCCATATGTTGTAGGATATAATGCAGTCCCATGTTGACTGCATCGCCCACAGACCTGTTTGCTCGGTAAGCAAACTGCAGGGAGTTCAGCAAGGGTCCAGTGATGTCCTTCAGGTGGGCCAGCACCAGTCTTGATGCTCTTAATGCTCAATATGTCCGCTCTATCGAAGGAAGCCCCGCCTTCTGAATAAAAGAGCCAATCGCTAATCAGTAAAGTCAGCGCATCACTGCAGCTGCCGTTAGAAGTCCCTATAGAAGGCTATAGAAACAGTCAGTGTTCTGCATGCGCACTGGCTGGTCTAGCCTGAAAAATAAGCTTTTTTAACGCTATTGGAGCATAAGAAACAACATTTATGAGACAGTTGTTGTCAGATTTCATTGGTGATTTCAAATATGAAATTTAATCATAAGCTTGGTGAACAGTTTTGGAGAATTTGATGTTTTCCATTCAAAGAGATAGGAGCTGCACTTTCATGCCGGAGAGGCGTTTCAAAGATGGCCGCCGAGTGAAATGACTTGCCTTAAAGGGACTTTGCCGAAGCTGCCATACACGGCGTCATCTTGATTTACACTTTTATTTAACAGTAACAACATGGTTCCATACTGATCGCAGTTAGCATCAAACTTGTCATGACAAGTTTTAGTGTGCCACATTAAATTATATGCAAATGTACAAATAAACAAATTTATATGACATTTTTGGATAATGAGCCCTTTGGACTAGAAGCAAAATCATTTCCATTTGACGAGAGATGAATTTATAACATAACATTTGCTTAATATTGTGTTTTAGTGTTTGTTGAATCAACATGCCACTTTCGCATTCACATCAGTCCCATCATGTACAGTAATCTTATTTAAACTCATTTCTAATTTGCATAAATATTTAAATGTAATGTCTGCTAACACTCACTCACTCACTCACTCTCCTCTCTCTCTGATCTCCCACAATCCCTCCCTTTTCCCCCTCTTTCACTGCAATCCAATATAACAGCCATCAGTCATGTACATGCAGTATAAATACACAGCTCAAAGCTGAATCTCACCTGTGAGCAAGACACTAAACAGTTAACAGAGCGTTTCATTCAGCCGCACACTAAATCCTGGTGTTGATTTACAAACACGAGTAAACTGTCTCCCACACACATGCTGAATAAATACAGTTGATAATGGAGCTGTGCTGTGTGGGCATACACCAGAGGCTGAGCGCTAGTGTTTATTACTGCGCTGGAATTTTCCATTACCCGTGATGTGTTCAGCGCAGTAGGGAGCTGCGATACGGCCGAGAGAAGTGTTTACTGTGAGACTCGGCCTGCCGAACAGAGAAAACAGGCGCTCCGGCTGAGAGAGAAAGAGAGAAAGGCCCGGGCTGCCCACCTAACAGATGTGTGCTGTTTTATGTTGATGTGAGAGTGCGCTAAACATCTGGCTCTGCTTGACATAATTGGTTTTAGTTGGTCCAGGTCTTAAGATGTCAGTGATTGGTAAACCTCATTTCTCGCTCTCTCTCTTTTAACAGGAGGCCTTCTGGTCTTGCTGATAAAGAAGTGATGGCCGCCACCGTCCTGACCATACTGTCCACCAGCCCGTTGGTGCTCAACCCTTCCTCCAGTGCCTCAGGTTAAAAGTCGCTCTACTTCTCGCTTACCTGTTACCTGATAGATCCCAGAGCGGTCAGGTTGAATGATGACTTGTCAAACAAGCTCTAAACCTCCATAAGTGCACCGAAAGGACTCCCTCTTTCTCCATTTTTATTTGTTTTACATAGAAAATGGCTTTAATGAAGTGTGCGATTTCTGTGCCGCCAAACAGAGTTGCGAATATAATGTTTTTTTTGGAGCACAGTCCGTTCCATTTCAAACACATAGTCCTGCCCCAGACTCACGCCATTGGTTGAATTGAATTGAATTTGAATTTGAATTTATTGCCATTTGCACAGGTACAGTGTAGTACAGGTACATTGGAATTCTTGTGTGTTTCACAGAGTCAAGCTTTAAAAAAAAAATGGCTTGCTTACGCTACCACCTAAAGTTTGAGATCAGTCAATTATTATTATTATTATTATTATTATTATTATTATTGTTTTGCTTTTTTGAAGAAATTAATTCAGCAAGAATGCATTAAATTGATCAAAAGTGACAGTAAAGACATTTGTAATGTTACAAAAGACTTCTATTGCAAATAAATGCTGTTTGTTTGAACTTACTATTCATCAAAGAATCCTGAAAAAAAAGTATCACGTTTTCCACAAAAAAAAAAACAGCACAATTGTTTTTCTTGATTATCAAATCAGCATATTAGAATGATTTCTGAAGGATCATGTGACACTGAAGACTGGAGTAATGATGCTGAAAATTCAGCTTTGATCACAGGAATACATTACATTTTAAAATATATTGGAACAGAAAACAGTTATTTTTAAAAGTACTTTATAAAAAAAATGATAAGTTTTAATTGTAGAACTTACCATGTTAGCCAAGGTTTCTTGCACCAAAAATGGTCAATTAAAAAGGCTATTTTTTTCTACTGTACCCTTAAGACTTCTAGATGTAAATGACCTAAATGATTGGCTAATTTCAGCATACCAGCATTGTTCACACTATCGTTCATTAGACTAGCTGAATAATCATTGATATGTAAATATGGGTGGTCATATTTTAATGAGCTCATGGCTGTGACGTCTTAGTCACCATGATTTCTGAGCAGTTTTTGCAGATTTGTTTCACAGAATCGTCTGTGTAGACATACAATAAAGTTTTGTATAAATATTAGCATATGTCGACATGGTCATCAGGCTCTTATTTCAAAAGAGCAAGAAAAATTCTGTTTTCCATTTTACGTCTCTTTTAGCATGATGAAAGGAAACCCAGATTTACATTTGAATGGGTTTGTAAGGGCAGTGACTGGTCTTTCCTTCAGCTCACGGCTTCCAAAACCAAAAGTATGTTCACAGAGTTTCAGAAGAAATGACAATAGACATTGTGCAGCAACAGAAGTGCTTGAACTCTCTCACTGATGTTTTATTAGACTGAATCAGACACAGATTGTGTCCTTAAAGGAATAGTTTACCCAAAAATGAAAATGATTCTGTCATTACTGACCCTCATGTCGTTCCAAACCCATATAACATGAAAGAAGATATTTTAAGGAATGTCGTGGTTGCTGTTTTCCATGCTATTAGAATAAATGGGTACTAAAGGGTCAGTGAGTCAAACTCGAGATTCAAATCAAATTCATTTTGGTGAACTGGATCAACTGATTCGTTGAGCAGAATTATTCCTTAAGAAGTGTAACCAAAGATTGTTCTTTTTAAAGAGCAGGACTTTTAATGTTAACTGAACTGTGGTGAAAGCGTTCTTGTATTGCATTTGTTCTGACCTTTTCCGAGATTCTAGAACAAAATGAAAAGTGAGAGTTTTCTTAAGCTGTCACAAAACAACTGCTGTCCCAACACAGCTCCTTATATTCGTGTCTTGGAGGGAACAGACTGTTTTAATGGATCCTCTGAACTCTTGCCATGGAGGATTTCCCTCTCGTTTGTTCCATCAGTTATTGAGTAACTCAGATCATCAGCTGTGTGATGTGATCTTAGCTGACCTTCTTGGATTTTATATTGTGCCAATATTTTAGTTGGCCAAATTTACATTAATGATGAATTGTGGATGACAGATTTATTTATTATTATATAAGGGATACTGGAGTGTCATTGAGTATGCTGTATGACAACTTTGTTCTAAAGTTTGGAGTCAGATTTAATTTTATATTTTTGAATGAAATTAATACTTTATTTTCAGAAAGGATGCATTAAATTGATCAAAAGTGACAGTAAAGATATTTATAATGTTACAGAAGATTGTGCTTTTTGAACTTCCTGTTCATCAAAGAAACCTGAAAAAAAAGTATCACCATTTCCACAAAAATATTAAGCGGCGTAACTCTTTTCAACATAACAATGTTGTTATTAACAATAATAACTTCATAAGAAATGTTTCTTGAGCAGCAAATCATCATATTAGAATGATTTCTGAAGGATCATGTGACACTGAAGACTGGAGTAATGATGCTGAAAATTCAGCTTTGCATCACAGGAATACATTTTAAAATACATTCAGATAGAAAACATTTTAAATTGTAATAATATTTCACAGTATTACTGCTTTTACTGTATTTTATCAATGAAATGAAGCCTTGGTGAGCATAAGAAATTTCTTTATAAACCTTACAGACTCCAGTAGTTTAAATAATATTTGTCACTTGACCATATACTTAAAAAGGGCCCGTCATAAACCACTGTCTATAAGAGACAGAGAAAAACAAATCTCTGATCAGATTTTTAAAAACTGATCAGCTAATAGTGATTTGTCTTCATATGCTGGAAATAAACACTACTGCAAATACTGTTAGAAAATGTTGAAAATAGATTGACTACATTAAAATATTCTGAATGTTAAATCTTTCCCTGGACGGGTTATAGAAATGTGAATTTTAGCAAGTTAAATCTTTGAAATGACATAGCGCATTAGTAAACTGTTTCTCATGTTCACATTTGTACAAGTCACATTTCAATGTCCCTTCGGTATAGATGCTTTCAGTTGATAGCAGACATCCTGAAATAATATTATATCTCATTACTCTTGCCTAGAGGACAACTTAAGTAAAAAGTGGCACAGCTTTCCCCACTCTCCATTACTATTTAATCAAGGACATTGGCCTTGGGATTGGATTTTATGTGTTTTTCATTTGTGCGTTGTCATTTTTTAATATCTTTTAATGCAAACACATTGCCCTTCTGGGAAATTAAAGACTTATTGTACAGTATCAACGTGGCTGCACAAATAACAGAACAGTCTCTTTCCTCCCCAATAGAAAATAGACAACGAAAGAATAAATATGGGCTGCTGGTAGCTCAGTAGTTTTGTTAGCCTAATGACTAATGGCATGAGGTCTGGTCTTCATTGCAGCTTATTCTCGCCAAGAACCGCCCACTTAGACAGGAGAAGACTGTCTGACGGACTTGTAAAGCGACCAACCACAGTCTGGGTTTATCTGAAATAGATTTTACCACAATAAAACACTGATGTGCATGGGGAAAAAATCTAACTGGTGCGGCAGTCCTCATGTAGGATTGAGGCAGAAACTGTAGGGCTACTTAGATGAAGTCTTTCCTGACGCTATTGTGCCCTTGAGCCGAGCACTTAACCTCTAAATCATGCCACTCCAGGAAGTGTTTAATTAGCGTACTGTAAGTCACTTTGAATGAAAAACATCTGCTAAACGGCAAGTGCGCACATGCTGGAAGAACCCAGATAATCCTAAGAGGTCAAGTGTCATGAAATGGGGGTGATTTGCCTGTTTGGTGTCATGTAAGGTCACCACAGTTTATACTGTTGCTTAAGGGTGTGTTTAAGCCTAGAGATTTAGTTAAGTTTGTTCAAGGTTATTATCGCTTAACTTCAGCTGGACAGTGTGTCCTATTCTTCTGCATAGCTTAAGTGTACATAGCTGTATGGTATATCTTCAGATTTGTGTTTACAACCTTTATTGTTTTATTTTATAATTATTTTAGAAGTACAGTTATGGCTGCTGATATGGTATTGAGCATAATGCACCAAAATAAAAAAAAATTTGAAACTGAAAATAATTTTTAGGCAAAAACAAAACTAAAAATAAAGTTTATAATAATTAATCAATCAATCAAATAAAAACTGAGTTGTATATAAGCATTTAAAGTGCCCCTATTATGGGTTATGAAAGGTTCATATTTTGGTTTTGGGAGTCCCCAACAACAGGTTGACATGCATGCAAGGTCAAAAAACACTTTCATTGTCTTATAATATGAATTTATTTTTACCTTACTTGCTCAACGACTCCCAAACGATTCGTTTAACAATTCATTTTTCCAAACCCCTCCTTTGCGTGACGCTAATCTGCGGTGATTGGTCCAATTGGTCTCATTTTCATTTAATCTTGCCTGTAATGCCTGATAAAGCAGCGTTTGTGAGCACAGTGCTGCTTTGTGTACAGCGTTACCGGGGAAACCGCTATTTTACTGCTCCAAAAGCGGCACCTAGTGGCACAGAATGAATTTGCATTTTTATTCAGACCAACGAAAAGACCAACAAGTGGACGGGCAATATGCTAATGTTTCATGTTAACGTCAACATGAAACGGCTTGGGATTCGTTAAAAAAAAACGACTCGTTTCAATGATTCAGAGTCGACTCTTTCTTTTGAGAGACAATAACTTTATACACGGTGCACTTTCAGATTTAAAACTTTGCAGGATGTTTTCATTCCCTTAGAGCTGTGTTTACACACTGCATGAAAGGTATATTTCAAAAATCCATAATAGGGGCACTTTAAATTGCACATAAGGTTGTTTATAGATCGACTTTTTAAAGTGGCTGTAACTGAAAAAAAAAAAGAGCCAAATATTTTCTGTAGCTGAAATTTCAGACCTTCACTAATTAAACATTAAGCTTTTTCTTGAATATTGAGATTTTGGCAACACTTTACAATATGGTTATAAATTTTTTAACATCAGTCAATCATTTATTATTCTAGGTTCATGTTAATTTCTCCTTTTTAACATTGAGTGGTTAACATTATTGTATGTATTATGAACAGCATGAATTAATAATGAACTATAGTGTATTTATAAATTAACATTAATCTAGTTTAATAAATGCTACGTAAAATGTTAGTCATTGTTAGTTCATGATAGTAGCGAAACTGAACCTTGTGTTACCATGATTTGTAGTGATGTGAATCATTTAGCGCATTTTTATTTTCTTCTCTTTCTCTTTTCTTGTACTTCAACTATTACATGTATTATAGATCTATTGACAAATGAATCTAATGTAAACATTTACTGAAGCAGTTACATAAGTTGTTAATTTCTGCATCTATTAGAGTGCACACTAGGTCATGTTTTGCAATTTATAAAACATTTATTTGACTAAAAATGCCACTGGCAACAAAACAAGGTGTGAAACAAATTTCTATCACACATTAATGAAATAATACAATGGCTGTACAGGTTTGGGTGCTGCTGTGTTATTTTATCTTCACCCAGTGTTGCGTGCCATCAGGTGTGTGTGTGTGTGTGTGTGTGTGTTGGTGTGTTCTCACCAACTCCAATGTGACTAAACAGTATGTATGGATAATGTACAGCCAAGTGGTTGTTATCGCAGAATAAACCCAGAAAGAGTGATCAGGATCTTGTATCACCCTGAAGGGGTTTATCCTGCGATAACAACTGCCTGAATGTTTATTATCCTGCTTATTCCACGACGACTTGCCACATAAGTAAATAATTAGACACCAATATTGATTTGAGTTGAAATATTGAATTAGCTCTTTAAACGCAAAGCTTCCGCAAAGGAAAACTGTTCCTAACAAACGGCTTTGAGTCTAGACAACGGTTTCATTTTACAGTCAATAACTGCAGCAGTTGTGTTTGAATGAACCAAGAGAGAAGCACCAGCCTCAAATGCCCGGATGAGCGGTGTGTTATTTGGCGTTTCTAATGACGGTGGTTGTTATTGGGGAATAACACACTTTGGAATGATGCTCCTGACCAAGTATTCCAGAGCGCCGTGTAATAAACAAGTGTAAAATCAGCCCTCTACGGACACCTTGGCAATTGAATTGCCATTGGCTAGTAAATTTTTTAGTTTACTCGCCAGACTGAGATATATATATATATATATATATGTGTGTGTGTGTGTGTGTGTGTGT
>NW_015645086.1:2386904-2387830 GCF_001515625.1 Sinocyclocheilus rhinocerous | reverse complement strand
ATATCACAGATCGCTTGGCGGAGAGTGAAACTGATGCGCTCAGTCAGAGAGTGTTCGGCGAGTGAAAATATATCTGTGCTAAACTTATACTCAGCCTCCAACTCACACGCTGGCGAGTAAAATCTGAGAATTTATTAGCCAGTGGCTAATATTAGACATCATTTAGTCGCCCAGAGTGAAGATTTAGTCGCATATGCGAGTGATTTACTCGCAATGTAGAGGGTTGAAAATATGCACAAACAAATCAGCACTTCTCACACCGAGTCTAATGCCAAATCTCCTGCATTCTGTGAAAGAAAGGATATCTGATTCTGAAGGAATTCTTTAGCATGCACTCTTTCACAGAAATTGACCTAGCCTCAGAATAAGAAATGTTGTGTCCCATATGATGCACTATATACTGTGCACTTATTCTATACCCTATATACTCAACCGTCTAGTGTATGAATTTATAAGGTTATTTTGTCATTTACCATCAGAGTCTGATGGCTCCTCCTCCTCCAATACTTAGCCTAATTAAAGCAGTTGACGGCACGAAGTGTGGACATTCCACACTTCCTTTTTCAGTTAATTAAATGTATCATCCAGGCATTTGAAGTGCAATTTGGAGTTTTCAGAGTGAACACACTTATTACACTATTTATACTAAAAATCGGTTTAGAACAGTTTCCAACTTCGATCCTGGGCAGCCCTGTGGCCGTTTCTCAATATGCATTCTTGTCTGTACTTGTGTTCTTGTGGACTTGTGAAACGTCATCAGTCGTCGCCCAAGTACTGTTCCAATTCAAAGTTCACACCTAGCCAAGTACAGTTCAAATCCCCGGATGTGTTCTTGCTCCGCCCCTTTTATCAAGGATGCATCCAGATGTGACTTGTGCGAACTTGAGGCAGCCAGGTATCCCAGAATGCATTTCGCACCAACCAGC
>NW_015645086.1:2381425-2386762 GCF_001515625.1 Sinocyclocheilus rhinocerous | reverse complement strand
TCCAATTCAAAGTTCACATCTAGCCAAGTACAGTTCAAATCCCCGGATGTGTTCTTGCTCCGCCCCTTTTATCAAGGATGCATCAAAATGTGACTTGTGCGAACTTGAGGCAGCCAGGTATCCCACAATGCATTTCACACCAACCAGTGAGCGTTAATGGTGGAGGAGAAAACCCGCATAATTTTCAAAATATTACTGTTAATGTGTCATGAAATGCAGTTCTAAGAGTATTTCAGGCAAGAATGTAGTTGTTTATAACTAAAATTCTCAAACTCAAATCTGCGGTTTATTTATAAAGATAGCGCCTATTTGAAAATTTGCTTTGCCGATTTCGGAGACGTGAGCTCCACGCGATCAGCGGCTGCTCAGTGCTCATGTATCCGCCGAGAGCAGTCTCACCTCGGCTAGTCCTTCTGACATTTGCCGCTGGCTCTGATGTCTCTGTAGTGGTTAAACATTCATTTTGGGTAAATCTAACAGGCAATCTTTTGCATGAACCACATTTTTGTGGCTATTAATATTTTAAATGAAACAGAAAGAGGCAATGCTGTTTGATATATTTCATTTCACTGTAATGTATGTACGTTCCCCGAACTTCATTTTTGCGGCTATTAATATGTTTAAAAGAAAACGAAAAGAGGCAGTGGTGTTTGATATCATATTTCGTCGTATTGTATACAGTACATACAGTAAATATAACCGGAGTACCCAAGGCGAGCTGACTGACATTATCAAGAACACAGCTGTTCCATTTGCAGAATTACCGGACTTGCGTCCTCCCGTCCTCAGGAGTTCACACTTCCGAGTTGAACTTGCGAAGTCCGAACTACCGAGGACGCAAGTACGAACTTTGCGTACTTGGTATTGAGAAACAGCCACAGTCCCTCCGACCCTAATCAAACTCAGCTGAACAAGCTAATCAAGGTTTAAGGGTTACTAGAAAGATACAGGCAGGTGAGTTTTTATCAAGGTTGGAGCAGAACACTAAGGACTGTGACTCTCCAGGACTGAAGTTGGCCACCCCTGGAATAGTGCATAAATTGGGATGAACCAAAAGTGGTCAATCATAGTAGTACATGGTTGTACTGATAGCATTTTGGCTTTAGTAAGATACAAGCCTCTGGAACTTTGGTATCATTATTTATTGGCCATTGGTTTGAATATGCCTGTTTTATTTTTATTTTTTTATTTTGTTTTAATTAATTAATTAATTTATTTTATTTGTTTATTTTTTTTGTTTTCAAGTTCTGTTTTTTTTTTCTTGCTTCTGTCTTAAGTACTTGTTTTCTTATGGTTTTGATTTGTTTAGCTTTTTTTGCTTGTTTTGTTTTGCTTTGTTTTATGTCTTGTTTTTTGTTTTTGTTTGTTTGTTTTGTTTTCTTTTGGTTTTGCTTTGTTTTGTTGTCTTTTGCTTTGTCTTTCTTAGTTTTTTTTTTGTTCAGTTTTTTTTCTGTTCTGTTTTTGTTTTATGTCTTTAATTTTTTGTTATGTTCTTTTTTTCTTTTTTTTTTTAATCTGTGGATGTGTTTGCTGTGGACGTCTACTTCATGCCTGCAGTGTGCTGGGCTCTGGGATAGGTGAAAGTGCATACTGCAAGCAATAGCCTAACTGGCCTGTCAAACTGTCAAAGGTCTTTTCCTGCTTTAAATCATTGTGTTCTGTTTTTAGGTGCAGATTTGGCTGGAAAGGGCTGGAAGGAGAGCCTGTCTGCCAGCTACAGCAGCTCTACTAGTGGGAACTGGAGCTGGGACGCCAGCGACCAATCGGTGCCCTCCACGCCGTCCCCACCCCTCTCCAATGATCCCGGCAAGAGCTTCCTGCTTTCCTCCCAGAGTGATGACAACATTGAGGAAACCGAGAGTACACACTTCCTGTTCGAGGACCCCATCCCCCGAAAAAGAAAGGTAGGGGGTCAGGTCATGGCAAATGAGAAAACTGAGAGAAAACAGATCTGCTGGTTAGTTTTTGAGCCCAAAAGTGGCTTGACTGTTCAATGAATTTGCCCATCTTTGCCTTCACAAGAGCTCTAATAAACACATCAACTTGGCTCTGGCCCAATGAGTTTTGTCACCCTCGCACCACAGAAAGTGATGGCATGTTTTCGCTCTCTCCCTTTCATTGTCCCTTCTTCTATTTCTTTTCTGGTTTTTTTTTTTTGGTTGGTTTTTTTTTGTAGTGTGGAATGACTCCAGAATGTGAATATGGTTTCAGTGTCAGGAAGCCATTAGCCTTTCTGCTCATTCACCTTGTTTTGGGAGAGGCCGAGGATGTGTGTGTGTGTGTGGATGAGGGGGGGGGTTCCGTTATAGATCCACTCGGGCTTATCCTTTCACAGCGCTACAAATGCTGTAACACATGTTTTTCACGCAATTCCCAATTGCACAATATTGTATACATAGATCCTGTCATGACTACACGCCTCTCCCTGAAGAAAGGAGAAAAGTGAAATATGTTTAATCAGATGTTTTTTTTTAAATTTATTTTATTTCTCAATTCTGATTTTGCAGTTCCAGATATTGGACAGAGAAATGAATAAGGCAGAAACAGGACAGAAAAACTTTCCTTAAGTGCTATCAGACATTTAAAAGGAATCTTCTGGGTTCAGGACAACGTAAGCTGTATTGACAGCATCTGTGGATGTTATTTAGCACAGAAAATATTTTTGGGGTTGCCAAGATTTTTTGAATGTTTATTAAAGAAGTCTCTTATGCTCACCAAGGCTTCATCTCTTTTGATGATAAAAAAAAAAATACTGTAAAAACGAACATTTAGAATTTTTTTTTAATTTTTTTTTTTTACTTTTAACAATTTATACAAAAATCACATTTATAGCAAGGCACTTACTATGGTAATCAGTGGATGTCATTGCACTGGAATAAATGTTTACATCAAGACTTAGACTTGTTAATATTGTTAATATAAGATTGCTTACTGACTTTATCTGTGCACAGTTATATCCAGTCTTTCAATTCCTGTCATGAACATGCAAAGTTTGTAAACCAAGTAACTTTGCAAGGTATGCCAAGGTATCATCACTCAAGTCACAGGAATTACATCATAACACATAACTGGAAGTTGATCCATCTAGAACAGTAGTTCCACTGATAAACACAAGATTTCACAACCCCGCACAACATTATTTTCAACTTCAAAACTCAAATAACACACGTTTTGTAGAGAACACTTGATATAATTAAAGGTGATGTATGTAATTTTGACCGTATTAAAGCATAATAATAATACCATATTATGTTAGCAGATATTTAGGAAGAAATTGAAAAGCGTAGCGCCAGACACAAGTCCAATTCAAAAAAGATACATACACTTCTGTGCGTAAATCCAAAAATCATTCAAAAAACAAATAAGATTTGCACACGAAAAATAGGCCACAAATCTCAAAAATGTATTGTCCAGAGGCCACAAATAATATTATTTATTTTTATTTTATTTTTTTGAGCAGATATTTAGAAACATGCTAAGTGCACATACTTGTTTCTTTTAAAAACAATGCTGACTCCGCCCACTGCCAGTTTACCCAATAGTATTTCAACACCCTGGGTTGCCAGTTGGTGCAAAGCACAGTGTAGTGCAGCCATGGAAGCCAAATCCAGAGATCGCAGAATCTACCCAACCTAAAATGCCTCTGCATCCATCTAAAAATCCCCATGACCAGAGGCATGTTAAAACGTGGATAAATCAACTCATCAACTTACAGTGTAAGGCTCATTGCCTTCCATTGTCAGTTTTGCTCGTTCCTGTTTGCATGTCCTCAATCTGGCAACTCACGTGAGCGTCGAGCCTGATGAGGAGGGGGTGAAAGAAACAACTTCCTCCAATATTTTTTATTTGGGATGCAGTACCTATTTCAACCACTAGCTGTATTACACCTTTGAGTTCTGCTGTGAAACCTTCCAAAATGCCTTGCCATTTGGACTTCTATTAAAACCTAAAGGATGTGTACTGCATTGCTAATGGATTTCTATCGAAAAAAAAAATATATCTCTTAAAAGATCCTATTGGGATCAATTAAAAAGCACTTAGATCTTACCAAACAGATTTTTTTTATGTTTAATTTTAAAAGAATCCTTAGGGGATTCTTATTTGATCCCATTAGGATCGTTTCAGATTATGTTAGAAACTCCATTAGCCACCCTGTACACAGCTAGATATTTAGTCGAAATGTTGAAGAAAGAATTAAAAAAATAGATTGCAGAATTTTTCGTTTCTTGCTTGTGCGCATTACATAATGTTTAATATCGTTTGGGCTCATTTTTTGGCTCTTCTGTGTGATTACACAGACAGATGGATGTGTCTCATACTGCTAGGTCTTGTCTTAGGCAACAGCGCTGGCTACCTCTACTATTATTTCAGTTCACCAGAGGCCTCCCTGCATACCTATATGTCCTGCTATAGCCAATAAAAACCACTTTGCATGAAGGAGATGAGAAAAAGAAACAAAGTTCTTTGAAGTGAACCAAGCCAAATTCTGAGCAGCTGGGTGAAGTGTAACACAAGAGAACTGGCTGTTCATTCATAAAGACAGATGGAAACATACACTTCCAGTCCCGCTCTACCAATTATCTGGCTTGCTTTTTGAGTCTGTTTTGATTAAAGTGTCCCTATTATGCATTTTCGAATATTGCCTTTCATGTAGTGTGTAATGTAGCTGTATGTGAATGTAAACGATCTGCAAAGTTGTAAAGCCGAAAGTGCACGATAAATAAAGTTATTGTCTCCCAAATGAAAGAATCGACTCTGAACAGCCTAAACGAGTCGTCAGTAATTCGAATCTCACTTCCGTGATGGACGTCTACACGTCACTGGGTAACACAATTGCATAATGCCCGCCTATGTTCTCCGTTGGCTGGCCGTGAGCAACTAGACCCACCCTTAAACACTGCAGCTTGTTGACGTCATGTCGAGAAGACGCCGTGTCCTACGCTGTGAAAGTAAATTAGTTTTATTTTCACTTCTGAAAGATGAGGCTGCAAAGAATCAGTGGTTAAAATTCACTTTTCCACTGTACCCACAGCAGTACAACCCCAATCTTTTTTGTGTTCCCGTCATTTTACTGACTGCTTCTCTAATCTCTGGGAGTTCAATGTGGGATTCACAAAACACTTGCTCTTGAAAGATGGCTCAGTACCCAGTTTATTTGGACAAGCTATAACTCCACTGAATCACAACTTGTAAGAATGATAAATAACAGATGTTTATATTTACTATCGAGCGTTCAAAATACAGAACTATGGCAATGGGTGTATCGTTTCCGACACACGCTGTACTTGGTAAACCAATCACAACAGACTGGGCCATCTGACCAATCAGAGCAGAGTA
>NW_015645086.1:2360135-2377761 GCF_001515625.1 Sinocyclocheilus rhinocerous | reverse complement strand
CACTGTAGCTACTGTAGCTTGTTTGTGTGGTTAACATCATGTCGAGAAGACGCTGTGAAAGTAGATTCATACTTCCGAAATGGGAGTTCAATGTGGGATTCACAAAACACTTGCTCTTGAAAGATGGCTCAGTACCCAGTTTATTTGGACAAGCTATAACTCCACTGAATCACAACTTGTAAGAATGATAAATAACAGATGTTTATATTTACTATCGAGCATTCAATACAGAACTATGGCAATGGGCGTTTAGTTTCAGACACGCGCTGTACACGGTAGACCAATCACAACAGACTGGGCCATCTGACCAATCAGAGCAGAGTATGCTCATGGAAAGGAGGGGTTTAGAGAGACTGAATCTTGAACTGCTTCGAACGAATCGTTGGGAAATGAGGTGAAATTAAATGCCTATTTTGAGGTAAAAAAGCATTTTTTTGACCTTGCATGCATGTAAACCTGTTGTAGGAGACTCCCAAAACAATATTAGGAACCTTCAAAATGGCATAATAGGGGCACTTTAATGGTTGTCACATGTTTTCTGACGAGGTTTTGATGGAAAATGTTTCATAGGCTTATGTGATCTGTGAAAGGGTTAATATCATCGGCCTTGAGAACAACAGGAGTATTTGCTTGTTTTTGTATGTGTGTGAGCAGATACACACCCACTCATTGACTCTGATAAGAGCAGTGAACAGGTCCGGACATGTTTCACGTTTCAGAGTTAATGTGCTCATTTTTCTCACAAATCAAGATCCTGGTTGGGTTTATCCGAAGAAATGAGGATAATTATAATTATGATGATAATATAATCTCGGTTTGTTCTGGAGTGTCATTCATTCACACTGTTCTCGGCCTGAACTCTGGGAATATGACACATTATATAACCTATTAAACATTTCAAGCGCACTCTCCAGGATATCACTTATAACCAGGGTACAGATTTAACTAGCTTCCGATAAATATATCTCAATGGGCATAAAAGTATTTTGAGTAGTTTTTACATTTCTTTTTACTAAATATTATTTTAAGTTATTATTTTTCTAAATGTAATTTTATTATTATTCATTCAAATTAATGAATGAATGATCATTTCTACTTCAAATGCTGAATTTTCTATGCATCAAAAACAAAAAAACTGTTTTCATAATAGATAATAATAAGAAATGTTTTTTGAGCAGCAATTTAACATTTGTGACCCTGGAGCACAAAACCAGTCTTAAGTCGCTGGGGTATATTTGTAGCAATTGTCAAAAATACATTGTATGGGTCAAAATTATTGATTTTTCTTTTAAAGTAAAGATCATGTTCCATGAAGATATTTTGTAAATTTCCTACTGTAAATATATTAAAACTTAATTTTTGATTAGTAATATGCATTGCTAAGAACTTCATTTGGACAACTTTAAAGGCGATTTTCTCAGTATTTTGATTGTTTTTGCACCTTCAGATTCCAGATTTTCAAATAGTTGTATCTCGGCCAAATATTGTCCTATCCTAACAAACCATACATCAATAGAAAGCTTATTTATTCAGCTTTCAGAACATGTATATATATATATATATATATGTATGTGTGTGTGTGTGTATATGTGACCCTGGAGCACAAAACCAGTCTTGAGTCGCTGGGGTATATTTGTAGCAATAGCCAACAATACATTGTATGGGTCAAAATTATTGATTTTTCTTTTAAAGTAAAGATCATGTTCCATGAAGATATTTTGTAAATTTCCTACCGTAAATATATCAAAACTTAATTTTTGATTAGTAATATGCATTGCTAAGAACTTCATTTGGACAACTTTAAAGGCGATTTTCTCAGTATTTTGATTGTTTTTGCACCTTCAGATTCCAGATTTTCAAATAGTTGTATCTCGACCAAATATTGTCCGATCCTAACAAACCATACATCAATGGAAAGCTTATTTATTGTATAAATGTATGTATAAATCTCAATTTAAATGAGACTTAAATAACACTTATGACTGGTTTTGTGGTCCAGGGTCACATATTAGAATGATTTCTGAAGGATCATGTGAGTAATGATGCTGAAAATGTATGAAGCTTATGCATCACAGCAATAAATGTCTATAATGTAAAAAAAAACACCACTTTTGTGTGCAGTTATATTACTATAATCAAATAAATCTCATTTTAAATATATATTTAAAAAAAAGGGGGGGGAAAGGAGAAAACATTTTGAATTGTAAGAATATTTCACAATATTACTGTTTTTATTTTTGATAAAGCACAAATCATTTGTGTGTCACAAATACCTAGTGAGTCATTTTATTTCATGTACTTTTTAAAGGTAGTTTTTGGTGCTTGTAAAGTGCTCATTTGAGACTTTGGCTATAAAGAAGCAGTGTATTGCAGTAAAGTATGTGAGAGTCTGATTCATTGTTTGAATCACCTGTTGAAACTCAGGAATCAGGTATGTTAGATAAACAGATGAGATTAGGCCCCGTCCACACGGAGACGCGTTTAGCTGTATACGCATACATTTTGTATCGTATAGGCATTTCGTCCACACGGATCCGGCGTTTTGGGAGAGTGAAACCGATATTTTTTTAAACCGGGTCCCAGAGTGGATAAATCTGAAAACGCCACTCTTGTGTTTTCGTGTGGACAGCGAATCCGTATATGTTCTGAAACGATGACGTCATCAGCCCACATCTCGCCCCTAGTCAGACACGGCTACATCACATAACAGCAACAAAAACATGAACAAACACTGAACGATTGTCTTTTTATTAACTAACATTAACACAGATTAATAAATGTATTGTTCCATGTTCGTTTGTATACCGCGCGCAAGATTTATGCGCATAGTCCAAGTCGTCTTCTCAGTTTTTAGTGTATCTCTGAGGCAGAATTACAGCGCCACATACTGGTCTGGCATGTATACTAGTGATGGGAAGTTCGGATCATTTTACCGACTCGGACCTTTGAGTCTCGTTCAGCAAAATGAACGAATCTTTTTTCGAGTCATTTCGTTCATTTTAGCAAAATATAATTTAAATGTTATGTGTTACTTCCCTAACACGTCTACTACTTACGCAAACGTTGATCACACTACAAACAATACAAAACTATAATGCTATAAGAAACAGAAAAGATTAATTAATTGTTTACCTGGGTCTTCAGTCTATGATTAGCTCACCTCACCTCTTATCTGACAAGTCGAGTCGTTCGTTCATCACGTGACAGCCCCATTTGGTTATTATTATTAAGTCTCTTTCCGGGTAAAACTTATGGGTCTGTCACGTGATGAACGCGACTCGAAAAACCCGAAGACTCGAGAGATGAACTAATCAATTCTCTTTCCGGCCTATACTGCATTGGTTAAGCTTATGGGTCTGTCACGTGATGAACGAATGACTCGAAACAGGTGAACTACTTGACTAATTCCAGTACAGAACCTATAGGATGTTGCGCATGCGCGACTGAACGAATGAACGAATCGTTGAAGAATGACCCAACACTAATGTATACTACATCGTTTTGTGTCGGTTTCGTGTGGACGCAGATATTTCTTGAGACAAGGAGAAAAAAAAATCGGATAGGGAAGTGGACGTAGCCTTTAGAGCAAGAGGGGAAACGAGTGCTGGTGAAAGTGACAGAAGAGCGCAGGAGGTGTGAATCTCCCACACACACGACACACATGCCGTCACCTGGCAGTGTCACTGTTGTTTTGAAGTGTTTTAATAGTTGTCTCACTGCAGCAGTGAAAAGCCTTTGTGCCTTTGGGGCAGCAGTGGGCTGAAGGGAATATCTACTGCACATACACAGGAGGAGACTTACGCAATCAGGCCTCTGAATCACTGCTGATCACGGCCTTGACTGCAAACAGAGCAGATCTCCTTGTACCACGTTGTTACTCTTCATTTGATCTGTCACTTCCCTGCGCATTATATAAAGGGTTTCCTTTCCCTACAAAACAGTGTTGTTATTCTTAATTACATTATTAAAAATGTTTTTTGTTGTTGTTGTTGTTGTTAATTTAAATAAAGCTTAAATAAAATTAAAATAAATATAAATATTAGATCAACTTAAAGTTTAAGCTTTAGTACTAAAGTTACTAAAACTAAAACTGAAATAAAAAAATGAAAGATAAATAGAATAAAACAAATAAAAATGACAAAAGCTCACAACAAAATTACTAAAGTGTTAACTAAAATTGAAATACAAAAATAAAATGAATGCTAATTCAAAATATGAATAAATACTATAATAATACTGTATAAAAATGCTAATAACATTGCTACAAAATTTCTCAGATATTCAGAACACTTAAAGATGCTCTTGCTAATTATTATTCTCTCATAATTCATTTTTAAAGTGGGTTTTATATTTATAGCAATAAGGCAGGACTATATTGATTACTAAAATTGAAATAAAATATAAATTAAAGCTAAAGACTGAATAAAAATGACAAAAGCACATAACAAAATGAATATATAAACTAAAATGAAAATTTAAAATAAATGCTAATTCATAAATAATATAAGTGTACTATAAATTACACTAAAATAACATTGCTACAAAATAGCTCAGATATTTATTCCGAACACTTACTAATTATTCTCTCATAATTCATCTTTAAAGTGGGTATAATAGTTATAGCACTAAGGCAGGACTATACCGATATTTGTTTTCAGGCATTCTGTTTTTCTTCAAATCAAGTTTCAATTCATTCAGCCCTAATCGCTTTGCATCTGGAGCCTTAGCTGTGCTGTCTATTTTTGTAAGTTTTATACTTGAACAAATGTAAGATTAAATATTGAAAATCTCCCGTTGACTCAAAAATGTAAATCTTACAGGACTGTGATTGTAAAATTCTCTGATTGATTCATAATCGGCTGCCTTCACAGTCCAAAGACGGCGTCACAGAACCAAAGCTTGAAATCTAAACTTCTTTAAAACCTGAGCACTGTTCTGTTGCAACTTTGGAGTTACTGATATGTCCTTTATGAAATGTAACTCATTTGTTTGTTTGTTCCAGAACTCCATGAAGGTGATGTTTAAGTGTCTGTGGAAGAACTGTGAAAAAGTCCTCAGCACTTCCTCAGGGATCCAGCGCCACATCCGCACCATCCACCTGGGGTAAGCCTTTGGTCTGCAGTTTGAACATTTACAAGTCTTCTACACAGAAACGAGACAGATCGGCTCTCTTCTTTAACTTTTCAAATGAAAGTTCCACTCATTGCTTTTGGACTGGAGATGAATCTGAAGAGCCCAGATTGTCTGTCAAGTCTCTAAAGATGGGGCAGCTCAGTGAGCTCTTCCCTTTCTGAGCACCGTAACAGGAGGTAAAGGGGAACCACATTCTGATGGAAGTAGTAAGAGTGTTTTAATAGCCTCTTGTTGCTACCTGACCGTCCCATATAAACTCAATCCTCTGTTAACCTGCTGGCGCTGCTGCCCCCTGCTGGCCGCCTGTGGACGTGCACACGAATCTGACTTTTAGTGTTGTGTGTTTTCAGGCGAAATGGAGATTCTGACTACAGCGATGGCGAGGAGGATTTCTACTACTCTGAAATCGAGGTGAACATGGACACTCTTTCGGAGGGCCTGTCCAACCTCACGCCCACCTCTCCTACTACATCCGGCCCGGCCCCCGTCTTCCCCGTCTTGACTTGTGATGCGTCTCGATCTGAGCCCGCCCGCATGATCCACACCCCTCTCAGCCAATCAGCACCGTCGACGCTGTGCCATATCCGCACTGACCACGCTTACCAGGTAACAGCACTCTGCATCTACACAGCTTCTGTTTTGGCTGTGTCTGTGTGCAGACAGTGGAGTGCTCGTATCATATTATGGGTTTGAGGTGTAGTGATAAAGTCTTCATGGACACTTTTCAATAGTGCGTTTGTCAGTGTGTGTGTGTGTGTGTGTGTGGGTGTGTTTTTACTTTGGAAACATCATATTCTTTCAAATCTCCCACGCAAGGCTCTGTTTTAGTTATTAATGCAACTCAAATCTCTCTCCATCAGTCAACAGAGCTTAAAGGGACAGAGTCGTGTTTCATGTCGTTCCAAACCTGTATGCATTTATTCATGAAGGCCATTCTATGACTTTGATGGAATGGAAAAAAGGGAGACCATCAACTGTTTGGTTACCAACATTTCTTCAAAATGTCTTTTTTTTGTGTGTGTTCAGCAGAAGAAAGAAACTCATACAGGTTTGGAACAACATGAGGGTGACAGAAATCACATTTTTGTATGACTATAAACCCCAAATCAAAAGTAATAAGGTATTATATTTTGTATGGAGAAGCTAAATCCAATTTTAAGACCATCAAGACATTTTTGCATTTAACTTTTGTCATTATTGATTCACCCTCATGTCATTCCAAACTAACAAGACCTCATCTTTGGAAGACAAATAAGTCTCATCATTCCTTAAATCATTCATACGCAACCATTCATTCATATGCAACCATAATTTTAACAATGCAATGAAATCTAATCCATATGATTCAAGTGGTTTAACCCATGATCACTGCGCATAATGAATGGATTTCATATATAAAGCGTGCAAATTGTGGTTGTGTGGACTTGCTATGAATGGGCAAAATGATAAGAGAATATTAAAAATATCTGCATATGTGTTTAAGAATGTCTTTTTAACTGCAATTCTCATTCTCATTGATTCTTATTAGATTTTCACTACTGTAACAAATTCATTTTTCTGTAGTACGGAACAAATACTGGAGTGATTTTTAAATTAAAAAAGTAAAATTAAAGATAAATATAGATTTAAATTTAAATGAAACTAAAGCATGAACAAATACTACCACGAAGTATAAATAGTTTACTATTTTAATAATATTTAATTTGTTGCAATACAGTAATGAAAATTTTAGGATGTGCTTAAATGTTGACGATAATATCAATTAAAAAAATCTTTGTCTGAATACTTTCCGTACCCACTGTATATATAAATAATTAATTATTATTAATTATAATTAGTAATATTATAAAAATAATAATAATTAAAAACAATTATTTTTTATTATTTTGGTGTGATTATTTGACTTTCACATAAACCTCATTGAATTTTGTTGGATTTATGTTTAAAACAAGAAACTATTTGCCAGAAAGCTTAATTCAAATATATTTTTGCAAAATGAGACAATATCTTGGAAAATCTTGCAAGTGCACTTTTGTCTTGTTTTAAGGATGTTTAGATATTTTACTGAAGAGCAAGAATTTGCAGTCTGGCTACATTTGGAGTTTCTTGAGAAATTTAGTCCCAAATGGAATGAATGACCTTTCTGAAATCTTTCAAACGGCCAGAGATTTGTATACCTGACCTTTGCTAGTGCACCAGATTGAGGGTTCTGTTGAATATCAAAGCCAGAGTACTGCATACACATGTGTCTCTGTAATTGCTGGCGAAGTATTTATGGGTCTGCGTGACGAGGTCAGCGAAGGCCGTGATTTCAGGAGCCGGATCTGCCCTCTGCTGCTCAGACAGTCTGTGTTTAACCATTTCTAATGTGACTGAGGTCACTGGCTTGTCTTTGAGGCAGCTCTTCTTGGCTATCGGTGGGCGGTTGTACTTAACAGATTTTTCTCTTTCTCTCTCTGCTGGCTTTGCTAATACCGCTTCTTACACACACTGTGTTTCTCAGGCTACAAGCCCTTTCAGCATTCCCAGCATGCCCTCTGATCCGCCTCACAGTGAGGATAGGATTAGTGTATCCTGGCAGTCGCCCCCTGTCATATATAAAGGGCTACCGGTGAGATGGCTACTTCTTTCTTTCTTGTTTTCTTCCTCTCAGAGACGTATTCGACAGCGTTTGTCACCTTGTAAAAGCCTGGGCTCACTAAATGTCGAAAGGGCAGTGATCCCGTGAGCCCGCTTGAGTCTCGTTTGTCACTCTCAGCTTGTCTTTCTCTGTCTCTTGGGGTCTTTCAGAAGTTGCACTTGCATGACTTTTGGTTTCCTGTCTCAGATGCTTTTGCAAAACATTGAAAGTAGCTTCCAAACCCTGGTTACAGGTTGACAACAAAGGAACTGCAGACATCTGCAGAGTGCCTGTCAAAAAGACGCAGTTTATTATGAACTAGTTAAGAGTACAGACTGTGATCAGGAAAGTGCTGTTGGCGGTGTTTGCTAGGAAAGTGTCACTGTTATTATTATTATTTTGCCTTGGAAAGTAGCTGTGAAAATGTATCACTTAGAAATCAGCCAGAACATCCTAGCAACCACCTGGATGCCCTAGCAACTGCATAACGACTTCATAGCAACCACCCACAACACACTAACTTTGTTTTGCACTTACATTTTTTTTTTTTTTTTTTGCAGAAAATGTATAAATCACAGTATTTTTCTATTATAGAATAATATAATATAATATAATGGTGTGAAATCAGGCATAAAAACACAATAAAATATGAACAACAACAATTACTTTTATAACTAATTGTGATAAATATACACACTATACTATTCCAAAGTTTGGAGTCAAGTTTTTTTTTTCTTTCTTTCTTTTTTAATACTTTATTTCAGCAAAGATGAACTGAGTTACTCAAAAGTGACAGTAAAGACCTTTATAATGTTACAAAAGACTTATAAATGCTGTTCTTTTGAACTTTCTATTCATCAAATAATCCTGAAAAACATACCACAAAACAATATTAATCAGAAATATTTCTTGATCATCAAATCTTCATATTAGAATGATTTCTGAAGGATCGTGTGACACTGAAGACTGGAGTAATGATGCTGAAAAACACAGGAATAAAATGTAAGATTTAGAATATCTAAAAATAGAATACAGCTATTTTAAATTGTGATAATATTTCAAAATATTTACAGTGGGTACGGAAAGTATTCAGACCCCCTTAAATTTTTCACTCTTTGTTATATTGCAGCCATTTGCTAAAATCATTTAAGTTAATTTTTTTTCCTCATTAATGTACACACAGTTCTACTAAATACTGAGCAGAGGGTCTGAATACTTAGGACCATGTTATATTTCAGTTTTTCTTTTTTAATAAATCTGCAAAGATGTCAACAATTCTGTGTTTTTCTGTCAATATGGGGTGCTGTGTGTACATTAATCAGGAAAAAAAATTAACTTAAATGATTTTAGCAAATGGCTGCAATATAACAAAGAGTGAAAAATTTAAGGGGGTCTGAATACTTTCCGTACCCACTGTATATTTTTACTGCATTTTTTGATCAAATAAGTGCAGCTTTGATGAGCATAAGAGACTTCTTTCAAAAACATAAAATCGTACTCGACTCCAAACTTTTGATTGGTTTAAGTGTTAAATGAGATGCAAACATGTCTTAAGTTTTGTGTCAAGGTAATGGTTGAGCTTTTTGTTAGATCACCTTTAACATGAAATGCTTTTGCAGGGCCCGATGACTCAAATCCGCACCGTTAGCATCGGGGAGAAGAGACAGCCTGTTAACCACACCACTGTCAGCAAAACACACACCAACACCACCTCCACTTCCAAACCCACTACTGGAACCAGGTAAGCTGTCCAGATGGTTTCGCTTTTATGTTTTATGTTTTTGAAGCCGCTAAAACTATGTGAAATACATTCCCAGGAAACCGCGTGGCGAAGCCAAGAAGTGCCGAAAGGTGTACGGCATGGAGAAGAGGGACCTGTGGTGCACAGCGTGCCGCTGGAAGAAGGCCTGCCAGCGCTTCACTGACTGAGCTTGATCCTTTACCTCTTTTATTGCTCTTTTATTGCGGCTGTTCCACAGACTGAGCGCCGGGGTCTCCTGCACACTCTCAGAGTGAACTTCATGAGCTGAGATGGTGGCCTTTTTAATGTCACTGATTCCTCCAGGCCACAAGGGGTGCTCTTATCCTACCGCTTCCATGGTGGAACACTGAGACTTTCATTCAGAAAAAAAAAACCTGATAAAAAGCAAAAAAAAAAAAAAAGAGAAAAAGAATTTAGAAAAAAAAAGCTTTTGCTGCATTGCATATTAAGGCAAAAAGATTTTTTCATCCATAATCCAGAAACAAAACATTCAAAGCAGATTTTTCATGTTTTGTGTGCATTCTGTGGAATACAGCTAACGACTTTCCATGATTTTTAGTGTGGCAGACTTTATACATAGCAGTTTTTACTGTCTGTTTAAAAACTCTGTAAGCTATTTTTGATGGGTATTATTGAGTACCTTAAACCCTCTTAAACCTGGTTGCACTTACCGAGCAACTCAAATTCATTTATATGGACATCATTTAAGCTTCACACAGCTTGATTTTGTTCAAAATCAAACCGATTCTGGACTTACCGCTTCATTTTGCACTTTTTAGCGGCCATTTCTATTTTGATCAAGCAGAGTTCAGTTTAGCATTGCATCGCAAAGCGTTTTAGCAAATAGTCAAGAACTGTTTCAACACACATTGCTAAAGTAATACCTCTAAACAAGAATGAGCCTTTCGGAGAGAGCCTTTAGTGTACTTCAGCGCGAGGAGTTGTAGTGCAGGAATGTAAACTGGCCTCTCTCTGCGCTAACGCACCCAAACTATTCTGTCCCTCACAGATCAACTGCCTCTTCATAAGCTATGAGGTTTATTCCTGTCAGTCCACAGTATTAATTCAATGGCAGGCACTTTAACCGGCCACACTTCAGATTTAACAGACAATCTGCTGTCGAGGGAAGTCATCCCAGTCTAATGTGATCCATAAATCGAGTGTTTTCCACACAAACACGCCTTCCTGCATAACAGGGCGAATTCGGGCCGCATTACGCGTCCTAAGGAATTATTTGCTTCTCATTCAGCATATGGGTATTTTTAACGTAAAGGAAACGTTTGCTCTGATAACGTGTAGACATCTTCCACTGTGCTTTCTTTTCATATCGAGGTGATCATGTGATGACGACACGCGGCTGGTGTGCACTGTGCTATCTGACCCTCTCCATATAAGCCAAGCAGCTCTGAGCTCTTACACTGCAAAATATGATTTCTTGTGTATTTTTGTCTTCTATATACAGTATCTCACAGAAGTGAGTACACCCCTCACATTGAGGGGACAACAAATTTTGTTTGTTATACAAGCTGTACACTCACTACTTTACATTGTAGCAAAGTGCCATTTCTTCAGTGTTGTCACATGAAAAGATATAATAAAATATTTACAAAAATGTGAGGGGTGTACTCACTTCTGTGAGATACTGTATATATAAATATCTAAACATTCTTCAATCAAGATGCATCTACTTGAGAATGAAAATGACTTGTTTTATGAAAATGAAAAGTATCAAAAGTGGGTTTATGCTTAAAACAAGAAAGTTTTAAATTAAGTAAATTTTTTCTTAGAACACTGACAGATTATTTTTTCTTGTTTTAAGCATGAACTCACTTTTTTTTATATGTTTTCAGAAAACAGGACTTAATATCCAAGTAAATGTATCTTGATTTAAGAATGTTTGAATATTTGTTCTGGAAAACAAGACATTTATTTTTTTATTTTTTTTGCAGTGAACCTTTTAAACACTGACAGTCATTGGACATTTGAATGTGATCTGAATCTTAAAGGGACAGTTCACCCCAAAATAAACATTGTCATCATTTACTCACCCTCATGTCATGTCATTTCAAGTCTATTTGACTTGTGTGAAACATGGAAATATATATATATATTTTGTCTATACAATTGAAGTTAAAAGGGGTTACAAACAACATTGGACCCCATTGGCTTTCATTGTGTGGACAAAAATACCAGAGATGGTGAGACATTTTTCAAAATATCTTCTTTTAGATATTTAGATAACAAAAAGAAGAAAAGTCATACAGTTATGTATGACATCCATCAAGGGATGATGAGAATGCTTAGAATTAACTATCCTTTTAGTTCCAAAATGCAATTTTTCTTTTACATTTATTATTCTTGGGGTGAATAATTCCTCAAAAAAAAAAAAACTCTAATTCCAACCCAAACAAAATATTTGACATTATGTTTTACCTTCCAGGTATAGGAATTAAATCATGTTTCAGCTTTCATCAGACCGACCAAAACTGGCAATCAAAATGTAGCTCTCAAAAAATGTAGCAGTTTAGCCATTAATGATGGGAATCAAAGAAACAATTGAGCAGGTGCGTAATTGCCAAATGACCGAATTTATCAAAATATATTATTGACAGCTTAGAGCAGCTTTGTCTTCTCTTTACCAGAAAGGAAAGAGCATCCCTCTCATGATCATAACTTTCACTAAGTGCCAATGAGAAGAACAAGAGGGGAAAAATACAATTGCACTAACTTGTACTGCACAAAACGTATATTTTTATGTACCATTTTTTTAACGCAGAAATTGAAGTTTTTAAAAAGCAAATGCTTAATGGTTGTCTGGCGACCGACCGCCGTGATTCTCTCATCGGGTCAGGGATGGGGTCAATTCGCTGACCCTGCAACTATAAGCTTACGAGGCGGTACTTTGCGGCGTTGTGTTGGTTTGGGCCTCGCAGTACATGACATCGGTCATGTGACTATCATTCAGGCTCGTTTCTATTGAACGTCAACGTCTTGATTTCTAATAAAGTTTCCTATGTTCAACATTGTGTTTTTCTTCATAGGAAAAGAGTCATGGGAAGATTTGGATTTTAGGCATCAAAAATCAGGTGGTCAGACAGTGTCGCTTTAAATACGTTCATCAATTTCATGGCTTTGATAATGATATAAAGTCCATACGAGGATGCCTTTTTGTTTTGAAAGTTCACTGTAGTGAATATAACGTGTATATATTCATTGTATATTTTGGGCTGAGGGGAAACGGGGGGGAAAAAGAAGCATCAACGAATGTAAAATCTACTTAATGAAACACCTGTAATCTGAGTTTGTTTTATCGGCTGTCTCACACAAGTTTCTTTTATTTTCTTTCATATCAAGTAGTTAGAACCACTCAGTGTTTTTCTTTAGTTTTCATGTTCAGTTGGCGCTTGCATTGAGGCGTTTTGATTGTTATGTGGATAAGCGAGTGTGTACATCATGAAGTACGTACTATTGTGTGGCAGGAGGGACGTTACTATGTGGATCATTGCGTCATTCTGCCCTGCACATTCCGATAGATGATTTTACATTAGTTTGTTTGAGCCTTTGTCTATCTGTTCCCCGTTAAACTAACTTCACTGACTGCCTGTTGCTTTTCAGCCAGGATATTAAGCTAAACACCCAAGAAAATGTGTAGACTCCACTTTCTTTCTTTGTAACATTTTGTAATGTTTCCGTGTTCAAAAGCATCTTCATGATAATCCCACTATTCAATACCATCATACGATTCTTTTTTCAGAACAACTCTTTTGGCCTTGTTTAACTGTTGAGGTCTTGTAACTTTGTCAAGCATTTCTCTTTTTTTTTTCATTGTTCTTCATTGGTTGAAATTTGATGCATGTCTTGTATCATCTTTGTACTATCTTGCTTTATTGGAACCAGTTTTTCAGAAGTTGACAGTGACGTGTCCAGAGTTGAGTGAATGAACGAGAGGATGGAGGTGTTTCTGGTGTTGCCTTTGGTTGGTTGGTGATGAGAGTGTGATTTCTGTGGCTGTAATGTGGAGATTGAAATAAACATGGATTTCAGAATGATGTTTGATTGGAGTTAGATTTCTTCTTTTTTATCTGTGCTTTTTTATGTCTATTAGTGCAGGTAGAAAATAATCTCTAGTAGATGGTCCTAGAATATCTTTTTACATTTCATTGAAATTACATAATGTTTCCACAGATAATATACACTACTGTTTACAAGTTTGGTGTTTGGGTCGCATTTAATTAATCAAAAATACAGTAAAAACAGGCATATTGTATTGCAGTATTAAAATGAATATCTAAATAAAATAACAGTTTTTTATTTATTTTTAAATACTAACGGGATTTATTCCTGTGCCGTAAAGCTAGATTTAGTCATTACTCCAGTCTTTAGTGTCACATGATCCTTCAGAAATCATTCTAATATACTGATTTGGTGCTTAATTATGTATATCAACACTAATCATGATCATAATCATTTAATGATTATGTTTGGCCATGGATGTTGGCTACCATGGAACCATGTTACCAGTGTAGTTTAATAAAATCGGTTACCAATTAAAGTAGCCAAAAAAAGGAAACATGTCAATAAAAATCTATTTTATAAAACATCAATGGCTACTTCTCACACAGATCAACCCTTGAATGAGGTATAAAACATGTGCACGAAATGAGCAGTTCTGTCATAAGTGTTCCACATAGATTACTCGAACTGTAGGGGATATTCACACACTAAACCTTTGATAAAACAGATGCCAGGTGAAAAATGAATCACAGGGATGATGATTTCCCCTGACGTCAGCCGTATGGCATCCTCCTCCGGTCCAGTAGGTGGTGCTGTAGTTCAGACCAGCAGTGGGTTGTCCAGTACTGCTACTCCTGCAGCCACTCCCCCATCAGCATGCTCTGAGCTCTTGGTCCTCAGCAGGTGGCCCACGCACTCATTAAACACCATGTCTTTGCCTTTCCTGTGTGTGAAAATGGTGCATTTATTTGCTGTAACACAGTAAATTTTAAGATGTTTGTAAAATAAAAGCAGAGATTTTGTTGAAGAGCTGCTAACAATGATCCCACCTGACATACGCTCCAAATACGCCCAGCTCACTTAAGACAGGAGTTCAGTTTCAGAGGAGCTCTGGGCCTGAGCAGGTAGTTCTGGACCGGGACGGGCTGGATCTTGTCCATCAGGATGTAAGCCATCCTCTCAGTGGAGTTCTTCAGGTTCTCCAGCACTTCACAGATCTCACTGCCGTAAATGTTGTTACCTGTGGCATACAGTAGGAAATCTTTGAGCAAGTGTTTGTGATGTATATGTGTGAACACAACACAGTACTGCACATACACAGTACAACAAATCGTCACTTCAGTCCCTATTAGCTCTTGGTGGAAAAAGATGCTTACACTAATAAGGATGTGTTATTAAAGGGGTCATATGATGCTGCTAAAAAGAACATTATTTTGTGTATTTGGTGTAATGAAATGTGTTTATGCGGTTTAAAGTTCAAAAAACACATTATTTTCCACATACTGTACATTATTGTTTATACAACTTAACCACTGATTTGTAGTCGTGTCCTCTTTTGGAAGACCAAACAAAGTAGTTTCGCGTGTTAGAACGAGCCATTTTAGGTAGGCGTGGTTAACTCTTAACTTTTATAAAGAATATCTCTTTGGATTTGAGACTTTAGTGTTTGCAACTTTACAGATCTTCTTTATGCACCAAGAGCTTGTAACACTCCAAAGAGAAAGGAAAAATTGAAATCGCATCATATGACCCCTTTAATAACAAAATTGGGTAACACTTTATTTTAAGGTGTCCTTGGTACACGTTACATGTACTTACTATTATAATAACAATTAATTATGCATAATTACTGACTGTACATGCAAATAGTCTTGGACTTGACATGACTTGACGTGTGACTACTCACCACCTCCCTCCCTCTGAGGTTTCAGCACATACTGATCAGGATTGGCCAAAGCCATTGCTACTGTTTTATCACCTTCTTCTCCCTGTGGAAAGACAGGTTGACCATTTTTTTAAAAAGTAAAAAAAAAAATATATATATATATATATACGTATACACACACAGTTTAGTCATTTCAACAGCGGTGCTCAATCCTGCTTATGATGTTCAGGCTTTCTGAAAGTATAGTGTCCTACCAAGGTTATCATACAATAAAACTAAAATGAAAAAAAAAAAAATAATTTATGAAAATTTTATTTTTACCTGAAATAATTAAAAATGAAAATGGAACCAAGAAATAATTCTAATAAAATAATAATTAGCAAAATACATAATTTTCATGTGCTCTCTATGCTATTATTTTGCCGACAATCAGCCAAAAAAAGAGCCAACAAGCAGCTTGACGTTGGTTTCATTCACGTGGATTATTTATATTTCAATCATGGAAACTCTCGAATAGTTTTAGAATGTTAATAGATATGACAATGTTAATGTATTTGGTCTTGGGGGACTAGCTACTTGGTGTACTTGCTACTGTCAATACATATACAGACACGTTGCAGAGAGCATATAAGATATGCGGCTGCTGCATGAATAGGCATATATAAATCCCGTAGCAGATCTAGACAGGCGGAGCTGGAGGAGGTGGAGGGTTTCTGATGGTGTAAGGCAGGACTAGCTTACAGCGAACACTGAACCAGATTGCTTAAATAAGGATCAAGCAATCTCACTGGCTGCAGAATCAACTGTAGCCAGTCGTGTTGTGCCATGTAGTAAATGATGTGATTGCTAGCAGACTGCATGTTAAGTGACCTATCAGCGAGCGCTATCTAGAGATTCATGACTGAACTAGATATTTAAACAAGAACATTTCTCACCTAAAATTTTCACCTTATTTACAACACGTGTGTACTCACATGAATGTGTTCTTACTCTTGTTCTAATGTTAAATAATTTGGAGTATTTTAAATGATCGACTGCGTGCCAGAGGCTAATAATTTACATAGGAACACCCAAACCATTTCCATATAAGGGCTTTGCGCACAACCCTTCCTTTGTCGGTTTTCATTACTCCCACCAAACTGTTTTCACATTCTTTTGTAAATTTAGAATTCATTTAGTACAAAAGTTATTGCTGAATCATGATTTGCTCATGACTACGTTTCTATGCCAATTTCATGCACAAATTTGTGCAAATGTACGAATGAGCCACTGTTTCTTGTTTTGCGTGCTTAAAGTCTAGTGTGAATGCCTTTATGATGGTGATTCCTGTGTAACCCTTGAGTTCGGTTCAACTGCTTCATTAGAGTTAAATCTAATCATAGGGTATATCTGTTCAAGCAGGATTCAGCACCCCAGTTAACAATGTTGCTCCTCTACCATGTCCAGGGTGTACAGCCCAGCGAAAGTGGCCCGAATCTGAGCAACTGTTTCAGGTTCGTCAGGGAAGAAGCGCTCCAGAACCCCCCGCCGGGCCAATTCCTGCTGCACCTTCTTAGTACCGGCGAGATGGGTGCTGATGTCTGGACACTTCACAGCCAGAGAGCGCTCCATCATCAGACGGGCCTCCCAGCTCTGAAACATGCATCAGGTTATGACTTTCATTCCCAGCAAACACCTAAGACTGATCATTTCTGAGAAGAATCTTTTTTTACTATGGGACAAAAAAAAAAGTGTCCTCACCTTCTCTGAGGTGTAGTTTTGGGGCATGTATCCATTACGGAAATAGACAATGGCGATCTCACGACCATCTCTGCAGGTTGAATTGAAAAAATGAGGCCTTTATTGACATATTTGTGTAGAGTCGTGACTAAACTTCAATCTGTGTGGAACTTCTGAAGTTGGACAAAAATAGTCAGGTAATTGTGTTTTTATGACTGAACATTGCTGTCATTTCCAAGTATTCTACAATGCTAATATTAGTGTGTTACACAGATGGGAAATGTGTAAATCATAAACACTCACACAAAAAGCCTCCTGCTCTCATCCAGGGATCCAGTTCTGCAAACATCTTCAAGCTGTCTTCTTATTACAGGAATATTTCTGCACATACACAGTACAACAGATCGTCACTTCAGTCCCTATTAGGGCTGGGTATCGATTCAGATGTTCCAATTCGATTCGATTTCGATTTTCAAGCTCTCAATTCGATTCG
>NW_015645086.1:2346119-2355104 GCF_001515625.1 Sinocyclocheilus rhinocerous | reverse complement strand
AAACAAAAACTTATTTTGGATGCGATTAATTGCGATTAATCGTTTGACAGCACTACTTGACGGTGAGTAAATAATGGGGTAATTTTAATTTTTTTGGGTAAACTATCCCTTTAAGGGAAAGTCACACTACACTTTCCATTCCATTGACTTCCAAGTGTCTGTAGAAATTGTGCATGCTTAAAGTCTAGTGTGATTATGATGGTGATTCCTGTGTAACCCTTGAGTTCGGTTCAACTGCTTCATTAGAGTTAAATCTATTCATAGGGTATATCTGTTCAAGCAGGATTCAGCACCCCAGTTAACAATGTTGCTCCTCTACCATGTCCAGGGTGTACAGCCCAGCGAAAGTGGCCCGAATCTGAGCAACTGTTTCAGGTTCGTCAGGGAAGAAGCGCTCCAGAACCCCCCGCCGGGCCAATTCCTGCTGCACCTTCTTAGTACCGGAGAGATGGGTACTGATGTCTGGACACTTCACAGCCAGAGAGCGCTCCATCATCAGACGGGCCTCCCAGCTCTGAAACATGCATCAGGTTATGACTTTCATTCCCAGCAAACACCTAAGACTGATCATTTCTGAGAAGAATCTTTTTTTACTATGGGACAAAAAAAAAAGTGTCCTCACCTTCTCTGAGGTGTAGTTTTGGGGCATGTATCCATTACGGAAATAGACAATGGCGATCTCACGACCATCTCTGCAGGTTGAATTGAAAAAATGAGGCCTTTATTGACATATTTGTGTAGAGTCGTGACTAAACTTCAATCTGTGTGGAACTTCTGAAGTTGGACAAAAATAGTCAGGTAATTGTGTTTTTATGACTGAACATTGCTGTCATTTCCAAGTATTCTACAATGCTAATATTAGTGTGTTACACAGATGGGAAATGTGTAAATCATAAACACTCACACAAAAAGCCTCCTGCTCTCATCCAGGGATCCAGTTCTGCAAACATCTTCAAGCTGTCTTCTTATTACAGGAATATTTCTGCACATACACAGTACAACAGATCGTCACTTCAGTCCTCAACGTGGATAATACAAAATGTTTCTTGAGCATCAAATCAGCATATTAGAATGATTTCTGAAAATTCAGCTTTGCCAAATTTTAAAACACACCTTTCAGATCCATAGAGCTCCCAGGCCTTGGCCAAACCCCTGGCCAGACCTGCTGCTGGGTTGTTGTCGAGCACATTATTAGACTCCTCTGGCAGGTTTGCGACCTTCAGAATGTGCCTTACAGGAATGAGAAACAGCGTGTCACAGCATTGACATTAACCTTTATATACTAAACATCTTTCAGTACTTCAGTGATGAACCAGGGCTGTTTGGAGCTTTAAATTTACCATGTAGCTCAGACTTACCGATGGACATCCGGTGTCCGTGAAGCAAGACCACCAAAACTTGCAGCAATAGTGTTGATTTCAATCTGCTTTAGAGACGTCCCACCGTATGGACTGTGGTCCAACATGTAGTCTGAGCGATTCAAGCCCAGCACTATTGACTTGGGGAAGACATGAGCTATAGTTTAAATACATATAAATATATCTTAATAATCTACACAATAGCATTAATATGACATTTATAAGGAGTCAGCTGTACTACATGGAAGAGGAGACGCACTGTTGATGCTGTACATGTACACTACCGTTCAAAAGTTTAGGGTCCGTAAGATTCTATTACAATTTTTTTGAAAGAAGTCTCTTATATATTATTAAAAATGTGTAATACACTTTAAAATAGCATTTATTCCTGTGATGTCAAAGCTGAATTACTCTTTAAAATGTAATTTTGTTTTCAGGAATCATTCTAATATGCTGATTTGATATGCTATTCATTTCTTCTTATCAATGTTGAACACAGTTGTGCTGCTTAATATTTCTGTGTTAACGGATAACTTACATTTTTTCAGGATTCTTTGATGAATAGAAAGTTCAAAAGAACAGCATTTATTTGAAATCTTTTTTAACATTATGTCTTTACTGTCACTTTTGATCAAATTAATTCTAACTTGCTGAATAAAAAATATTAATTTCTTTCAAAAAAATTTGAACGGTAGTGTAAAACAGAACATGAACAGTGAAGTAAATGTTCCAAACTAATGTGTAACATGCCATTTTAAAATAATAAACAAACTACATACCTGGGGACGATGTTCCTGTTGAACTTGTTTGTATATGTTGAAAAGTCTTGCTGTTGAAGCAAAAAAATCTTTTATTTGAATCAGACCACACCAAAATTATTAAAGTTTGAATTAAAGGTCAAGTGTGTAATTTTGGTGCCACTAGATGGAATTGCAAAAATACTGATGGAATAACAGTTTCCCAAACTATCTCCCATTGGTTGGACAGACAGGTAGTCCCGCCCCAAACTCATGCCATTTGCAGAGTCAGTGTTATAGAGTGACATGCTGTTAGGATTCTCAAACAATTAGAGGAATGTTTTTATTGTCTCTGCATATGAAGCTGGTATAGGAGACTGTATTTTAACATAAAAATGGCACATTTCACCATTAAAATGAACAAAATAAGGCAATAAGAAATATGACACTCAATGAAGTCAACTTGCAATTCAATAGGGCAGGGATTCCAAAACTTTTTTGTCAGCTGAAACCCTTTGTTCCCTAGTTCCCTAGCAACAAGGCAATCATTTCATACCTGGCCAGAGGTTCCTCTAGGAAGGCGGGATTCTGGCTGACCCGGTCCACTAACCGGTTAAAATGTGTCTGTACTGCCAGAGCCTGATGAAAGAGTGCTGTGGGCACCGGTGTGGGAAATAACGTGAACGGTGCATAACTCACCACCTGTGAACAGACAGACGTTTATTCGACATGCATGTGCACGACCAAAACCCTCCAGTCCCTCCTGACTCTCTGAGCCACGGGTTTCTGCCCAGTGTTGACTCAACGGGGCAAAACTAACACTCCATAATCCAGAAACAAAGCATGGTCGTAGGACAGACAGAATTCCAGTCATGACTGTGAGTTAACTGCACCTCTGTGACTAGATGTCGGCTAGTGTTTCAATCACAATACTGATTTGAAATCATTTTTGCCTGTATTTCTTTGGAATAATGGCTATTCAAGAGTCTTGGTTAGACGTCTTAGATCTGGGTTAGTTCTACAGCGCCACCAGGGACCTTTCCTGTAGGGTACGCTGTAAAAAAAAGTTGTAAATAAAAGATTTTTGGAGTACATTTCACATTTAGTCTTTCTATTTAAAAAAACAACAACATTTAATTCAATACGTTATTAGCTGTTCCTTTGTATTTATTTGTGAAAGATACTAGCAATTTCTGATAAAAGTCAACTCTTTATTTCTTTCGATTTTAAGGGCAGATTTTTGCTCTTGAGTGAAAGTTGTAGAAACCAGAGCGTTAACTGTGGTTTTATCATCAAAGCCTACTCTTTATCATCAGAACATGACAAACAATTGCCAAACATGTGAACATTTCACAAATTAATATTACACGAGTAGCTTGAGTTTAAAGTTGCAGTAGCTTGAGTTGGGATACAGTTGTTACTGTTTTTATGAATCAATATAAATTGACATCTGTAAAAATTGTTAATCACAGATAAAACCATGCACCGCCTCTCACCACCATAGTAAAAAGTAAATATATTGTTTCTATAGTATTTGTTATGAAAAAAAAAGCCTAAAGTCATTTAGTGCAATATAAATGCACAAAAACTCAGTTTTCCATGTCAGTGCTGCTTCATCTGTCTTTAAACTAGTTTAAATCACAGAAAAAAGCTTCCAGCGCATTTGCTGTCTAAAGTTTCCCATACGCACCAGAACGTTAGGCAAATTGGGATTGGCAACTGATATGGCAGCGCTTAATAGCAGTTAAGCAAACTGGTATTGGCACCAGTGCGACTGGTTATATTTTGCATAGTGCATAAACATTATATTGAACATTTATCAAACTTTTGTTATAATTTTAGAGGAAAATTATATTATACATTCAATAATATATTCATTATAAATATCATACAAGAATGTAAATGGGTTCCCCAAGACAACCTTTCCTGCCCCCCAAAGCAAAAATGCTCCTGGTGGGTTTTGTGGCTTAGATAAACAGTGCTTGTTAATGTCTCAATGACATTTCTTCTAGGCACTTGAAACATGATGTGCTCTTACTTCAGGAGAGTTTGGCGTTTCTTTGGTCCGCATCAACACCCCATGTAAAAGTGCTGTGTCTTTTGCTATCTCCTCTATATTTGTGATCAGATTTTCATCTTTCAGGACGTCCTCCCGTTTTACAGACATGGCAGAAAATCTACAATGAGAAGAAAACACGTTTGTAGTCATTAAGCTTCATGCGCAGCCTGACAATTACAAGAAATATGGATTTTCAGACACATGATTTTGTTGTACTGCAGACTGTGTCATTAAAAGATTAAATCAACGATTGCTTGATTTTATCAACTTTATATTAGTACACTTCTGCATTAACAAAATATACACAAATGTCATTACTCGGACTTTAGACAGACAGACAGACAGACAGACAGACAGACAGACAGACAGACAGACAGACAGACAGACAGATAGATAGATAGATAGATAGATAGATAGATAGATGTTTAAGCTGCTTTGCAAAATACTGTTTTAAGCCAGCAAAGCAGAGCATGCAAAACTGGTTTGTGCTTTGAAAATTTACATTTATGTAAATCAAATTTTGTTAATAAAATAATAATAATAATAATAAAAAGAATGGAAAAGCCTTTCCACGAATGGCAATGTCTGAATAAATGCTAAATGCAGTCTGGATGCTGTTTACAAATAAAACCAAAGAAGTGTCTTTTTAAAGTGCTCACAGAATATATCTGGATATAGATTACAATTGCTCTTTTTGTAATTGTGAAAGAGAGTCTATCTTTTGAATCTCCCTGTTCATCTTTGTTTTGGTCTGAGATGTCACAGTTTCTAAGTGTTAAAATGAACTGCATATAGTCTTAAATATATCATCTGTTTTACTTCATTCAAATGAATATGACTTTTCTAAAAGAAAAATATTTATTATTGATTTGTTTTTGTTATTAGGAAAATGTTATATTCATCAAACTAAATGGAGTAACTCAAAACCCATTTTTGCTCATTTTCAAACAGCCTTTAAGGCTGATGATACACGGGGCAACTTTTTTTGAGCACTGTTGCTTGGGCACTTTCCCATTGAGAACGGGTAACACATTTCTATCTGGATACTTAAGATCGGTCGTGGATTTAAGATTTATCGAAAAGCCCAAAGAACTCTGCTAAAATGAAATTAACATTTAAATTGTGTTTCAATTTGTACTTACAAAATGTGTAAATGTGAGAAATATGTTGAGAAGTTGCTGTTGAATTCTGTAATTTTGAAAGTTCAATAAAAAAAAACAATTTGTATCAATATCGCTATTGATTTTATTAGAAATACATTAACGGGGTATACACGAGGAATTGTTTGAAATGATAATTCTTATTAATATTTAACAACTGTTTTGCAATAGAAATGTAAAAGAAACAACAGTACTATCCTGTGATGCAAACTATGGACCTTTTCCCCTCAGATTCCACCGGTGTGAATCTTTCATTCCTAGAAAGACCATTACAACATTACAGCCTTGGCTGTCTCAATACATATCTATGGTCTCAAGCTTAACATATTTACAACGATCAAATAGTCTTTTTTAAAATAAGTAAATGATATGAATTTTCACCCAATGCTAAATTATTAATGTAATAATGAATTATGCAAAATTGTCACATTATCACTCATGTCAACATTTGCCTCCACGTCTTCAGTCGGATGCAGTTTAATTATATAAAAACTAAACAGGCCCCTTTAAAGGGGTCATATGATGCGATTTCAAGTTTTCCTTTCTCTTTGGAGTGTTACAAGCTCTTGGTGCATAAAGAAGATCTGTAAAGTTGCAAAGACTAAAGTCTCAAATCCAAAGAGATATTCTTTATAAAAGTTAAGAGTCAGCCACACCTACCTAAAACGGCTCGTTCTAACACGCCCCCAAATGTCTACCTCACTATGTGGAAGTATTAATAGAGGAGCAACAATAATGTACAGTATGTGGAAAATAATGTTTTTTGAACCTTAAACCGCATAAACACATTTCATTACACCAAATACACAAAATAATGTTCTTTTTAGCAGCATCATATGACCCCTTTAAATGTCCTTTTCAAAAAGGAAACTGCCAATGCATTCAATCAGTATGCCCAAGAGTCTTTTCCCACTTATAAGTGGTGCTGGTAGCCAAGTGTAACAGAACTGTCCTCCAGGTGGCGATATTGGCTAACGTCGACACGCGTGCTGGCAAAGAAGAAGAGCTATTCTCGCGAGGCTGCAATTATCGCGATTTGCTATTTTCGCTATGGCTGCCTCCTCGAGTAGTGCTGCCACTGTTAAACCGAGTGATCATTCTTCACCAGCTGAAGAAACAGAGGAAGAAACGGAGTTTTGTCGGGGCTTTAAGGATGCCGATGCATTTGTCAAGGTCGGTGGATCGTTTAAATGTGTGAATGTCGTTGTCAGCGCTGTAATACTTGTAATCGCATCGCAACACGGAGCGAGCAGCCATGTGTGCACACGCAGTAACGCTTGAGATTTAATGTGAAGCTCAAATGAATGCAGCTGATGTGTGTTTGACAGCACGGTCTGGGAGCGGTTGTCGCGGCCACTAAAGCGTCTGCAGCTCTTCCGGCAGCCGGGGATGAGTTTGATCTGTACCGCAGCTTCCCTGCCTTCCAGCAGTTCTGCGCCTCACAGGGAGACCGGCTCTTACACTGGTAAAACAGCCTTACCAGACTAGTCCCGTAGTACTCCTGTTGCTTAAAAGAATGCAGTGAGACTACATTGACACGTGGTAGAAAACATAGATATAGTATATTTAGGTAGCCTACTTGGCGAACTGATGGGATATCAGTTGATATACAGTTGATCAATCTGAAATCTCATGCATGGGTTCAGGGATCCTAGAGAGAAAATCCGTAAGGAATGTAGAAAGAAATGTGTTCAGGATTTCTGCCGTTTTTAATGATCTCTTCAACAAATCAAGGAGTTATAAAGGTCCTAAATCAGAGCAAAGTCTTAATTTAATAAAGTCATTAAATTATACATAATGGCATTAAATGTTGCATGCTTTGCTAAAAATGAATGTCTTCCTCAGAATTTTTCTTTCTTGTTTTGCAATACAAATACATACACATTCTTAAATCAAAATACATGTGCTTGAGATGCTAATTGAAGATATGAAGTCCTTTTTCTGAGGAATTGAACCAAATTAATTGTTTAAAACAAGAACAAATACCTGTCAGTGGTGTGTGTGTGAAAACTTGTTTTCGTTTTGAATTAAGTAGATTTTTCTAAGCTCAGTGGCAGATATTAGGTGATTTTTAATCATAATCTCACTTAATTTTAATCAGTTTCATTAGAAAACAAGACCTATGTCATTGTGCTTCAACTGAATTCATAAAAATCTTGATTTATGAATCTTTAGACATTTGTGCTGGAAAACAAGACAAAAATATTGAGGAAAAACCACTTTAAAATAATTGTATTGCTGTGCGATCAGAAGGTAGATTGGTTGGAAATTGTATTTTCAAACTATGAAGTGTTGCTAATACACATCTTGTTCATTAGATTTTCTTTACTTGGTCCTGAAGAGGATTTAAAGTCTTAAATTGACCTCCCAGATGTTATTCCAATTATATCGTACTGGATAAAATTCCTACATTTCTTTCTTTGTTATTTAATTTTTTTCCTTTATAGGGCTATACAGGGTTACCTGTTTCTAGAGTTCTTCAAGAAAAACATTACTTCTGTTTGGGCTCTTAGAAACATGACTAAATGCCTTTAGTTTCACAGTATATAAATGATGTCAGTGTCAGTACATTTGAGTTATATATCTGTGTGTATTTCTCTGACAGTATGAGCCAGATAATGCAGCATCATGGCTGTCGGTCTCACATGAGAGACAGGAACAGACTGACTGGGCTGGAGGACAGGTTTGACCTGGTGGTGGACTCAAACGATGCCGTCCTTGAGAAAGTGGTACGAGTCTTGCACTGTGACAGCATTGAGATTCAAGCTTCAGGTCTTCTGGTTTCTGTCTGTCTTTAACGCCCATTCACGCCTAGGACGATAACGGTAGCTATTAAGTATTATTGACTGTTCTAGCTCTAAGAGAATAGCAGGGAAGTCCACACCACAGCTGATAATTGATCAAAGAAACATTTCAGCCAATCAGAATCCACCCGACTTTAAAGCACTCGAGCATTTAAAACAGCAGACAACATAAAAGCAGAGCATGTTTATAATCTACAGAATGCTTATATACTGTTAGTCTAGTGCTGCAAGTCTTTGTGTAACACTGCTGATTGGCGTGTGATCTGTGTTCAGGGCATCCTCCTGGACGAGGCCTCTGGTGTGAGTCGCACACAGCAGCCGGTGATGCCTGCAGGATATCAGCCGCCAAAGATCGTCGTGTCCAGCTGGAATCGCAGGGTTAGTTTCTCAGCTCATCCTTCTTTTAACTCAAGAAAATCTTTGTGGGAGGGAGAGAATGTGCCCTGTGAGTTAGTTTAACTTGATCACATGTTTTGACCAAGTCTGGCTGGTCACTGTGGAGCAGGTCTGGCATGAAGGCAGCTTTTCTTCTCTGCGCAGGGAGGAGAGTGCAGGGAGGAGACCTTTCACCTTCTACATGCCAAAAACATTCAGCGGCCACAGCTCAAGTTCAAGGACAAAGTGGATAACAGCAACACTCCGTTTGTCTCCAAAATTTTCATCAAACCCAATGCAGTTAAACCTCTGCCATCATGTGAGTGTGTTAAGAAACCCGCATTGTTAGCATCATATTTCCTTTCTGTTTTTCACTACCATTGTGGACTGCTTTTTGCAAATGTATACTGCTATTATTTAGTACAAGTACAGTATCTGGAGGTCCAGACAAAATTAAAATGAGAAATAATATATATTAATAAACAAAAACAA
>NW_015645086.1:2334213-2346075 GCF_001515625.1 Sinocyclocheilus rhinocerous | reverse complement strand
TAATGTTATGTAAATGAGTTTAAATAATTGTAATATTAAACAATAATTCAATTAAATAAAAATAGTAATGCGTTCAAATACTAATATGATAGTAATATTAAAAAGAGAAAATATAAATTTAAATAAAAATGAATTTTAATGTAATGCAGTATCTGCAGGTCCAGGCAATAATATTAAAAAGAGAAATAATATAAATTAAATAAAAATGAAATTTAGTGTTATTCAAATGAGTTCCATTATTCCAATTTTAATATTAAATAATTAATTTAAATATAAAAATAGTAATGTGTTCAAATACTAAAATGTAACCAAATGTATGACTAGATTTTGCCAACAAACACATCCGTAAGGAGAGACCGGAGGATTTGGATGTTCCTGCGGCATTGGTTGATTTTATCCATCAGCAGAGAACAAAAGAGCATGTGGACGACATGTAAGACACACATTTATGTAATTCATCCAGTGTAAAGTCGTCCAGTGCTTGTTTGTTTGTTATTTTACATCAGGGTTTAATGTTAGTCTTGTTTTAAATGGATTGTAATGCTGTTTCTCAGGTTTTCTCATCCCTATCAGTATGAATTGGATCATGTGGTCATGCCGGAGAGTCTGAAGTGTAAACCTGAAGTCCAGGTGAATGGCTTGATCATCCTGTTTGTTTTCCAGGAACTGTGATTTCAGTCTTTGTCACATTTTCTTTGTGTTTTAGATGTATAAACCTCTTGCCGAGTCCACTTGTCAGTTCATCAATACTTTAGATGACCTCGTTGCTTTGAATGAGAAGTTAGCCAAGGTGTCTGAGTTCGCTGTGGACCTGGAGGTATGACTGCTTCAGGTTTTCATGATGCTGTTTAGTCGTGTATCACTTTAGGTGTTTATAATTCGCACAAATTCTCTGTCTACAGCATCATTCCTACAGAAGCTTTCTGGGAATCACGTGTCTGATGCAGATATCAACACGAGAGGAAGACTTCCTCATAGACACGCTGGAGCTGCGCAGTGAAATGTACATCTTAAACGAGACTTTCACCGACCCTGCCATCATGAAGGTGATTGACTTTAATATTATGCTCTTCTATTAGATTTACCCACTTCGATTTGTGTGTGTGTGTTAAGGTTATTATATCTAACTAAATCTAAAAGCATAAAAACTTTTATGCCACTTGAAATAAAATAAACATTAACTGAAATAAAATATATTAAAAAACATTTAGTTGCCAAAGCAAATTTGTGCTAAAATAACTAAGTAAAACTGAAATAAAAATTTAAAACTATATAGACATTTAAAAAAAACAAAAGCTTATAAAAATGACCAAAACACACAACATAATTAGTAAAACTTACTAAAATGAAAATGAAAATATAAAGATTAAAGTTATAATAGTATCTCCGTTATATTAAAATAAATCTTGTGTGTGTTTATGCATGGCAGGCTGAATTTTGGGAGTTGCTTGTCATTCAATTTGCATATACATGTATATATTCAAATTCAAATCTAAAGACAAAACCTGGTCTTTTTACTAATAATGTTTCCTTATGTGCAACAAATCAGTCACCTCCATAATGACTTGTGATTATTTATTCCATGGTCTGTCTGAATACTGGATTCTGACTCGCTGGCGGGTATGCAGTAAAACCGTTTAATGCACAGGTTGTTCCAAGTCAGTTTAATCACCGTTCCATATTAATGCGCTGCTTTAATTGATGCACACTAACCAACACACATCACACAGAGAGAGAGAGAGAAAGAGAGATCGCTGATTGCGCTGCACACACACACACACACACACACACACAAACTTGTTGTCAACGCTTCCCGTGAATTCATTAATAAAATAGCCTAGATACTCGATCGCTACATTATATTCCCCAGCAACGAGGTGGTAAAATCGCTGTTTTTTAAGTAATTGTTTGTACAGAGAGACGCGCAGACGCAGAACGCAGGTACACACAACTGTCATCTCTCTCTCTCAAACGATCGATCGATAATTAATTGAAATACATGCTATAATTCATTCAAATAAATGTGATATTACCGCACTATTTCATCTCTGTGTATGATTTGAAGCGGGCAGAATGCTAGAGCTAACGTGCCGTAACGGATGAAAATAACACTCATTTTTACCCATTCGGTCAAATATTGTGCTGCAAAGAGCAATACTAGTTTTAACTTGTCTATAACTTGGCAAATGACCATGGAATAAGCGGAATAATCAACGGCTAGCCGTGCGTTAAAGGATTTTAAATGCACTTCGCGGACACTTCGCGTCGGGTGGTTCTTTGCCTCCACGTCGTGCATTTAAAATCCTTTAACGCACGGCTAGCCGTTGATTATCCCTTACGTAACTAAGGCTGCATGGGTGGTAAAAAAAAAATATTAACCAAGTTTTATCCATCAAACAAATTAAATTAAGTCCCACCTTCCATTTATATCCAGCTGAAGGTTTATTTTCATTCATAAATGTGTCACATTATAGATATAACACGTGCTGTGAATGCCATTTGATGATTGCTGTGGTTCCTGTTGTTTATGTTGCATGCATCACGTGTTGCTCCTGCAGGTGTTTCACGGTGCCGACTCTGACATCGAGTGGCTACAAAAGGACTTTGGGCTTTATGTGGTCAACATGTTTGACACCCATCATGCTGCGCGTTGCCTAAACCTCGGCCGAAACTCCCTTGACCATCTCCTGAAAGTCTACTGCAGTGTGAACTCTGATAAACGCTACCAGCTGGCAGACTGGAGGATACGGTAATCCCAGCGTTCAGTGCATTTAGCACAGATTGATCAGCATCATATCGTTCCTCATTGATCTAATCTCATTATGAGACAAAATGAACGGCGAATTGCCGCTATTTGAAAGTGAAAGTAAAATGCGCACGCAGCTTTTACAATCTATTTAAAAGTGAAGGAAAGCGAGGAAAAGAGGGAACGCCCCGCCCCCGCGGTGATACCGGTATTACCGGTGTTGTCACACATCGATTAACCGGTGGGAAAATTTCCTCACCGACACAACCCTACTCGAGCCCCAATTTTTCTGTTCGTCTGATGGCTGTAGCAGACATTGTGGTAATACTAGTGTGTGTTTTGTGTCTGTAGACCGTTGCCGGATGAGATGTTGAAGTACGCTCAGGCTGACACTCACTATCTGCTGTACGTGTACGATCGAGTCCGAGCTGACCTGTATGATACGGGCAACAGCCAGCCCACCCTCATTCAGCAGGTCTGGGCTAAGAGCAGAGACCTCTCGCTCAAGGTATGGACAGGTTTCTTCATGCCAACTAATTAAACATCCCAAATGCACAGAAAATATCAAATGTGTTTATTTTGTTGTGGTAATCATTTTGAATCCGTTCAACTGAATCGATTAAACGAACCAGCTCTTCCAAGTGATTCGTTGTATTTTCACAACCATCATGCGTTTCTCTTTAGAAATATGTGAAGCCTATTTTTACGGAGGACTCGTACATGGAGCTGTACCGCAAGCAGAAGAAGAGCTTCAACACGCAGCAGCTGGCGGCATTCAGACTGCTGTACGCCTGGAGAGATAAACTGGGACGGGAGAACGATGAGAGCACTGGGTAATGCTCCAAACCGTCTCTCTGCATATGTCTGGACAGATTACTAGTTACTGTGTAGTTGGTATGATTCATGAATGTTGTTCCTCCACAGATATGTCTTACCAAACCACATGATGATGAAGATCGCCGAGGAGCTTCCAAAGTAAGTTTTAAAGGGCCCATATCCTAAATTTAGTCTATACGTTTTCATGTAAAGATGTCCACTTTTGGTGTTCGTCAAGGTGTTTCTCTAAAATAATTTGGTGTAGTTTTTCATGAGCATTTTCATCTTTCTTATTAACTATTAGAATGAAACTGTCTGTTTTTGCTGTATACCATGTAGATATACACTATCGTTAATTTATTTTTTTAAGAAATTGATTCTGCAAGGATGCATTAAATTGATCAAAATTGACGTAAAGACATTTATAATGTTATAGAATATTTCTATTTTCAAACAAATGAATTCTTCTGAACTTTCTATTTTTCAAAGCATCTTGAAAAAATATTTCCACAAAAATTTTAACTGTTTTCAACATTGATAATAGTAAGATGTTTCTTGAACATCAAATCAGCATATTAGAGTGATTTCTGAAGGATCATGTGACACTGAAGACTGGAGTAATGATGCTGAAAATTTAGCTTTGATGACAGGAATAAATTACATTTTAAAAATATATTGGTGTACCAATCAATTATTTTATACTGTAGTAATATTTCACAATATTAATATTTTTACTGATTATTTCATCAAAGAAATGCAGCCTTGGTGAGACTTCTTTCAAAAATCTTACCAACCCCAAACGTTTGAGCAGTAGTGTGATTGGCTAACCTCCACACAGTGTCATAGTTTGAAGAACGCAAGCATTTTATGATAATCATTTATCAGGATGGGCCAAATTACTGAAAAAAATGTTGATATGTAGACATGGGTGACTTTATAACCGTGGTGATTTCTGAACAAGCCATTGTTTCAGCTTCGTTTGAGTGGACTAGTGCATTTGAAATCCTTTTTTTCCCTATTCTTTGAATGCTTTATTCTTTTAAAGGCTGTGAGCTAGCTGCTCCTCACAGGAAGCTGTATAAACGCTTGTGTTGTTCCCTCTCTAGAGAGCCTCAGGGCATCATCGCGTGCTGTAACCCCACTCCAGCACTAGTGCGCCAGCAGATCAATGAGCTTCATCAGCTTCTCAAACAGGCTCGAGAGACTCCTTTACTCAAGGTGTGTGCTCAGACAAACACCAGTTAGCTCATAGACTCTTTCACTTCTATTATATCATTTGTAATTTTGCAGAATATGAAAGTCTAGACAGTATAAAATCAGTATTGACTAATAATGTTGTCTCTCTTCAGACAGAGGTACTTGCTGAAAAGAGGAAATCAATGACTCCTAAAAGAAAGGTGTGTTGACCGATATGTTCAGCATTTTTCTGTGGATCCAAACTGGCAGAAGCAGCAGTATTATTGAGTTTATTCTGAATTGCCCCTTTTGCTGTTGTCTTCTAGCCACAGCCTACTTCATTCGGACCGCATGACATCTCCCGCTCGTCTGAAAGTGATTTCCTGGACCTCTCCTCCTTTGGTAGGTCTAGATATTGTGCAGACCTCATGAGTCTTAAATTGCCTTAGTGTTATTTTAAAACCACTAATTGATATTTTCTCTACATATGCATTTAGAAACTCCAATCAAACCAGGAGTTTTGTTTTCAGAGGAGGAGGATGAAAGCGTGAACCCAGAGGAGAAATCCTTGCACGGCCTGATAGCTTCAGCAAAAATCAGCCTCTTCGCAGTAGGACTTTAAAAAAGAAATTTCGAGAAACCTGTCTATGTGTCTATCATTTAGCATGTCTAGCGGAAGTTAATTTAGTAAAATGTTGAAACATTTGTAGTTGTTAATGGTCTTCCTCTTCAGTTGGATAGTCTGTTTTGGGAGTTTTGATGTGTGTTGAGGATGTTATGTGTCATTTGTGTTTGAGGAGGAGGAGGAGGCAGCAGCAGCTCCTGCTCATCTGACTGTGGCACAACAAAAAGCTCACAGCATCATGGGGTCCTTTGAGAACCCCTTCAGAATGGTACAGTACTTCAGTTTAGTTCATGCCTTTTGTCAAGTTGTGTTGTGTACTTATTCACTGACATTTCAACACTCGTTTTCAGTATTTACCATCAAAGGACATTCACATATCCAAGAATGCCAAATATGACCCCTCTTCAAAGATTTATGAGGTATAGTTTCTTTTTTTCCTCTTTATATATAATATATATTATATCCCTTTATATTAGGGATGCACCGATACGATACTGGTATCGGTATCGGGCCCAATACTGCGCTCCTGTACTCGTAATCGAAAAAGTAACACTGAAAACAGAACAACAGAGAGTAGAATGGAGTTATTAGAGATTAAGGATGTCTATGAAGTACATGCAAGTAATTAATATAATGTTAAACATTCAATATTCACGCCTGTATTTCATGAATAATAATATGACATGTATACATCTCATATTATTATTATTATTATTTTGTTTCTGTACCCAATATATATAAAAAAAAAATTTTTACAAATGCTGTGAAAATTCAGGTATCGGTATCGGCGAGTACCAAAAATGAAAGTATCGGTATCGGACTCGTTCTGAAAAAAAGTGGTATCAGTGCATCCCTACTTTATATATAAATTATATTTTATTATATATACATTTTAATAAATATATATTTAGTACCTTTTATATAATATTCTATAATAAGTTATTCTTAATATATAAAATGATTTATATTTAGTATTTATTTTATTTACAGTGTATTTACTTTAGTAAATATTGAATAAAACTAATTATATTTACTTATTTACCATTTATTTACATATTGTGAAGTTTTAGTATTGTGTATATAGTTTTTTTGTTTTCTTATAGCAAAATAATGTCTCCAGTTTGAATGGTTTTAACCCGTTCTTAACATGACACACAGTGGGGATGTTTAGCGTCTCTTCTTTATGGCATGCTTTTATCATGTTTAAGCTTAACAGAACAGATATATGTTACAATGGACAGGACATTTGACAACAGGTGTAGACAAATGTGCAGAAAACCATATAAATATGGGGTGTGAATCTGAAGGCACCGATCAATTTGATTCAGGGAGTCACAAATGCTCCAAGATTATTCCCAGTGCAGTGAAGGGGTTCAGGTTAAATTGGCAAGTAGCTTATATTGACTATTTTTGTTGTTCTGTTTAAAACAGATCCGAAACCGCTGGAAATTACAGAGTGTTGAGCAGCAGCAGAAGGAGGCGCAGGAGAAACGGCAAGCTAAAGAACAGGCCAAGAAAGCTCAAGGTACAAATAACACAGCAGTTTTATAGAAACTCTGTGTAGTCTGAGGTTTCATTAAACCATCTTTGTGATAATTTAATTGTGCATAAATGTTTGTATCTGTCTTTCAGAGAAACGAAAGAAAGCCAAACTGAGTTACCAGGAGTCACTGCAAAATGTTCACACTGTCCGGCAGCAAGTAATGGTGAGGAAGCTTCAGCTCACCAACTGTACAAGCTGCATTGGATTATTTCTTCATTCTACACTCAGGTTTTGACAATCTTGTGTTTTTAGGAAGCAAAGCAAGCTGGACAGAAAAGAGAGAGAGCTGCCAGTGATGTTGGTGAAGAGAGTCTTAAACCAAACGTTAAAGTCTCAAAGACTGAAAGTGAGACATCGGTGGCTGATCAGTCGACAAAACCTGCTCAGAAAAAACAGAATGTTCAAGAGCCTGAAGTTCCCGAACAAGACTTCAAACCTTTTGACTACAGCCAGTCAAATTTTAAAATATTCGCTGGTAAGACATCTGCCTTTTTTCTGTCATTTTTCATATGCATTTTTTTTTTCGATTGGTGTTTTCAGGGCACTGTCTTCATTGCTTGTATTTTTTTCCACAGGTAAATCAAAAGAGAGTTCACAGTTTGATCCAAACAGACAAGCACATGGACCCAAGCAGAAGGTATTAACCTGTTTTGAAACGACAAGCATTCACTGTTTATAGAAATATCTGCTTGGTTTGATTTAGCTGTGCAAGATCACTGATTTTTAGCCAATTTTGATTCTCAGAAAAACCAAAAAGGACAGAAGAAAAGCGCTGTGGGTGGCAGGAGCATGTCTTATGTACCTGCCAAATCTGACCGGTAACACACACACATACACACACACACAGTTAGACTGAAGAAATGAATCACTGCCAGGGTTTAAAAAAAAAAGCATTTATATGATGGGATTATTTCTGTTTGCAGAGGGATTCGCCCAAACTGGCCCAAGAGATAGAAGTCTTCAACTGATGGTTGACCTTCCTCCATTTCTTTTTCCCTTTTTAAAAGCGTCCTTCATAACATTGAGATGTTTTGCAGACTGAATTATCTGTCATGACCGTTTCGGCACAGCGTTGTGTGCTTGTATACATATTAATTTGGTATTTGATCCGTCATTAAAATTAGATTTTAAAACCTTTTTCTCTCATTCTCTCTCTTTCATTAAAGTCTTCAATTATTTGAAGTTTAGATGTTTAGGATTTAATTAAATGTAGGGAAGGCATTTTTTTTCCAGAAATATTTTTTGTTATACTGGTTGAAATTCTCTTCACATCCTGATGGCAACAAATAATTAAAGTGATCTGTGGCAGGCTTAAAATGTTTGTCCGATCATTAAAATAAGACGCCCATACCGCTGCGCAGCCAATAGCGAGCGTTTGGGGCATGGCTACTGTAGCAGGCTCAGCCAGAGGGTGTTTAGCCAGTGTGGAAAAAGAAATAAAGATTTCGGTACAGAACTTTAAGCCAAAAGACTTGCCAAAATACACAGATACAGACAACTAGGGTTGCAAAGGGGTGGAAAATTTCCGGAAACTTTCCAAAAATCCCTGGAATATTCCAAAAAATCCTGGAAAGTTTTCAAAACTTCTGGAATGTTACCTTTTTGCAACCCTACAGACAACAAAGTAAAACGGGTAAACATTGGCAGTTTTTACATGATGGAGGAATTTGATGGACTGGTTGGGTTTCAATCGATGCGACACACTTGTGGAGTTTCTTCTCTAAAGTTCAAATTAAAAGTATTGCTAATATGTTGGACCTTTCTTTGAAAGTAGTCCACTTTAACCTAAGGCATGCTTCACTTTCATAACCCCGTAAGAGCTGTATTTGTGATGTTTGAGTCGTGACGGGTAAAAGGGTGTTTGTAAAGGTAGTTTGAAATGCTGCTCTGTTGATTTCATGCAGACTTTAAACACTGTTTTTATAACCGAAACCTAAAGGACTTTTTGAGACATGAAAGTGTGCTTGCGCTAACTTCCTTTGAAAAATGTTGTTTAATAATTTATCTTAATGACATTCAAGTGTCTAAACACTATCAAATATATATATATATATATATATATACACATACATGTATATTTGCAATACCACAGCCTCCAGGTGGCACTGCAATGTAACTGAGCTCTACCTTTTATCATCAAACAAACTACTGTGCCAATCATTCACTTTACTACACGTAGAGAAACATACAGCCTGTCAAATGTCTGTCATCAAAGTCGTGTGGAGGAGAAACTGTGGTTTTATGTAACAGATAAAAGTCCTTGGAACTTCTCAAATCAATTCTGATTTTTAATATCTATGTTGTTTAATAATTTATCTTAATGACATTCAAGTGTCTAAACACTATCAAATATATATATATATATATATATATACACATACATGTATATTTGCAATACCACAGCCTCCAGGTGGCACTGCAATGTAACTGAGCTCTACCTTTTATCATCAAACAAACTACTGTGCCAATCATTCACTTTACTACACGTAGAGAAACATACAGCCTGTCAAGATTATATGAAATGGAAATCTTTAGTTCAAATGTCTGTCATCAAAGTCGTGTGGAGGAGAAACTGTGGTTTTATGTAACAGATAAAAGTCCTTGGAACTTCTCAAATCAATTCTGATTTTTAATATCTAAAGCCATTCTGAGAGTGCTCTCATTAGCACTACACGGTAAGAACATAGCTGGTATGAATATCCCCCTGCACAATGCATAGCCCTTCACTTCCTGCTGCTCAAGACTGCGGTTCTTTTCTGAACAATGGGTGCAAAGACTGACAGGAAACACCTCATTCAAGATGCTTTTGTCAGCTTCTACAAATACAAAGATGACCTTGTTTTTTCTCTTGAGTTTATTTAAAAGAACATAACTTATGTCGATATATATCACAAGAGATAGTTCACCCAAGAATGAAAACTGGGGGATTTCTTACCTTCATGTTGCTCCAAACCTGTATGACTGAACACAAAAGAAGATCTTTTAAAGATCTTTTGAAGAATGTTGATAACCAAACTGTTGCGATTCCCATTGACTTCCATTATATTTTTTGACCATACAACTAAAGTCAATGGGATCTGGAACTGATCTTTTGTGTTCCACAGAAGAAACTCAAACAGGCTTGGAATGACGTGAAGGTGAGTAAATGTTTTCATTTTTTTGGGTCTTTACTATCTCTTTAAGCGACCATATATATTTACAAAGATTCACAACATTTGTCATAAGTCATAAATACGTATTTTGTTTGGCATTTTCAACAAAAAATGACATCAAACTCTGATACCATTGCTAAAGCCTCTTTGTGCTTCTTGTGACGTATCATTCTCTGATTGTGATCATATTTGTAATAAGCACGACACTGATAACGTTCCAGAAAGTGTGAGTGGAGTGGAAATGGATGTGTGCGCCACCCAGCTGTGTTCCCCCTCCCACTCACACACCCCTCTGTCGTTCTTTCCTTCAGTCGTTTTCTCTTTCATGTCCGCCAGGAGCGCGTCCACACAGGAAACTGTGACATCTTTGTCTCCAGCACCCACTCTGGAAGAACAGCAATGAGTCAGTGCGCGCGTCCGGGAACTTCATCCGACACCGCTTTCGCTCTTAAACTGTTTTTATGCAGAAATACACAAATGAAAATAGACGCTTCGATGCATTTTGGTTCATTTTTCGTTTCTGGGTTCGTTTCTGTAAAGTGTTCATCCCATATCACAGCATCAAGAGTCCAACCTCATTCAAACACTCGTCCTCCAAGTCTCATGACGGTCTTCCACTCATGTGTCCCAGAGCTGACAGCAGTCCTCACATTCCTCCGTCATGTAGAGGTACGAGTTAATGGCCTCCTTCAGTCCTTCGCTCACTAGAGAGTTCTCCGCACTGTCTTTACTCTGCCCGAAGATCATGGAGCTGCAAAGAGAACTCGTTTAGAAACCACTCTACTAGGTTTTGAAAAGATTATATTTTTGGGGATAATCTGTCATCATTTACTCACCCTCAAGTTGTTCCAAACCTGTATGAATTTCTTTCTTCTTTTGAAGAATGTAACCAAACATTTGATGGTTGCCATTGACTTCCATAGTATGGAACAATATATCCATACATAGTATGGAACAATATCATGGAAGTCTATGGTTACCAACATTCTTCAAAATATCTTCTTTTGTGTTCGGCAGATACTCGAAACTCATACAGGTGAGTAAATGATGACAGATTTGTACATTTTGGGTGATCTATCTGTTTAAAGTCACTTCATTTGTGACTGCATGCATTTGACGCACCTGTTCACGTCTTTCCAGTTTATAGTGGGCCTCTTCACGGCAACCGGAGGCGGGCCGGTGACCACTGGAACATTGTTGGATCCAATGATGTAGCACGGCTCCCCCAGAGTACAGCACAGTCCGTCCGAAACTTCTGAGGGACAGTTCACACTTAAAATCTGGCACAACACTTACTTTTCTGTACATTCAGCCAAACTATATATATATTTTAGCATGTTGCTATGAGGTTGCTAAGGAGTTTTTTGGTGGTTTCCAGTACTATTTACTTAATGGTGCACTACATAATCGACTTTTTTTGGTTTCCGACGATACAACAGTGGTCTTTGACTACTGACATCTATCAGCGTGGGTACAGCATGAAGTTTGTTAGCTGTAGAATTTCCATATTCTCAGCCATTTTTGTCGCCCACAATTTTTGCAACCACTGAAAATTATGAAGTATCAAACAGGTTTTTATAGGCACTGACTGGAATTCACCTGTCGTGTGAGTCCACTTGATTTAAACATTTCCTCAGTCAAAACTATTAGTCAGTATCATGTATGACAGGGCTGGGCAGCTTCGGTCCTGGAGGGCCACTGTCCTGCAGAGTTTAGCTCCAACCCTAATCAAATGCACCTGAACCAGCTAATCAATGTCTTCAAGATCACTGGAAAGCTACAGGCAGGTGTGTTTGATGAGGAT
>NW_015645086.1:2323155-2333594 GCF_001515625.1 Sinocyclocheilus rhinocerous | reverse complement strand
AGGTGTGTTGGATTAGGATTGGAGCTAAACTCTGCAGGACAGTGGCCCTCCAGGACCGAAGTTGCCCAGCCCTGATGCATCACATCAGTATCAAACACAAACCCTGCAACATCACATACAATCACTGGGTGTCAGTAATGAGTTACTGGCTGTATCTGTGTGTGTGTGTGTGTGTGTACCTGAATAGTGTGCGACCAGGTCTGAGAGGGTCCTGAAGGTGAGTCCGGGAGAGATGTAGACCCAGCCGTTCTCAATGCAGCTGATACGGTAGTGTTTGACAGAAGCGCGCTCCTGCGAGCTGCTCTTACGCACTGACAGAGTGTGGTTACCTGGGTTAAAAAAAAAAAAACCATGTGCATTAATACAAACTTGATTTGACATTTTCTGTAGTTCTGGGTAGTTTCCAGTGTGTCGCTATACAGTATTTGTTGCGGAATGTTGCTGTGAGAAAACAGCAGTTCAGAAAGCATCTGATCAAAGTACTGTGGATATGTTTGCAGTAACTCAGTAAATTGTAGGAAAATACTGGTAATATATCCATTATTAGTGCGCGTGTACCTGGGTAGGTCTCACTCTCTCTGATGAGGAAGGAGCCAGGCTGATTATGGGGGAGCATCAGCAGTTCCTCTGCTTTCTGTTTACTGAGACCCACAAACTGCCACCTGCACGAACACAAACACACACACACAGATGAGTGACAAAATCAAGAGTAGAGCTGAAGGAAAGAGTAGTAGGTAGAGCGTTAGAACATCACGTGATGAGTGAGCGATCAGCAGGGTCACTGTAGGTACAGCACGTCCCCAAACTGATAATCAGATCACACTGTACCCAGCTGAGCCCACTCTACAGAAACTAAAACTGACATCACTTATGGAACACACTTGAACAGACCACCTGACTGTGGGTGTGATGTCACGATGTACTGTATGCACCCTCTAAACCAATAGAGAGAGCCGATTTTCAAAGCGCTCCAGCGTGTGTGAGTTCAGCTCACCTGTTGTACACTTTGGCGGTGTAATTGCTGGGGATGTAGCTCTCATTTCCTGTGGCCGATGAACTGACTTTCCACCACTCTCCCTCACTGTAACACACGTTATATCATCAGATAATCGTCCCGATCAGACAACTTCCTGTGATGAGGCACCATTGTGCAACAGCACACTTACTCTGACAAAATGTTGAGCCTCTCTCCCACTCGGATGGCGCAGTCACCCGGACCTCTGGGCGGATAGTCGTACAGGGACACCACCACAAATCTACCACTGTCTGCAGATCAAAGATCATAACACTTTCAGTCCAGTTGGTTTAGCATAGAGCACCTCAACAAGCCACATGCTTAAAAAAAATCATTTTTAAAGAATAAAAATGTACCTTAACATTTATAATGAAAAATTATACATTTGTTTTATATGCAATTCTAAAATGTATGGTTTTTGGAAGTATGAATTACATACATTACATATAATTTAGTTTTAATGGATGTAATGTTTATAAAATAATGCTTTTTGTAAGTTAAAATATGAGCCACCTTATTACTGATGGTGGAGAACAATTCTATGGCTTTTCCAAAAGTCTTTGAATTAGATTCTATTTTTGCATTTTCTGTTTTCACTTTAATTTTAGTTAAAAGTAATTTTGTTTGTGCTTTTGTCATTCTTTATTAGTCTCTTTTTTAAATGTCAATATAGCTTTTATTACGTTTTATAATTTAATTTTAGTTTATTTAGTTTTAGTTATTTTACTACTTAAAATGAAAATGATTATTTTAATTAATGACATTTTTTTATGGTTTCATTTTTCATTAATGATAATAACCCTGCGAATCACATATTATATTTTATTTATATAGCACTGGTTCTTAAACTTATTTATGTTATCAGTTATGTACATTAGGGTGGTTTATGCTACATTTGATCTTTTATCATGTGTTTGACCCTGTGCAAGTCTATATACTGTACGAGTATCGGTCATGTTTTATGGACAAGCCACTTATGATGAACTCTGATTTATCAGACGGATTTCTATTTTACTACCAGTATTATTATGGTGGTTATCAGTACATTTTAATTTACAAATCAGATTTTAGTAGTTCAAGTGGATTGAACTGATGTATTAATATTTTATCACTTCATAAAATATGCAGCTGCCATTCTGTAAAACACTGTCATTGTATTTTTTTTTTTTTACAATAAATTTAACAAGATATTTACAGTCTATCATTCATGTTCATAACAGTGTAGGACAAGTTATGCACTGAAATTCTTACCCTTAAGTATGAGTGCTAGTAAAGCACCACTGAATGCTATAGTTGCAACAGTCAATAAAATTTGGCTTGTGAATACATACGCACATCTGAATGAGCTTCACTATTGCACTTATTTGCATGTAAGTGCTGCAGTTCTGAAATCACCTTGTGCATATATGAAGTGTGTATTGCAGTGCTGAACTCACCCATGGTCAGCAGGTCAGTGCTTTCCTCCGTGTCCAAGAGAACAGCATGTGAGCTGGATCCACGCCGATCTTTACTGGGCCGACTGCCCATGCTGCTCTGGAGAGTTCAGGCACACAATGCTGATGGGAACCACAATCTAAGGACAGAAGAGCAAGAATATTTTAGCATTGTTTGATTTGTATTAATTTCGGTTTTTCATTAAAGTAAAAAAACAAAACAAAACCAAATCTGATGTACAGTTTGATCAGGCCATGGCTTTCTTATGTCACACTTTGAACGTTTAGAGGAAGGATGCTGACAAACCACTTGTGTACTTGGATGAAAACTTTCCATCTGCACTTTCAATATCACACACTTTACCTTGGGCAATAAAAAAGGGTGGCCGTTCTAAAAATAGATCTGGTAAAATGCTGAGAACATTCTAATATTTTCTGTCATGCTCAGTTACATCACAAGCCGCAGTTATTTAAGAGATACATGTGCGCATGAATAAAAAACATATACAGCAAATTCAATAGATTAAAATGATTCAGTATGCAAATAACAGGTCAAATATTAGCTAAAATGAAACCATAATATAATGTGACTCATATTCTCATATGACTCTTATATTACGATGAAGCGGCAGTAAAGTGCCGAGGTTCAGCAATGTTCCACTGCCTTCCCACAGGGACGGTATGAAAAATGGTCACTGTAAATCATTTAAAGGAAATCAGCTGGTTTCCTGAACTGGATAGTCTGATCAAAACAAACTGGTTATTTGCCAAGAACATTTATGCATAATGGTTTTTCATGTGCTAGAATACCATCAACATATATATCTACCTTTTTTTATTATTTCTACATCTATAATTCTTATTACATGTTATAACACTTATTACATTGTACAATTACATTGTAATAACCATGTAGTTCAATCCCTGCTATTAATAATTTTAGTAAACACACATGATGTCACCGGCGCTATAATTTCAACACCCTCATAATAATGTTCAATTAGCATTCACTAGAGATCTTTTTCTATATCATACTGTAATGCAATGACACTGGTCTCACAGCTATATGATATTATGGAGCAGATGGTCACCTGGTACCACAGATGGGTCTCAGTAGGTCGTCAGGGTCTGCAGGTCCAAATTACAGACCTCATACCCCGGGCACCAAAATAACATGTGCGTAACTGATTACATGACCAACATATGAACACAGCTATACTGGAGGACATCATACAGGCTTTAACAGCACGATCACACACAAACTAACAAACCTACCACTAAAGGGCAGCCATTTAAAGACATATTCCACATTTTTGAATTATGTTTAACATTATATCTCATGGGTGAACTTTTGTTAAAAAAAAAAAAAGAAAAAAAAAAGATTTTTCGAACTTATTGATTTTTGGAGTTTCAATTGTTCTCAAATTTTTCATTCAGAGTGGTACTTGTTTCTTTGAAATTTTCGGATTTTTTTTTAAATTTTGGAGTAAAAATGGTTTCACCACCAACATTTTTTTTCTCAGTGTATGGGGATAAAACACATGTGTTCAAAGATTAGAGCAAGGTTACTAACTTCCTGTTGCAACTGCAGCGCTGAATGTCTTTTTCGCAGTATTTAAGCCATTTAATACATCTTTAAGAGTTCTCAAGTCTGAACTATAAACTTGTTGCTAGAAAGTATCATACCAAACGCATTTCAAGAATCACAGCAAACACATTTCACAACAAAAATATCTTTGAAATGCCCTTTGAAGCAAGGCGTCTATGCATGCGCACACTTTTCAAGATGATTCCGACTTTGATTCAAGATTCAAGATTACGACTTTGAGGTTTGGAGCTCCTTGTCAACGTTACACAATAACGTTGATTGCCCGCTGTACAGAAGGAATGGAGAATCTTAAGCCAAAAGCATACATATCATTTACCAGTTACTACTGTACAGTGCATTTAGAGGAATAATGCTGTTATACCTCTAGATGCCCTCTATGGTAAATTGAACTGTTATTTGAACAAGCTACAGAACTTAGCTTCAGTTACTGGCTTGTTTGGTGTAGCTGATCTCCCAAGCACAGGCTGTGAAAAATATTTTACATCAACTTAAGTGCAAACCTAAGCAAAGTCTTTGCTATTAGGGGGGTTCTGGTCTAAAACTCAGTACAAGTTCTCCATGTAAACAGAATCAGATTGATCAAATTCAATCAAACTGAATTAAACATTTGCAGTAAGCTCTAAACAGAATTAATACTAACATAAATGTCTACTGTACACTTTAAATAGGGACATGCTAATCAGTAGATTTTTTTTCTAGAAGCACTACAAATGGCATACAGTCAATTAATGTGAAACCATGATAGCTGGTAGCATAAGTTGAGAGCAGTAGAAACCCTCTAAAAGAGACCGAAATCAGTCTAGAAAATGAAGTACTGAAGAAAAAATTAGATAAGGAGAAAGTGAAGTGGTTTGGTCATCTCTATAGTAAACATGGGGCAGGAAGACCTTAGAGAGAGCAAGAGAGGGAACGAAATCTCTCCGGCTACAGACGAGAATACCCTCTGAATTTTCAAAATACAACAGCCTTCAGCAAAATATATACACAAGAAGCATATCCAGAGTGGAAATGAATCTCCAAAGGATGACACAAATATGGAGTAATAAAGTAGTAAGCCAATCAAAATCAAGGTAAAAACATCAGCAAAAGATTAGTGTGCTTCCATGCAGTGGAAAAATATGTAAAATACACGGATTACATCAAACAATGCATCCCTTCATTAGACCAGCGCTCTCTGGCCACAAGAGAACAAGTAGAACGAGAGACAGAGTGGAAACAAAACCCCAAAACAGACAGAAAGCCACCTGAGGTGCAGAAGGGCAACACGCGGATGATCCCAGGTGAAATGGTGGCTTGGCTCTGGGTGCTTTAGCAGGACACCTCCATGGTTTGTGGTCTGGTCTGGTTGTCGTTGACTGGGCCGCCGGTGGCGCCCTCCATCTGTGAACTGGTATGTGCGCGGCTGCGGGAGCCGTCTGCCGAGCCCATGCTGGAGGCAGAGTGAGTGCGAGATCGAGCCAATCGGGTCATACTGGCAGTGGGCACTGAGAGAGAGAAGAGAGAAATCGAATGGAGGTGAAAACATGTATGCACTAATGCTGCTGCTGCTTTTGACTGAGGCATAACTGTTGGCACGATCCTGAGTGAGGGGCATGTGCTTCACAGGATAGTCAGTTTTGCACTCTCAGCATTCGGATCAAAACATATGAAGATCCAGGAAAGGGAGAATAATGAGTCTCCTCAAAGTCTCCTGCACATCTGCACACTGCTGACTGTTCAACTAATGCTGGACTGACTGAGATACATTGACAATTTAGTTTATGGTTAAGGAGAATAGTAAGCTGAATCCCAATTCACATACTTCTGAAAGGACGTACAGCATTGACAGAGATCTGCAGCAAAAGCGTGAATGGATTTCAAAACAGATTCAATTAAATTCTGATTCATGGGGTGTATTTTATGTATTAAAAGGCCATTTGATTGAATAGTGCCACAGAGAGAGAATTTCATATTGTATTTCAGACTGATTCAACTTATATTAGTCTCTAAGGCACCAACACAGAACGACACATGCATATATTTGTTATGACTGCAATGCAAAGGTTCAAAAGAACACGGGAGTCAATTTCTGCAAGCAGAAATGAGAAATAAATTATCTCTGCTTGCAGCGCGTCAGTCATGCTTGTCAGGAAAGGGAGTGAGTAAACATGAATACACAGTTTGACTAATTTATGGGTCATTAACAGTAGTTCACTTCTGTGATTTTGTACGATTGCCTTCACATCAGAAGAACCGTACCGGAGTTCGCATGAACTGTACCCTGTACTCTGGTACGGTTCGCCAGTGCACACGTGAGTTCAGAAAACAGCGTTCACATTATCCAAACGATCTGAACTCTGACGTCAAATAAACCCAGGTGTGCACCAAAAGTGCTAGTGTGAAAGCCCGCTTTGACACACTACTATCACTACTTGTGCACTGCAATTTGTGACTTTGTATTTGTATATTATAGTGGAAAACAATATGAAAACTGGGATTCAGCCATAGTTACCCTAAGAGCAAAGTCTTTTCTGAATACTTGGGACTAAATAGAGTGCTGCAGGGATGACGCATTTTTGTAGGACAACCTGGAAGTAGCATCACCCTGGTTCCCTCGACAAATCCAATAGGATTTTTCCATCAGCTTTTGGATTATTGCAGAAAATAAGCTCTGTGACCAACACAAATTCATGATTCTTACACTTTTTTCCCCCATCAAGATAATCTTCACAAACATACGCAACATTAATGAATTTTGACGCCTAAATAAAATCTGCAGAAGAAAAGCTAAAGTTGGGCCATATTAGTGAACTACACCATGACTGCAAAACAACATCACCACTAAGCTTTCAACAACTCTTTCTATCTTTAAAATCTACAAGTTGGATTGCTTGAGTTGGAAGAGTTTGCAAGAGTGATGCTGCAGAAGTGGACAAGTGAGTAGATGATGTTTACCCGTGATGACGTCCCCAACAACCTCTATAATGTCATTTAGCTACCGCATTTATCATATGAAAATATCTTAAGCTTGTGTTAACCACACAGACCTCTTTTCAGGTATTTAATCAAAAACCCATTCAAAAGACTTTGGGACGACGGAACTAAGTTCAATAATGCTAACTCATTCCTGGGTTTTAGCATTCATTCCTGCAGCACTCTATCAGTAAATCTCTGAATCCTGAGGTGACACAACCGCCCTGCTTGGACACTGCACTCATTATTCTCCCATGAAGGAAAGAGAATCCTCTGGTCAGGATCCAGCTCAAATTCATTTTAACCGTTGCAGCAAAATGAATAGTCAACTTCAGACAATGCAGAATGTGGCATGCAAAGTAAAGTTATGTTTCTATGTGAATCTTAAAAAGAATAGAATAAGACATCTGTTGGTAGTGGACAGTGTGCACAAACACATTCTCTCAGACTGCTTATAATCATATACAAACACATATGCCCATTTACCATGCTTCACACGCCGTGATGCACAGACAAAAAGACAACTGTATGCAAGTGATTGGGACGGAAAGGACAAAGACGGACAGACAGTGAAGACAGGAAGCACAGGAGGTTGAGATGACGGGCTTAGGCTCAGCTAAAGGTGCTGGTTGATCTCCTGGTACCTGGTTCGCTGTTCAGGAGGCTGAGTAGCACATGAGGGACTGTTGGCATTGGATGTAAGGGTCAAGAAGGAAGAGAAGGAAAGGGAAAGCAAAAGGAGGAGGAAAAAGATGGGACAGAGGAAAGGGAGAGATTATTTGGTAGTACTTTCTGAAAGAGGGAGGATAGAGAAAAGGAAAGATTAAGTAGAAGCCACAGGAGAAGGTGCAAGGAAAGTAGGGGACGTTAGACCAGGTGATGGGAATAGCCTTGACAGTTAGTTAGTGTTCAGAATCATTCAAAACGCAAGAAAAGTGGCTGCCAGAGGCAGAGTAAGCTTTTATGAATGGGTTATGTTTCCCTTTGTGACATATCCGATTATTTTAAGCTGAATATCCTTCAAGTGTCAAGGATATTCACTACAAATCAAATGTGGCCGGAGAAGACATCAAATACTATAATTCATAAAACAATAATCTGAAAGTAGAGAGAGAGAGAGAGAGAGAGGAAAAAGAAAAAAAAAAAATAAGAGAAGAGAGAGAGAGAGAGAGAGAGAGAGAGAGAGAGAGTGTGTATGTGTATGTGTGAGAGAGAGAGAGAGAGAGAGAGAAGCTCTATAGAGGGGATAGCCCCTCACCAGAGTGTATGCTTGTGGGTTTGTTAAAGATGAAACTATATAACACACCCCAAACAGTAACAAAGAAAGAACAAAAAAGACAGACAAACACACATAACTGATTAAAAACACGAAGTGGAATTTACCGGCGATACTCTCCCTCTACTGAAACGCAAACATGTCAATGACAGAACCAACCAATGAACATTATGATCTGTTAATGACTCATTCTGTATTCACTAATATTTCCACAAACACAGGCAAAATAAGAATACACTCATACGGATGTATGTTTGTTACTTTTCTTGTCTGAACCTACAGTCTACATATGAAGTCTGAACTAACAAATATTACTACTGCATATAGAAAAAAGTATGATAAAAAGTACAGGAGTACATAGCAAAATTATTTTCTAGTCTATCTGTTAATGGGCAACATGTAGAATAGGGTTTCTTTGTAAGATTCTTTTAATGAGTACTGCTGTGTGCTAGGTTTTTGCAAAAAAAAAAAAAAAACTTGATATCCTAAAATCAACCTTTCAAACATTTGGGGTGTAAATATGCACACTGGTGCTTTTACACCGATTATGGATTTTAATAGTTGATCATTACTGTAATAATACCAAATGTATTATGCATTCAGTTTAAAATTCATGAACTGTGAATATAAAAACCTAATCTGCTGTTTTAGTCAATATACATATATTAAATAGTTAATAATATTATAATTTGTACAAAAAATTTAACTGACCAAATTTCAGAATCACTTAATTTCAAGAACAGTAATGAAGTCACAGCAATTTTTTACACCTAATCCTTATAAATAACATCACAGCAGAATCAAAATGTTTTGGATTACATTCTGAATTAAATGGTCTAGAAAGCACAAATCTTACACAGTGTGTGTGTGTGTGCATTTCCTGATGAAAGGGCTGTATTTTTCAGTAGAAACACAAGAATAGAGACTTACAAAAAGGTCAACAGATCTCAGGATTAGATTAGTGACTTACGGAGGAGGAATGTGGCTAATTACATCAAAATGTGAGCATTTTCAGTGCCGCTTTCGATCACGTTCATCACGCTCTCAGAACACAACCAATCAACAGTAACCGTTGCTAGTGTAATTGTGTTAAATAAGTCAGAAACACTTTCTGGAACGTCAGAACATGAGCCTAACATGGGTACACTACCATATATATAAAAATTAAAATAAAAATTTTTTGTTTTGAAAGTAATTAATACTTCTATTCAGCAAGGATGCATTAAACTGATCTAAAGTGACACTAAAGACATTTATAATGTTATAAAATATTTTAAATTTAAATAAATGCTGTTCTTTTGAACTTTCTGTTCAAAGAATCCTGAAAAAAAGTATCACGATTTCCACTAAAATGTTAAGAATCGCAGCTGTTTTCAACATTGATAATAAGAAACACTTCTTAAAGGGTTAGTTCACCCAAAAATGAAAATTAGCTTGTGTTTTACTCACCCTCGAGGCATCCTAGGTGTATATGACCTTCTTCTTTCAGACGAATCCAGTCGGAGTTATATTAAAATTGTCCTGGCTATTCCAAGCTCTATCATTGCAGTCAGCGGGTGTTGCAGTTTAGTCAGTCCACAAGTCGTCAAATAAAGCACACGCATTCATAATAAACGTACTTCACACGGCTCCGGGGGTGAATAGAGGCCTCCTGTAGCGAATCCATGTGTTTTTGTAAGAAAAATATCAATATTTCAAACGTAATAAACACTTTTCTCTCACTTCCGTTATCTTTTATACGCGGAAGGCGTTCCTGGTGGATGACATAAGACATCGGCGTTGCGTGATCAGTGACGAACGCGGAGAGAGAACAAAACGCTGTTCATGAATTAGTACAAGTACAAACTGAGGATTTGTAAAGAAAAATGTCGGAGGTAGGGCTGCAACTAACGATTATTTTGATAATCGATTAGTTGGTCGATTGTTTTTTCGATTAATCGGATTAAAAACAAACAATTTTCTTTTTTTATTTTATTGACAAAAACACACTATTCCACATTCTGCCCAATGTCCTTAAAACAAACGTTCCAACTGAATGCTATGAAAACATACAGTGCTTAACAATTTATTAGACCACCTGCCATAATAAAGAGAAAACACATTTTAGGAATTTTAGGAATCTGTCAAAAAATTGTTTAAATAAAAAAAATGTTA